>NC_143397.1:121067095-121414595 GCF_052110815.1 Crocodylus siamensis | reverse complement strand
GTAGTTATATCTCACATCCCCTTTTTCAGAAAAAAAACCCCACAAGGCTGCACCACAGTCTTCCCACTTCTTCCACTGCATCTGATTTCCATTCTGGAGGGGCTGCAGGATGCACTGTCCAAGCCCAGTGTCAAGTTCTATTTTGCACATTTCAGATATGCATAGTAACCATGGACGTTACAGGGAAATAGTTACGTACTACCTAATTCTGCAAAAAATACTGCACTCATGTTAGGAGTATAAATGTGAGGAAAAAAAACAACCTTTTACTTACTTTTGTCCCTCAACATTTGACTTCTTTAGTGTCTTGTCCTCTTCCATAGGTATACGTATAATATAGGATATAAGTTTTATTTTGTTTTAAAGCTTACCTCCAGCAAAAGTAGCAGGAGAATGAGATGTATGTAAATTTCCTGTGAGGAAATGCCATCAGTATATAATAAAATAGCAGAGCTAGACTTCCTTAAACTGAGACACTGAGTGGAAGAGAAGGCTAGCAGACCTGCACAAAGATGGATACTGTGACCCTCCCTTAAAATACCTCTGCCCTCTGCTGTACAGAAAGTCCTTGCAGAACAAGAATCTAAATTGTGCAAGAGACAAATATCCCCTGAGGGCCCTCCCTTCCCTTAGTGCCATTTTAACATAATTGTGATGATGCCACTGCCAGAGGCCTGCCTAGCTGCAGAAGTTGTATTGTTTTTATTCTAGTTATATACAGCATCTTATGTTTAACATTGCTGTCCCCTTGCAGGTGATTCAAGAGGGGGAGTGAGGGACAATGAACACTCCTGAGTACAGAAGTAGGAAACTGAGCTAAGAAGTGACTAATCATGAAACACACATTGTCCCATCAGAAACCAGCACCAAGGCCAGGGTAACAAGGAACATGAAATCAAAGCATATTATTGGGAGAAAGAGGCAATTAGTAAAAGGCTTTGCTTTTGATTTTCTGTTATTTCTTTGTCACACTGATATAAAAGGGATTTGAGCAGTGAAGAATAAGCAGCATATACTGAACAACCACAGTTCTTCAGCTTTTTTATTCTGGGAACAGCATCAACTGAGGAGGCCTGGACCATGATCACATGGAACATTTTCCTTTCCAACGGCGGTCTGTCAGCACTTGATATTCAATATGTTATTTTCTGTGAATCATCAGGAAGTGCTGTATGACATCAATGGGGGTCCACAAACCAGAGTACAAGAATGACAGTTCTCTAAAGTAGAAGATGCTAGTTATCAGAACTTATTTTTATTGTTTTCATAAACCAAGGATCTGTGTGATACAAATCTACTAGAAATGTATCAAAGGAACTGAATAAAAACAGTTTCTTTCTTAGTGTTGGTATGTGTGGGTGCATGTGTGTATGGTACAAATGTGCATGTGTTGAAGATAGCGAAGTGAGCTCATTAACCTCTGACTTATAAGAGAGTAAATACCCAAGTGTGTGGGTGGACTAGTAAATGTACATGTGTGGACCCTTGTGGGAAAAAGCTCTTGGGTTACATGGTACTTCAGAAGGACTATGCTTTTCCTTTCCCCGATATTTGATGAGACACATCTGTGGTATATTATATTGTTTACTGCACAGAGTAACTTAGGTACCTAATTTTTTTCAAAGGTATTCTGGCTTTTCCTGTCGCTCGCAGTATGGGTTTCTCCTTTGGGCAACTGTGTTGTTTGTTCATCCTTCCCTTTCCCCTGCTGTGCTAAACTTCCCCAGCACTTCACATTTGGTAGCAACTTTTTGGTCTCAGCAGTTTACTGTGACTTTCACATAAGTCATTTGTTGATACAGTTTCATATGAATATTTTCTAGTATATTACCACTTAAATGATGGGAAAGCTGTAGTCCTGCAGGGGCCAAATACCCAGAGAACAGTGTCTTAGGGCCTGATTCAAAGGCCAGAGAAGTCAAAGAAAGGCTTTTGGTTCACTTCAGTAGGTTTCAGGTCAAACTTTAGGGCTAGGTATAGACCTTCAAAAAGCCCAAGACTGAATCAGTCTAAGTTATGCTGTTTTCTGTAAGTAGCATAGCTTCAAATGGTAGGCAGCAGAACACACATTTGCTCTTTGGGGAGAGGGGCAAATTTTAGATTAGGTTCCATCATTTTTAAATCAATCTGTATGCACCAAACTTCTGTTCTGTTATGGGTATAGACTGGTTTTGTGTGCTGAACTTCTGTTATGATCATTTATAGCTAGGGGTGTATTTAATTTGCGGTTTCGCGTTTTTTGCTGAAACTGTGAAAAATGGCATTGTCTGCAATCGCTAGGAAATATTGCATTAGCCATGATTTCCCACAACATCAACATTAAAAAACAGTGTATTAGTCATATAATATGCTGTTTTAGAATGTTCTCATGCTTACCTCATACAAAGACAATATGACAATCACTGCAGCCATATATCATATATGACTGAGAGTTACTGTCCGCTAGTGATGTAGACTAAGTGAAGGCACCAGTTAGTGAAGTGAAAATGTTTCAGCACCATCTTTTAAGAAGTGAAATGAAATGCTGCAGTCTGAAGATGAGTGAAAAGAAATGTTAAAAACCGCAAAATACATTTCAGCTCAGGATCATGTAATGCAGTTCTTTGTAGGAACCTTACATTTGCATGGCAGTAAATTGTTTTGTTCATCTTGCAATGTGACTATGGATGCATTGAGAAAAAACAGCATTGATCTCCACTTAGAGACTGAATTGCATATAAAGTGAAAGGCTTCTGCAGAGGCTGAAGGTCAGAGCAAAAAAACCCCAAATGACAATGTCCTCAATGTTTAAAAGAACCACTGAAAACAGTTTAACAAGAAGAGAAGCTACATTCAAGCTAGTGGAGGCATTCACTGCTGCCAACATACCTTTGGAAAATATTACATGAACTTTGTCAAAGAATGCCAGGTACCTTTGAAAGGAATTGAGTTTTGGGATTGTGTTTCTAATCGGTTTCCACATCTCTACAACTTGGTGAAACACTACCTTGCAATTCCAGCCAATTCTGTGAATGCAGAATGTGTGATCTGAGTGCATGGACATGTCTTCACACTGCGGAGCCAGAGGATGTCCGCTGCAACTGTTGGTGGATCCTGCATGCAACTGCTTAACAACTAAACTGAATTGTTTCCATTAAGGTTGGTGTGTAGTATTTTAAAATGTTTTTGTACAATGCTACGTATAATAATAAATTATGATGTTATAAGTGACAATTCATATTGTATATGCATTCATCTTTATAATATAGGTACATTTAGATTTAAATATAATATTTAGATTTATAATAATATAATCAAGTATATGATCTAATTTACTTTCTGCACAATGTTCTGTTAAAGTATATGGTATATGCCTCTCCACCGATCAGCGGTGAGGGGTGGGGCCTGTGGGAAATACCCACAAAATAAGCTCATGTTGTGACTAAATTGCAAAAATTGCTTTGTATCACCACAAGTTAAGAAGACCCCTACTTATACTGGCAAAAGTGTAATATCTGTACTTCGCCTAATTGGTTAGGACCAACTTTTATGTCTTTGGTAGTCCTTAGCTGATACATAATACATTTTCACATCGTATCTCTTTTCTGACTCCAGACAATTTGCCCTTTGAGAGGGCTACAATATATCATTCAACTTGCCCTGGACATTATTTACATATGCCAGTAAAAAGTGACTGAGCTTGCTGCCCTTTATGAACAACCTCCTGCCTCTTTCAAAACAATTAAGAATTTAAAATTAAAACAGCATTGTTGCTGTGTTCTGGTGAAATATTTAATACTATATGAAATAGCATTTAACACGGCATTTGCATTTTTTAACATTTATTTCTTTTTTTAAATCAGCTTGAAAATGTTTTGTGGAATCCTTTAAACAACAGTGAAGAAAAATTTGTACTGCAAATAAAAAATACCCTGCCCAATTCTTTAGAAATTGTCAGTGAAACTCTTGTAGATGCTACTGAATACAGTAAACATGTAAATACAGACTTACTTTTAGCCAGAAAGAAGAATGTGTTTTATCTTCCTCAATGATGAAAGCTTTACTTTTTCTTAAAAAACAAAACAAAACAGTCTTTGCAATCTCACATCCTTTATTTATACATTTAAAAATCTTTAAAGGGAGCACAGACCCTCTCTCAGAGATGAGATATTTTCAATATATTCACTTCAACAATCATATGAATCATACTATGACTATTCTCAAATTATTCATTATTGTTTCACTCTGTCTGGGATGGAAAATATTTGGCTATATCCCTTCACTGAACTGGAAGAACAGAAGTTTATAGCATATATTTTCACTTCAGGATCTCTGCTAAATAGCTACATGTGAACTGAGCGTTCATTTGCATGGTTCATCTCTCAGATAATCCTGCGGCTGATCCAACACCTTTTGAATCTAAGAAAGACTTTCCTTGACTTCAGTGGGAGCACAGGTTGTTTTCTGGGGGGGTGAGGTGGGGGGGGAGTGTTTCCTCGTGCTTTTAACTATGACACTGTGCATTTTTAAACATTTTTAAATAAAAAAACTAATAATGTGTTTCTAATATTTCAGATTTGAGGGTGGCAAATCTTCCCTAATTCTAAAGGATGTTTTCCTGAAAGAGGCCAATGTGCTCATGCCCAGTGTGAGCTTAAATCTATGCATTATGTGCAATAATTAGCTTTGGAGAATTGCTCACTGTTGTCTTTGTCATTAGATTTATTCACTGTCAGATAAAACCATTTATTTAGGTATTTCTTTAAACAAAAATATATTTAAATGGTTTTACAGATTGTGGAAATATAATTCCTTTAATTTCACTGACACCAAGGTATAAATCGGAGAGGGGAAAGGGTGTTCTTCATTATTTCTGCCTCTTGTGTATTTAAACAATTCATTTTTATTGGTATTTACACACATGTATATACACACATGTATTCATAAACTTTATACATGCCTATGCACTATCCATATAAATATATACATGAAATACACACAAGACATTCCAATGATTTCTTAATTTGGTATGATGGTTATATCAATAAAAGAGGTACTTATTTCCCTGCTTTGGAGCCCAAACTAAATATGAGTGAAAATGGAGTATGCCCATATAATTTAAAATTAGTATCTTAAAAAGAAAGTGCATGCTATAGGAGATGACAATATAAGAGCTATTTTGCTTTTTCCTTGAGAATGAAATAAGGTTCTGAGACTAAATGTTAACCAAAACTTTTTGATTGCTATTTTCAAATTTTGATTGGAGCCTGTACAGTAGCTTTTTTAACTAATTTCATGGCCCTCTTTAAGGAAGCACTTTCTGGCAGTCCATTCATACAATGTTTATTCACTAAAATTCCCGAAGCGTGGCAAGCATGAAAACATGGTATTAGATGTGGAAACTTTAATTTTCATCTCATTAGAAGTACCTGAAGTGAATACTAATTATACAAAATAAAATAAAAAAATGCTTACTTGTCAGAGGCAAATTAAATCAACTAGATTATGCAATGTTCATAAAAGCAGACCTTGTTCAACACATAAAGTTTTAAAGTTTCATTATCTAATAGTTAGATGACACATAATTTCTGAAAGAGATAAATTATATATCTCTATTTTGTGCTTAAGTAACATGCTTCTCCCACAGTATTGGTTGGAGATAGCTGTGAAGCACTGTGTTTCTTAAATAAACTACATCATACACTTTGGGTGCGTCTACATGTGACACTAAGTCGCCGCAGCAACCTGCTGTGGTGATGTAACATCCGTGGCCAAAAACCATGAAGCCGCAGCTACGTTGCTGTTGTGATGTGCTCCTTCATTATAGGGTGTCACTACAGTGATGTAGTGCCTAAAAATAGCTGTGCACAGTGCACATGGCACAGTACAGGCTGTTACTGTGCCTGCTTTTAGTAGTTCCAAAAGGAAGTACTAAATGACAGTGCAGTAACAATGGTGCCATAGCGACATGTGTTTACACATCCTGTGCACAATAAGTACTTGAAGGTCATTTGCCTTTTTCTCCAGTGCTCCATTTCTTTATGTACCCATAAGCATTGTCAATTCATCAAGGTAACTTTGGGTACTGTTCTTGAAGCCCTTTCTCAAGCAAAGGTATTATCAACTCCAGTGTAGATTTTAGCCATGGAAGGACTTCAAGATCAGGTGCAGAATTAACTCAAAATATTTAAATTCTGATCCTGCAAAGTGTGGATACATGTGGGAGCTGAGGGTGTACCAGACTCTCAGTTGGCCTTGTCCTGTACCAACAAACTGGCACATTACCACTGACTGCAATGGGAGCAGGATTAGGGCCATGTTAGGGCCAAAGTTAAAACCAAATATGAATCCTTACTCCCATTAATGCCATCTGTCTTCAATGGGATTATTTCTATGAGAAAGGAAAATGGTGGCCTTCAGCAGACAAAAATGTTTCTAAAATAATATTGTCAGTTGGAAGTATACTTTTCCCCTCTGGTTTCCAAGAGTCCACCTGGCTGTAAAATTCTATTTTGGAAATAATTTAAGTTCTTTTGGTTAACAGTTGCAACAGGAAGCATGTGCAACCCTCTGCTGTCTCCTCCCAGAATGTCGCATTCATGGTACACTTTAGATGACATCCTCTCTAGCACCAAAAATCATTTCCACTTTTAGGGTGCGGTTTGTTTCACTGCCTATATCCTGTTATAGAAAAAAAAAGGGGATCAAAAGCTTAAACAAAATTTTAGTGACAAAGATTCTCAAGTACAGGTTCTGCTGTTTATTATTTTAAGGAGACTGAGCTAATTTTCCTTTTATTTATTTATTTTTAAGCAGACAGGCATCACCTACCTTTTCCAGATTAATAATGTATTTTTGTGTGACATACTTGTTCCTGTCGTTTGAAAAGCAGAGTATTTAGATTTTAGCCATGCTGGTGTTTCAGAAAGGGTCTGTCTCACTTCTGTCTGTCAGGCAAATACTCCAACAACTATAGGCATTTACCAAATTATCCTTAAACCTCCAGGTTGGAAACATCCTTTTCATAAACATGTGGGAAGGCCTGATTTACTAACTCACACACGCACACACATACATGCGCACACACACACACAAATCGCTTAATGATAGTTAATATGCTGTCATCTTTTCTGCTCCCTTATAATTGCAAGTCTGGAATTCTGTCTGCATTTAAAATACAGTATATTTTCATGGCTTTAGTACTCTTCAGGTGGTCTATCAACAGAATTCATAATTTGCCCAGCAGCATTATCTAGTGTTTGTGCCTCTTAGATCCAAGACTTATAGAGAGTGGCTGCAGATTATATAATTCTTTAATGATACAAAATTATTTAAATACAAGGTTGATTTTTTGATAAGTTTGTTGCTACCTTAGTGAGAGGTAAATGTTTTGTCAGTGATATCTTTTAATAGACCAAATGTAGCTGGGAGGGTCATAGACAAGCTTTCGGGTACAATTGTGCCCATCCTCAGATCTCTCCTTACCCCTTGCATTTTTCTTGGACCATCATGGCTACCACAATCCCAACGCTATTGTTAATATTATTAATTATTGATTTCTGTATGCTATGTAGAGTTGCTGGCATAATCTGTTCTACCATTTTACTTGCCATTAAAGCAACTGACAGTACACATCAGTGAATATTTAGTAGCGTGAATTAAAGAAATTATGTATGTATTGGATCAGATAAACAACTAATGAACTGTCTTTAGCTTATTATACAATGAGTTGACATACAGATGAATATTTGCATACAGACAATGAGAGAGTGTAGATTTAAAACAATATAATGTTAGTGTTGTTTAAGGCAACTCAACACCCCCCCTCCAAAAAAATTAAAAAAACAGTAAAGGATGAAACCCCAGCTGGGGGGGGGGGAGGTCTTTTTAACAGGTAAGGCAGTGATTGCAGAATACTTCTACAGTCTCCCAAGTTTTACAAAACATTATTCTTTTCCAAGGGGTAGGCCAGTGTATCTCTACTCCATAATGGCTTACTCTTATAAAATGAAAAGCATGAGTTAGAGGCTCATGAGATGGTGGTTGTGGGAACTCAGCATCCAAAATGCTTTAAAGCAGGAAAGTTAAACTGATTTGCCTCCTCCAGGCCAGATCTAGACAAGGGATTACTCAAGGGCTGGGTCCAGACTGCAGGACTCCTGGTAGACCAGATCTGAACCCACTTCCAGGGGTGAGCTCAGCAGTGAAAGAGTGAGCATTGTTAGGAAGTCACAGGGTTTAATGCAGCCCTGCCACAAACATACATCCTTAAAGGGGCTTCATAACCCAGATTTTGGCAGCAAGCCCAGCCCCAACTTTTTTGTTTGTATTCTAAAGTACAATTACACAAAATGAATTCAATAGATATAAAAAATAAAAACACCCTGAAAGGTGTAGTTCTCATTTTAAAAAATGCTTTGATTGAGGAAGTGTGCTGCAACTGCAACATAACTATAAACTTACTATTTTGCCCAGTGCTAATAAATGGAGAGGAAAAACCTCAGTGTCCAAAATAGAAGTTGCTTCTGTAAGAGTGAGCTTGAACAAAAGAACCTGAGAACAGGTGTCAGAACTTGGCATTGTTATAATACAACGTAGCTGAATATTCACAGCCACAAGTTGTCAGATAGATTATCAATATAAAGTTTTGTAATTTCAGATGCAGCAGACTTTGCACATCTTTTGCCATATGGTCAATAAACATGTGTGTATTCACCTTCAGTTCTTTTCTGTGAATTATTCAGTATTTTTTTTAATAATCCACTCCGAGTATATGGAAAATATTTACAAATAATGCAATTTGCATGTTTTGTGACTTTTTCAATACATTATTTGACTTTTCCTCTAATAATTTACAATATTCCAAACATTTCTGTAGAGGATGTCCCCATGGCGTTTTATTTCTCTCATGATATCTTTAACTATGTGTTGCATTTAATTCATTTTAGTTTGCTAGTGTCTGAATATTTTGGTTTTGCAATTAGATTTTGGTTACAACTAGTCTAACACATTTAATTTGCAATCTATTTTGTTGCTATGTTAAAACTATAAGATGACTTTGGTGTGGCCACATCAGTTGTAACATGCATCTCAGTTAATATCGTCTAACCTCTCCCACATTAATATTGTCATCCCAAATTAGTAGTTCAAACTAAACTAAACTAAACTCCTGTGCCTTAGCCCTTCAAACTAAGGCCCTAATGAGACATGCCTTACTTTGTATTTCTTAAAGAAGCCTATACCACTCATTTAAAAAAAAAATTATGTGCTGTATTTCCAGGGCTCATTTGCCAATAACCCTGTGTTAGCAATAGGGTTAAGCTATAGCCTGAGAATGCACCTTCATTGCAATGTATTCCAATTTCAAGAAGGCTTCTTTGAAGCCATGAAAGTTCTGCCATTGAATTAATAAGATGAAGGTTTGACTCTAAGGCCACAGTTTTGCAAAAACGTATGTGTATATGCTGAAATTCATGGATTGTGATCAACTCCAAGGTGTAACTGTAGTTAACGGTATACTGAAGTCTTTGCTGGAACAGGGCCTATATTTGCAACAGTTTAAAAAAAATGAAGGTATCAGAATAAATAGCCAGAATTGGTTATATCTCCCAAAATGTGTGTATATAAGCCAAGGTCCAGTAGAATCTACTAAAGGGATGGCCAAAACAGAACCAAGATAAACCAGAACCCAACAATATCAAGATATTCCCTTATCTTTAACAGAGGAAGAATTCCTTCCCAACCCAGTATTGACACTTAGCTAATGGTGAAAACACTCTGGGAAGCACCTCTCTGTTTGTAGAGTGGTGCATAATACCAGTATAAAACACCGGGGGGGGGGAGGAAACCCCTCTTCCCCCCCAAAATAAGGATAAGAAATATTGGGAAGACTTTTTATGTACTCTAGGTAAGTACATGTCCTAGTTTAGCGGAATTATTTACTCCAATGCCAAAAGGTGAGGAAGTAACCAATGGAGTGCTAAAGATCGTTGAAGCTGGCAGTGTTGGAAAAATCCCTTCTCAGAATGTAACCGATTAGAGGCAGGCCACTGAGGCTGACAGCTTTGCTCCTCTCCCTCACAAGATCGGAGAAAGAGGTAGAGTTAAGCAACCCATCTTTAGCTTTGGTTGTATCCACTGTGAGGGTTTGGCTGGGACAGCAAAACTGCAATAAGTTTTTGTGACTATAGAGCAACTCATCCACAGAGAAATGAACACAACATTTTGGGATTTTCCTTTCCTTGTCTCACTATGACACATCTTATTTTATGTGCTTCCCTTGAAAAATATGCTTCTCCTTGCAAGCTTCTTCTTGTTGTTTAAAATTATTATTTTTGGCAGTCAAAATTGTCTTTGATGTCTTGAAGTCTTTGTTTGCCCTGATATGGCATGGTTTTATTATTGTTTTCTTTCAGGTTCTGCAAATAAAAAACTTAGTAGCATGTTAGAACCTGTATAAACTTAGAAAGTGAAAAGTTACAAAATACATGAAATAACAATTAGTGAATAATTGCATCTGCAATTACACACTGTTATGTCTTGTTCAGTCATTTCTAAATATTCTCATATCTTTTTCTACTATTTCTCTCAGGTCCAGCAGCACAAAAGATTGCTTTGCTCCTCCTGAGCTTGGGTGCTCACAGCAAGGGCTCAATCACAGGCCATTCTCAGCTGCTCCTAGTCCCCAATAATTAGCCTGCTATGGCAGCTACCTCTTGTGGTTTTGCCTGTGAGAGACATTTGACACAGCAGACATCAGAGGGATTTTTCAGGAGGCTCTTGTGGCGTCCGAATGGCTCTTAATTAACCACTTAGGTATCCTCGTTCACTCTCCTGCTTGGCACTTTCCAAATGGTAGGGGTTGCACTGTGGATCTAAACACCGGGGAAGCATGCTATCAAAAGATCTTGTAAATGAAGGCTTGTGTAAATTATTTTTAATGATTCCCTCCTGGCACATCATTATGTTTGTAGTTACACACAGGCACTTCAGAGATGGCTCATCTTCCGTAAGGTCAGCTGCAGGACCACCATAACTAGCTGCAGTCAGTAAATGGCTTATTAATTAGTGCAGTGATTTTACATTGCTAAGAGCTCTGATGTATGGAGCTAGAATTGTAATTGTGTAGGATCGAAATAATAAGCCATCTCAGGGCTCCTTATGCAAATTGCCATATTATAAAATCATTACCTATCTAAACACTGAGTTTTAATAAGAATTACAATGATGAATTTTATGATAATTGACACTCAAATTTTAATCTCTTGGATTTTTATCATTTTGGTGGTTAAAGTGTGTTTCTAATTAAATGTTGCTTAAAATGCAAAGGATTGCTTAACAATTCTATTCAGTCCTTCTAGTTCAGATCAGGTTATTCTCTTTGGTCATAGAAAATGGGCCTTCTTAGTAATAGGTATGTGACATTATGTATTACTTGTAGAGTAAGATGTTTAATCTTTTTTTTTTTTACAGTTATGATTTTGATGGCACTATATTGTCAACTGTGAGACAGAGCATAGTGTGTGTCATTGGGTCTGACTTCCATAATATATGTGACTCAAAAAAGTAAAATCTAGAACAGATTTTGCATGCTTGTGAGATCTTAGGGCATTTTACATGTGCTTTAGCACTCAGTGCTGGGTGCTTTAATCAGTGAGCCACACTAAATAAAAGCACCCACGTGTCATGTGTATCAGTGTCCCTGTGCTGAAAAAATGGGGGTGGAGCACTTAAAACTAAAGCTTGTTGAACGTGTTTTATTCCAAAGCGTCCTGCTTTTTCAGTGCGGGGACATGCAGGGGTGTCGACGGTGATATGTGTGACATGGAAGGCTGCCAGAGTGCGTCAGTTTCCGTGCTCCAGCAGACTCGATTAATCAATTAATGGATTTCCAGCACATCAGAGCAGGCTCCCTGCATACCTATAGGAGCCCTTATAAATACATTTGCTTAGAATTCAAAATAATTGTAACTGAATTCCAACATAGTACATACTATTGATTGTCATTTAAAGTTCATATTTTAATGTTATATTGTTGTCCAACCATAGTGTTTGATACAAAATAATAAAAAATACTAAAATATCAACATTCATAATTCTGTCTGCAGTGGTCAGTTTTTATTTTCATGTAGAAGTTATATTTTTCTTAAACCTTTTCTTTTTTCTTTCTCTCTCAACAGAATAGAGAGGCCAAGCACTGAAAAAAATGTGAACTTAACTTTTCTCCAAGAGAAATTGCTCCAGATTCAGAACTCTTACACCTCCGTTAGCAGAACTGAAATGAAAAATGCCTACATTTCCTGATGCTTCTGCCATACTTTATTAAACAGAAGGTCAAATCTTGTCACTCTTACTTTGTGTTTTAGTCTTTCCACAAGCAAAGTGCCCATTGTCTCCAAGCAGAATTTGGCTTAGGTAAGGCAAAGCAGAAATTGAGGATTCTGACTCAACTTCAGCTTAGTTGAACTGGGGGGTTGGACTAGATGACTTCCTGAGGTGCCTTCTAGCCTTAGTGTCACAGAGAAGTAAGTTCCTTCCCTGCTGAATGGGTAGTTCCTGAGCAGGGAGAACATAGCCCCAGAAACACAGTGTTTGACTCACAGAAAAATATTGTCTGCTTTTCATTGCATTTAACCATTCTGGCAGATCACAAACAATGGCACCTACATCATGGGCATGTCTACATGTTCATTAATGTGCTTTTGCTACTGCACATTAAATTTAGTACCTCTAATGTGAGGTACTAAATAAATGCACATTAGGCTTTCTTAAAGCACAGTAGTGAAAGTGCATGCTGTTTTAGTAATGCTTGATGTGCAGTAGCCTATTTTTAATGCACATTAACATATTAGCACGGTTTTTGATGTGACACTTTACTGTGGAGAAAATAGGCAACTGTGCATTAAAGCTCATGTGTACATGCACCCACTATGTGGATGTTGTGTGACTAGAGAAAAGTAAGTCTTAGGATAGCTTCCTGGAGCTCTTCCTAGAGATAGCAGAAGGCAATAAAGGTTGGAATCTGGATATGAATCAAAATGATGTTTAAACTAAGGTCAGATTTTAGACTATATCCTAATCAAGATCTATGGTTTGACACTAATGATAAGATTTATATCCAAGGTAACAGAAATATGTATTCAGATGACCTCCTACTGCTTCCATCATACTGAAGGAGGAAATCTCATGAGATTCTAAGTATTCATACTATCTTCTGCAACCTTTTCCTGAAACTCAAAAGAATGGTTGCTGCATAACAGTTTGCCAGATGAATTAAAACCCTGGGGGCTGGTTAAGGTCTGGGAATTGAAAGCCAAACACATGTATCAAAATCTGAAGACCATTTCAGTTTTTCTCTGATTCTCATTTTTAGAGGATGTTGGTATAAGTAGCCTGTCTAGAAAAAAAGGTTTTCAAAATTGTAGTTTAATAGGTCACTGTCAAGTATGATTATCTACAGATCTATACAAGTATTTTATCTAAAATGTTCCATGGATCCCACCACTACTGCAGCTCTATCACAAGTAACAGCAACAACAACAACAAAAGAGGTGGATGAGCTAATGGATTTTTTTTTTACCAGAATCTTGTTCATCCTTGCACAGAATATGTTCACATAACACAAAGATTAAAATGATAATATCCAACCACAGTTCCATCTTTCCTTGTATGTTCCTCTTCTACCACAAGGTGAGCTGTATAGAAGGTAGTAGAGGCAGGACATTTCCAGAAGCAGAAAAACAAAAAGCTATGGAGCCCTTTTGACCTCTGTGCCCACTGTGCAATGAGCCACTCTCAGTTCTGAAATGAGTCAGACAAGTGAATCAGCAATATAAACCTCTACAATAATTGCTAGCATAGAAACAATGTTTTGCAAACTTTTCATTTTCTATAATACTTATAATGCCAATAAAATAAATGCAAATGAGGTATACTATGTATACCTACAATGCAAGCTTTGCACATACATTAGCTTGTCACAACATAATTGAATTGGACATTTCTCAACCTATATTTAAATGAATCAGTGGCAGACAATGTTTGTACAGATGGGCCAGCATGATTGGGAAGAGGCCAAACAGTAAAAGAATGTTTTATGTTCAGTGCTCATGAATTTGTTGATTTAAGAATAGAGCACATCCATTAGTTGTGTTGCTACATTTGTGTTTTACCAGGGAAAAAAGATTACATAACTATAAATGAGACTTATTTTTGTTACACATGTCAGTTTTAAGATTTAGTATATGCATGCAGATTTTTTGAAAACTGGCAGATGCACAGTCTACTGAAAATAAAGTTGCAAGGCTGAAAAAGGGTTAACAAGCACTCCTGCACAGCATGCATACTTTTGTGCTAGAATTTTTTTTTCCTTGAATTGAATAAGTGTAGCTTTGATCATCTGTTTCTCTATATGGAAATATATTTCCATTTGTGTGTATACATTTTGCATATATGCCTGATCAAAAAAACGGAAGCTCAGTAGGACCAAATGGTAAGAACTTTATGTGTTACACACACAGGATTTATGTAATTCTCAGTGGCACTGAACTACAAAGTTTCATTGATACTTTTTCCCTGAGTTTGTCTTGAAGTTTATTTTTGAAAAGTCTGCCATAATCTTGTATTTTGACAGCTATAAACTATTACCTAGGAAGGGGTAAAAAAAAAAAAAAGGGTTACCACTTATTTTAAACTTTATTTTAAACTAAAATGCAAGAATTGTTTTTACATTTTAATGACTACATTTGGCATGGAAGAGCTATTAAACCAAATCCAGACAACTACCAAACTGTCTTCAATGTTTTTGCTACTTGAAGTCCATTTTACATTCATCCAATGATAAAGTCTCTTTACAATCTTTTAAACATTCCTCTGTGTTTTTTGGTATGCTGTGTGCTCTAGAATGCAATCAACATCTGCTAATTTCTGTCCATTAAATGTATTATCATAACACACAAGCATGATGTTTTATTTGTATGGCTGAAATGAGACTTATGACCCATAATCCATCATCTTCCTGTCATATTTTTATATGTTGTCTATTCAATCCTCAAGACACTTTAGAAAGCGTAAAGCAAAAGTCTGTTTAAGTTATTGACCAGCTGCTGAAGTGTCCAGCTGAAGAGGTCATTGTGCTTTCTTTTTGCTGAATCTAGCAGTAGCAGTTCACTCTAAGCCAAGTATAATACAAATTGGATGTCCCCAGAAGCTTGCAGTTGAACTACCATGTCTAAACTTTCTAGCAGGCATTTTTCTGAAAATATCACATTGTAGCAGACTGTGATTAGAAAACATGGGGTTGGTTACAATTTTGTCAAATAGCCATAAGTACTGGAGTTTGGTTTCTTTTCAGTAAAGACAATTTATCATGTAATAAATAGGAAAACATAATTGGAATTTTTCTCTTTTTTAATGAAGGATTGCATTGCTTTCAGTTATATCACCATAGTAGTTAATAGTAGTTAAGGAGCTTAACACTATATAGCCTATTTATCTGGGACTTATTACTTGCCTAGAACAAATGCGTTCTAGGTAAAACACCCAGCACACAAGGATAAAGGGTGACTAGATTTTAGCAAATTTTCAGGAAAGTTTCCTTCCCCATTTTCTTTCTGTAGTCCTGAATGGATAAATTATTGAGTGCTTGTTTTGCCACACAAAAGCAAACTACTTCACAATTAAGGCTTAAATGCCATCTTTTACTCTTCCAGTTTCACAGGATCTCCCTGCTGTGGGTGGTTTAACATTAGGTTGACCATACAGAAATCAGGGACATCTGAGACACTGTCCTCCCTCTCCCCCTCCCAAGTCAGCAGCGCTGCTGCAGGCAGAAGAGGAGACAGGGCAGCATGGTGCAGTGGGTGGCATGCCATGCCACTCCATGCTGCTCCACCTCCCCACTGGACTGTGCTCCGCATACCCGTATTTCCAGGGTGCTCACCAGCCAGCTGGGACTGGCATCTGAAATCTGGGACTGTCTTATTTAACATCTATATGTGCAACAATACCTAGAAATGGTAGATAAATTGAGGATTGGGGTTTCAGCACTGAAGTCACCTATCCCCAAAGGTGAACTTGTTATCTTTTGGTCCCCTTTAGCAGGACTTCAGCCCAGTTAATTGCATTTGAGAGAGAATTCAGCTTCCTGGAGTAGTGGAGGTAGCAGAACATGTCTCCTCTCTTTATATCCTTCCCTGCTGTCAAACTCTCCAAGGCGCACTGTCTGAAATGGCACTGGAAGACGGAATTATAACTCTTCCCAGACATTAACAGGGGAAAAAAGTATTTTGCCACGACTGGGCCAGTGTGTGCTGCTACAGATGACTATATAGAAAGAGGCAAGAACATAGAGGTAGGGACAATATAGAGACAACAGTACTGATTTACATGTGGGAATAACAAATGCATGTTAAAATTAGGAGCTTTTTAAAACCCTAGCACTAAATTTCTACGACCACCTGTACATGTACATGTGCATGTGTACGTGTGTATCTTCAGAAAGAAAAAGCTTTGATTAAAAATAATTAAACTTGATTTAAAAGGAATATAGCTACTCCTTTAAGGACATACAACTGCTGAGCAACTAGCTAGAATGGGTTCTAAAATGGATTTTCTCAAACTGCTTATCTGCCTGTCTCCTCATAAACACGTTGCATTCATCATTCTCACTGACAGATTCCATATGCCTCTGGCTTGTACTGTAACATGGCCCAAGCCCTCAATATCATTACATTATAACACAAAATCTTGAGTCTGTCCTCAGTAACATCATTCATGTATTCATTCATGTTAGCTAGTTGTGCATGCATGCGTGACATGATACTTTCCCCTGGGGAAGTTTGACCCTGGTCTCTCTAAGAAGTGGTGTTGTTAAGTAGGAGCTAGCTATATCAACTATCATGGAGACCTGGGTTCTGTTACCACATTGGCCAAAGAAACCTACAGAAACTCCTCAGTAACCTTATCTGTGAAATGGAAATACAATATAATTCCTTCTGAAAAAAAAAAAAGGTAGCTTAAAGGACATTACCAAAAATCAAAGATTTAGAAATTGGAAAACTCCAGAGCTATAGTTGCCAATGAAACTGTACCTGCTTTTGCATTATACATTATAATAGAGCCTTAATATATATGATTATGTACTGTTTTTTTCAGTAGCACCTGTGGTTCATTCAATGCCTAAGATGAATGATTCTTAATGAATATTAGAGATGGGTCGCAAATAAAGCTGTTTAACTGAGGAATTTGAATGGCATGTCAGAAATGATACAATCTTTTACCTGGGAATGTTTGAAGCATTACAACCGCACTAGTTAGCAGACTGGAAAAAAATCAGATGCTTGAAGTAAATTTTCATTTTTTTAAGCATTCACAATTTAAAAATGTTTTGATTCCTAGGAACAAAAGAACAATCCCCAAAACACGTTGCCAGTGTAAAGTGAAAGAGAAACAAATATGAAGCTTGCAAAGGAATGTTGGTTGTATTCCTGCCTCGAAACACTTTCAAATTCAGGGTAATTTTTAATGACCTTCAACCCCAAAAGAATCTGCCTACATTAAAAAAGAAACACGACCTATGCTGCTGTAGATCTTTCACTACTGATGTGCATGCAGAGACCACACCTTCAGAAAAAACTCAACTGCAAAAATATTAGGACAGAAAAATTCTATAAAATCCTGCCAAAACCAAATATTGTTCTCCCACTAGGGAGAGAATGAGAGATAGGATAAGCCCCCGACAGGTGTTAATTACATCCTGTATTACCCTACTGAAAGATACAGAAATATAGCTGTGATGAGGGCAATATAAGAATCAACACAGGATAGAAAAGCAGAAGCGAGAACTGTGGCATTACACTGTGAGGCTTTAGGAGCCTACTTTTGCATTTCAAAGAGAAGACTGGGAGGTGCTTTGATCAGGTTGTATAGGTAAATACGCATGAAAAGTTATCTGATACTTGGATCTATTCTGTCTTGTTGATAACGGGATATAAAGATGCAATGGTTGGATGCTAAGGTTAGACAATCTTGCAATGTGACACAGTTACAGAACTGGGAGTGTAATTAAGCACTGGGACTGCTTCCTGAAGGAGGTGTTGGATTCACCACCGAGTGGAGTCTTTAAAACAAAAAAAATTATCTTTGTAGAATGTTTGTAATCTTTGAGTGTAGAGGGTCAAGCTGGATGGTCAATGCCATAGAGTAGGATTCCCCTCCACATGTTTGTAAGAGCAGCAACTATGCATTAACTCAATGATTATAATAAAATCCCATAATTCAGGTCTTCAGCCAATCACCTGAAGAAGTCAGGAAAGGTTATGCTTTTTTTTTTTTCCTTCCCTTCCACTGAAACATCATAAAATGGCCAAAGCCGGCAACAGGCTACAGAATAGAGTAGACCAATGCTCTGCTCTGAGGTGATACAGGGAAACTACTTTTTTCAGAGGCCTGGTTAAGCTCACATACTCAAGATCACTGATTGCCAGATTTGAGGTCAAATAGGAATTTCCCCTCAGGCATGATTAGCAGGGATGTTTGTTTTTCCCATTTTCCTCTGCATCATGGGACATGGTTCACCTGCTGGGAACATCTGGCTATGTCTCGTCTAATAAAATTCTTGTCACTAGAAGGGTCTGGGGCATTGTGGCACCTCAGTCTTTCCTGGTCTCTGTCTGTGCCACACAAGACTGCAGTCCTCAGCAGATTGAGATGCTTTAGTTTAAGTCAGTGTGTCTCAGACTTTTTATACGTGGGCCATGCTTTATTTTTAGAGTTAAAATTAGTAGCACACTTCACTCTTACAGTCAAAAAGGAACATGTGCGTGCACGTGCACACACAAACAAACGTAAAACTTATACAGTGGTGCTCAACCTTTTGGCCCCACTGACCAGATGAGCAGTGCCAGGTCAGTCAATGGGCTAGATCCAGGCCATGGGCCTAGTCCTGCATGTAGTGCCAGCCCAGATGGGGCCTGATTCAGCCACGCAGAGCTGGTATAGCTGGAGTCTGATTCTGCAATGTGGGATTGGTAGTCAGGGCATGAGGTTCCCATGCAGGGCACCCATGCAGAGTCTGATCCCTCCACATGGACCAGCAAGGCTGGAGCTTGGTTCAGCTGTATGTGCACAGGGACAGGAGCTGTAACTAGGGAGCTGAGGGCTCCTGACTCCCTTAGGGTGGAATTTTATTCTTTTCTGGGTGCCTCAGTGGCTAGTTTGGTCATCTATAAGGTCATCTAAAATAACCGGCTTATGCACAAGTTGTCATTATGGATACATAGATGGCTACATATAAACCCAGGCTGAGTGCATACTTTGTTAACAAAATGAGAATGAGAGCATGCATGCATCTTTTTCCCCAAACTGCTGAGTGGCTACGGCATACACCTGGGAGAGTAGAGGGTGTGGGTTGTAACTTCCTCCCTC
Organism: Crocodylus siamensis; assembly: GCF_052110815.1. NCBI lineage: Eukaryota > Metazoa > Chordata > Crocodylia > Crocodylidae > Crocodylus > Crocodylus siamensis. Next base: position 121,395,191 of record NC_143397.1, on the reverse strand, counting down.
AATGGGTTTGACTGAAGGCCTGACTTCCCAGCCCAGCACTTTACCCACCACAGGTCAGCCATGTCTCCACCCTTTTCTAGCATTCCTTTTGAAGCTGTCTCCCTGGGTAGCCAGGAGGAGGAAGTCTGTGCCAGATACCTGGGGCCTGGAGGAAGGAAGCAAACCAGATCCAATTTCCCCAATAACTTCAAGTGAGAGAAGGTAAATGGGTTTTTTAACACTTTTACAACCCAGCCAAATCTGAATAGAATTTTATGGAACAAAGAAAAGGCACTTCTGTAGCCTGAGGGGTTTCTCCCCAGTGAATATCAAATGTCTGCTGGAAAAAGGGGTGTCAAAGCTTCTCAAAAGACAAGAAATGTTCATAAGAGTGTTTTAAAATGGAAAGCATTAGCCAGTTCACCTATAGAAAAAACCTTTAATAGTTCTGTTTAATTACAGTTAGGAGGACAGGAATAAAAAATAGACATAAGCAAAATTACTACTTAGCACTATGCTTTAATGATCCCTTATTCAGAAATGATAAGATTATTGCTTTCTTCAAAATTTACAGAAAAAAAAAATGCCCAAGCTTTCAGAATAAATCTGCCAATTTTAAGACCAAACTAGTCTTGCTAACCAAAGTTATATGAGGATTAAAAATAGATCTTACAAGGGAACCTTGGTTGCAAACTTAATTATGCACCAGAGACTCTCTCTCATAATGACTCAATCTTTCCTCATAAAGCAGTCCCTCTAGCCTGACTATTTTTGCTGCAGTTTTCTGAACTCCCTCCAATTTGTCAGTATCTTTCTGGTATGGAGTAGCTCAGAACAGAATACCATATTCCAGGTGCACATATTCCACATAGGAGCTGTCTCAAAATATGATCCCTCTTTGTATCTCATCTAAAATTCATTGGTCTGCTTTTTGCTCTGAAAACCTTTATTTAACCTACACTGCAACCCCATATTTAACTTAATGTCCACTACCTTGTAAATCTTTTCCAGGTTTCTAGGTGTCTTTTTATTTTCTTTCTCTTTGCATACATCCCCAGTTTTGACTGATTTGAAGAAAATAACCATGGATAGCACATTACATTTGCTAATTCTTTTTATATCTGAAAATGCCTTGCATCAAAATGCTGCTTGTCACATGTTCAGATATTCCAAGTGTTCCATTACATGCTTCTTATCAAGTTATCACGGGCTAGTTTTTATACTTTTCTTCCTCATAAAGAAGGGTTTATAAAGAAGTGGTTGGAATCTTAGCTAGTTGAGTTGTAATTTTCATCACCTTTCTAATCAATTATTTCTCTTGCTTCCTGTTATACAGGAGTCAGCAGATGGAACCACTATATGTCATTTTACATAGTTCTTTTCCTTAATTTGCCAGTGTTGTTCAGACTTGGAAGATATTCTATATTGTTGTTATTTTTGTGTAGTAGTTTCATTTTGAGGGAGCTGTGGCAAGGAGCAAGAGCTTCTTGTATTTGTTGTCCTAATTAGAGTTTAACCTGGTGTTGCTTCTTAGGAAATATGGGTAGATGTTTTCCTGAGGTTCCTGGAAAAGCAAACATCTTGCAGCCATTTATCCATTTGTGATGACCTCTCTATGAGGACTGGTGTACAAAAGAGAAGTTATGCTAAGAAAATACCTAAACTCAATGGCCTTTAACAAGAACTTGACCTCCATGTCTCCAAATGGTTTTTCCACACAGTGGTGGCAGCAGGTTCCAGCAAGGATATGGCTGAACACAATCTACCTACATCCTATTCCTTTGCACCTACAAGCATGCTCCAAACCTATAAATACTTCTGTAGGGCTCCTCTGGGTTCATCTCTCTGTGCATGCTCTCAAGCCCTTGGTTTCAATAGTGCCTGAGAGCAGACTCACCAATGAATTTCCAGAATTGCAGCACATCTTTCTGCACAAGAGAGGAAAGGACATGGGCAGGGTTTCTGTAGCCCCATCCCTCCCAGAATCCACCCCGCTTGCCATGTAAACAAGCTAAATTTGCTGCAACTGAGGACAGGACTATTTTACCATGATCTGTTCTTTTTCAGCCCTTCAGTGCTTATGTACTCTTTGGCTGAACTTCCTGTTTCCTCTTCCTCTTATTTTAATTTCTATTACATTTATTTTAATGTGAGTTATTCTTATACAGAGAATATGTGAAGTAAGTAAATAAATATTTTGTAGAAAACTGTGCGTGTGTATTTACCCCATAACTGCACTGTTTCCTAGGATTCCTTATTCTTCTTGATTTTTTAATTCTTCCTCCTACTCCATCAAGTTATTAATTCCTTCAATTTTTCTTGAAACATTATAGGATCATAGGCAAGTAGGGCTGGAAGGAACCTCACGAGGTCATCTAAACCAGCTCACTGCTTGAGGCAGGATTATCCCTCACTAAATCATCTGAGCCAAGTGTGTCTGTGACCTATGCTTGAAAATTTCCAGAGATGGAGATTCTACAACTTCTCTAAGTAGCCTGTTCCAATGCTTGGCCATCCTCATAGTCAAAATGTTCTTCCTAATCACAATCTAACTTTCCTCTGCTGCATTGTGAGGCCATTGCTCCTAGTCCTGTCCCCTATGGCCACCGAGAAAAGCCCATCTCCATCTTTGCTATAATCTCCTCATAGGTGTTGGAAGACCGTTATCATGTTCCCCCTCAGACTTCTTTCCCTCAAACTAAACAACCTTAGCTCTTTCATCCTTTGTAAGTCATGCTTTCCAGGCCTCTAATGATTACCTCATTATGATGGAGCAGTAGCAAAATTGTAATGAATACTGTACCAGAACATTCTGTTGAAGGAATTTTGCATAGCCTTTATGTATGAGTGTGTTTAAAAAGGTGAATGGTAAGATGGGAAAAGCATATTTAGCTGTTTATGTAAGCAACAAGGCACAAAATGCAAGTTATCAGTCAGTAAACTAATTAATGAATGCTTCAAGAATCCCTTTTAAGGCTAGGGCACAAAGAAGATAATGAGGAGAAGGAATGTACCCATCCTGCCTGATGGGCAGCAAGGACACTACAAGGCTGAAATACCAACTTTGAAGACCAAACTGACCTTGGGCAGAGATAACCTGAAGACGAATGAAGGACAACTGCAAAAACAGAAGCTAGGCATGGAAAAATCCTAAAACACTGAAACAAAGGATGCCTATCCCTATAAAAGAAAACTTTGAAAATGCCAAGTTGGGTGAGTCTCTCTCTCAGCTGCTGTTTCATCGGAGCACAGATATGTCTGTTTCACCCTGCTCCAAGCTGTTATCTACAGGATCTTTCTCTCATAATAACCACCCTACCTGCTATCTGCATCTTCTCTCAATAAGGTCTGGGCTGGCCACCCAATGCGATTATTGAACAACTGCTGCTGGTAACTATAGTGTCTGAATGGAAGGGTTTTTTGTGTTTGTGTGTGCCTGTGTGTAAGTTTTGTGCATGATGATTTGTGTGTATCTATAAGTGGTATGTCCAAACCTCAATGTGTAATTCATGTAATCTATAAACGTGGCATTTTGCCTTATCCCCCTTTACAAGGTCTCACTCATGATTTGAGCAATTGGCAATTTGAAGTAACACATGCTTATATCATCCTTTTCCTGGTTTTGTTTTCTACTGTGGGCAAAGTTTTTCTTTTCTCTTTCATTCATTGAATCAGCACCCAAAGACTTCTGCTGTTGGTGTCTTGTTTGTATTGTCATGACAATTCTGAAATGATCACAGTCTGGTCTTCTTTTGTACGGAGGCAGTTTTGCACAACCATTGTTTAATCTTTAGCACCTGCCAAAGCAATCTATGAGTTTTGTACATCCAACTTCTATCACTTGTACTGTAACCTCTTTTTTTTTTTAATTTAAAAGGTTATTTAGTTTGTCTTTACACTGGCATATGGGTATGGAAGAACAGATTTAAGAGATTCATTGAGCAAAAAAAATATATATATATACACACAATAATAAAAAAAATAAGCAGAAGAGAAAAAAAACTGCTGTTACCAAAAATGCTATGGTCATTTTTAACTAGCCTACAGATTTAATTATAATAAAAAAGAGTTTATATAGTTATCCTGGCTATGCTTAGCAACAAAAAGGATAAAAAGGGAGTTATTTAAATCAGCTCAAAATTATTATAAAATAGGAGTAACTACTCCATTCAGTATATAAATATAAATCACACCACCAAAGACTGTTTTAAGTGCCTTGTCCCATGAGCTTCAGAGAGATTGAAAGATGAAAAGGAAAGGGCGGGGGACTTGGAGTGAGTCCCTGAAGAGTACTTTTAAGTGCTTTCAGCTTTCCAGGAGCTTTTATATTAAATATCTTACATTAAATTGAGGAAATAGGAATATTTTGTGAGCCCAGGACAAAAGTAAAGCATAAGATTTAAACGTATTATTTCTTAAATAAGTTTAGAAGGATTTGATTGCTTCTTTTACTCTTGAGTTTTCTCCATATTGTGCAGAGCTCTTTAACTTTATACATCATCCAGGCTGGCTACACTTATTGCAGAGACAACCAAATCACTCACATTAGCACACAAAGTTAATATTATTTTCCCCTTTGTCTATGTAAATGTATCTACAGTGTTGGATACGTAATGAAGAATGAGAAATAGTAAGGCAATTTGTGCTTTCTCGCTCTCTCTTTCCCCTTCTGTCTGTGAGCTCAAATAAGGCTCGTACTCACTAGAATGGCATAACATATGATCTCCAGAGATGCTTATTTGAGCTGAGCTACAATATTTCTTGTAACTGTCCTTCCACCATATTGACTGTTCTGAGGAAAATTTTAAGGAAAAGCAGCACAGCACAGCACAATATATTCATCATATGACAGAATTGGTGCTGCAACAGTTAGACTGACCACTGAGACCTAATGTGCAATGATAATATTTGTCCATGGATGAGGAAGTGAAGATGGTTCCTGTTGTTGCTAAAATGGTGAATGAGATGCTGAACTATGCTCTTTTAAAACATGAAGAAAAAAATTCCACCCAGCCCATAAAACACAGCTGTCCATCTGGAGGCCTGCAAAGGGCTAGCTTGTGGTCTATGGGCTCCTCCAGCTGCCTCTCCTACTGCCATGGGGCAGGGGAGGGTCTGATGGGGGGGGAATGGAAAGGGGGCAGGCACTCACTACCAACACTGCCTGCATAGTAGAAAGGGGGCTACTGGCACTGTCCACATGGTGGCAAAGGGGGACCCCATGTTCCTCCTGTGTTTGGGCAATGTGTGGCCCAGTGGCAACATGCTGGGTTATGTGCAACCCCTGGCCATGCCAAAGTTGGGCAACCCTGTGTTAGAATGTAACACGTTTTCATTTTGTGTACCAATTTGGATAAAAATATTGAAAAATAATGAAAACCTCCAGCTGATCATTTCATCGAAGTGGAGAGTGGAATTGTTAATAATGTTGACATTGAAGTAGTAATCTGTACACAGTCCTTCAGAATGAAAGCTGCTTTGAAATGAATGACTTAGTTCTTACCTGTCCTACAGCAATTGTTCAGCCTCAGCTAAGCTTTATTTGACACATATTTCACATTTGGGAGATGTTTCTCTGCATCTAGAAGGGATCCATTTTTTTTCTTTTTAATTAAAATGTTGATAATGCACATTCTGAAGTACCTCACTGGAGGAGGACGCAAATTCACCTTGTATATATAGGTTGTGGAGGGTTTTGTGTGTGCTTATGGCCCATCTGTTCTGGGAATGCTATGTATTTTTGTAGTGTGTTTTGTTTATTTTGGGTGTATCTGGGGTGATAGATGTCTAAATGGAATTACGTTGCAAGGAGGATGCAACATATGTGTTGTGTGTAATTTGGGTATATATGCATGCATTTTTCAGGGGAAGCATAGAAGATTTATGTGTTAAGGATTAAGGGGACACAAGGGAGACTTTTGGAGTGCATTATACATTTAAAATAAAGCAGGAAACATAGTTAACAATGACATAATGCACATATAATGCCAAGCAGGAGCATCCCCATGTTATTTGGCCATAGGAGGACATGGCAGAGTCCCTGGAGCATGCAAGACCCTGTTATAGCCAGGTGGCACAGGGCTTGTTTAGGTCAGCTTATAGGGCTGAGTGCTGCAGGGCTACTCTTGCTGTGTCCTGGCACTCACCAGCCAAATGGCAAAAGACTAGCCCAGCTAGGCTCCTACAATGGCATGAAGGGGTGGCACATAGCTGCTCCCAGTGTGATAAAAGGGTAATTGCTCCCCTGCTCCCCTCTCCCACAAAGTTTTGCCCAGAAAACCAAATTCATAATTACATCTGTGGCCATATGTCTTTGGTGAGTGTATCCAGGACTAGCACAAACAGAAATTGACTTAATATTGATTTTTTTATGAAACTCAATCTTGACCTGGAAATCTTCAGTCTTCCCATATGTGCTTCTAATTCATGTTGTTGAGCCTCTATTTATATCTTGCACAAGACTCTCATAGATTGCTGGCGCCACTTGTTCCTCTATGTGCCACCATGTCACTTTTCTTAGTTCATGGTCACGTTTTTTCTCCAAATCAATGAATACTAGGTGGAGATTTTTCCTGTTTTCTCTGGGCTTTTCTATTAGGAGTCACATTGCAAAGATCACGTCAATAATTCATTTATGGGGCATGAACACAAATTAATTGCTACCAGTTTTAACTTCTCTTCTCAGTCTCAGTTTGATGATCCTTCCCTAAGTTTCATGGTGTGATTCATGAGTTTTATGCCTCTATAATTATCACTGTCTGGTATGTCTTCATTACTCTTAAAACTAGGCTGTCTGGAACCAGAAAACCAGATTCATCTACCCAGTCCCACCCATTCAGAGTAAATCTTATTTCTTCCTTAAAGGGCTGAAATCTGAGACAGGGAAGACCTTGTCTTGGTCAATCCTCCCCCTCAGCCCCCCATAAAGGCCTTTCTACCATCCCTATGTTTTCTGATGCCCTGAAGCTGAATTTTCTTTTACCCCTGTGCCCTGACAATTGGGAGAATCTCCTTCTCCTGCTGAATGCTAACCCAACACTTTCCTATCATCACAGGTCAGACACCTGAAAAAAACAGAGCCTGTCCTGCCTGGTCCTGTTCCACCCTCCTGCCTCAGCTCTTTGAGAAGAGAAACAATGAGCTGTGCCTGGTAGCAAATAAATGTTCAGACTAAAAGTAGGCCTGAGAGCTGAAGAAGACTCCGACCCAAAAAAACACAGCTAGGATTTACAAAGACCTCAGAGGGTGTGTCAGCCTCTTCCCAGGATCCCATACCCTTTCTCCCAAAATTGCCCGACCCTCAAGAGAGAGAACACCATTACCTGTGGCTTTCTCTTGTGGAGACATTGCTTGCTCTTGGATGTTTCCTCTGGCAGTGTGTTTGGGGGTAGTTATTCCCCCAAAAACAGAAAGTAGTTGAGAACTGCATAACCAGATGGTCCACTGATCATGAGTTTAGTCTAGTCTCATCCTGAAATGTCATCTAATTTCTACACCCTGAGGATGCAACGAGACTATACTTGCATAGGCTAGATAAGCTAAAAAAGAGAACTGTGAGATGCCTTCAGCAGGAAGCTAAGGCTGACAAGCATTCTCAATAGTGCAGCTTATCTGTAGAAATGCAAAACTCTAGAACTCTTGGTCCAGAGATCATACCTTTTATTAGACTAACTAAAAAAAATCACCAAAAATTTTTTAAAAATCTTTCTTTGCAAACTGTCTGGCACATGAGCCCTTCTTCAGGCTGGGGGGAAATTAAAGATGGTAAAAGTCCCCTTAGGTAGAAAATAAACTTCATTTTTCACAGAGGATGCTGAAGGTGGATGTATGTTTCTCTGGGTCCATGCGAGTCCCTTTCTGTGAATTGCCTTTTGATGTTTAGATAAGGTAGTCATATCAGGGGGACAATCCCCCAGTTCATTCAAAGTAATATTCTGGGCTACCCTAGATGACCCATGGCCCTTTCTTTTTTTCCTTCCTTCCTTTATTCTTTACTTTTTTTCTCAGTTTTCTGTCTTCTTCTCAAATCTTTGGCAATTCTGACCTTTTCTTTGGCTTGCTCAACCCAGAGAGCAAAGAGAGCTCTCTCTGAGTTCCTAAAACAGAAGTAGGCAGACAAGGTTCTTTGGGTGAATCTGATATCTTTTATTAGATCAGCTTAAATAGTTGGAAAACAATTATTAAGCAAGCTTTCAGGTTCAAGAACCCTTCATCAGGCTAAGGAAATTTCTGCAGTTGAGCCACCCATCCTAGCCTTCAAACAATCACCGAACCTCACTAACCTCATCACCAGAAGCAAACTTCCTCTGGCCCAGAACACACCAAATGGATCCAGACCATGTCATGACAAGAAGTGCAAAACCTACCAACACATCTCCACCACCCCCACAATTACTACACCCCACAACAGAGCCATCAGCATCCCCAGATCTTACAGCTGCACCTCCAGAAATGTAATATCTCTCATCCAATGCACCAAACGCCCTGATAGAAAATACATAGGAGAGACCAAACAACAACTGTGCACCAGAATGAATACACACCGGAAATCTATCCAAGACAGGAATACCCAATTACCTGTGGGGGCACATTTCTCACAAGAAAACCACTCTCTCTTCAGTCTCTCAGTCCTGATCCTCAAGGGAAACTTACAAAACACCTCCCAGAGACAAGCCCAAGAACTCCACTTCATCAACCTCCTGGATACTAAAAATCATGGACTAAATATAGACATTGGATTTATGACACATTATAACCTGCCTGACAGCTGACTCCCCAGGAATCTCCCCACTATTTATCCCCCTTCTCTCTCTCCCCGCCCCGCCCCGCCTGTCTCTCACCCATTGACTCCTCAATCTATGTTTTCACTGACTACCTGTCTTATATGTGCACCAGCCCAGCCTCTGGCCTCTTTACTTTTCATTCCATCCAAGAAGAGCACACACCAACTGCAGAAACTTCCTTAGCCTGATGAAGGGTTTTTGAATCTGAAAGGTTGCTTAATAATTGTTTGCCAGCTATTTAAGTTGGTCTACTAAAAGATATCAGATTCACCCAAAGAGCCATGTCTACCTATGTCCTTAGACTAACACAGCTACAACCTACACCCCTAAAACAGAAGTAGTGATTTGATTTCACCTTTTTTACAAGAGGTGCACACAAACAAGAGCAACCAGGCAGATTGGCACATTTCCTGGAAGGGAAAGGCACTTTCAGCCATGGCACCAGCTCCAATGCAGGAGCCACTGTACTTTTTTCTCCATGACTGAGGCCAGATTCAATGAAGTTACCTAAGAAGATTACTGCAGATGCTTACTGATGATCTGAATCATTCTGGCACAGCATCGTGCCATCGTAGTTGATGCCTATGCATTTACTAATTACTGGGAGAGGGTATGTTTTTTCAGGCTAGTGTGGCAGGGGTTCATGTTTCAATTCTGGTACCCAGAGGGGCCATGCATCACTGGCACAATGGTGGAGATCTCAGGTGGGCTGCCTCCACATCAAGCAGCTCTCATGCTGTGCAGCCCCCAGCTGCACCGAAGTTGGGTAGCACCAATTTCAAACAAGGGAAGAAAGATAAAAAAGTTTTATTCTCCCCATTTTCCCTATTTCTTCTGCTCCATTATCTGCATCCAGTCCTTTTTGGCCCATTCTCCAAACTGCCATAAGTATCAGTCCCTCTTTGCTGTAGTAGAGGAGGCAGGACAGTTTTTATGTAAAAGTTAATCATGCTTAGAAGCTTAGTGGTACGCTGTTGGCTATATCCACTGAGTTCTTCCTTCCGTCAACCAGCTAGAACAGACCTGATATTCATTAGTATTGAATAGCTGATTGATGCAAATGGCATTGGTTGATAGTTGTCAAGGACTGCTAAGTGGACACAGCCAGCATGTATTATGATACTTTGGTTCTTATCAGAAAGAAAGAGTAAAGAAAATGAAAGCTCTTGGACCCTAAGTTCTGTTGAAAGAAGGACAAAAACCATGCTTTTTCCATGTTTTATTTCCTAGTTGGCTGTCCCATGCATATTCATCATATTTACAAGTATTTCCAGTGTATTTATGCCACTGTTTTTTACGAGATAAAATAAGTGATAATTATTCAATATTTTTCTTTAAAAATAATAAAATGCAGTCTGTCATTAAAAAAAATGTGGAATATATTTAACTTTGGCTTTTCACATAAATTCCTGCATTGTTTAAGAAGCAAATGAGACTTCGATGTTCTGTGGATTAATATCGTATTTGTCAGATTCATGGAATTAACCGGTGAGATTGTTTTATCTAAGAATACATTTTGGGGGGGGGGTTTGTTTTTAAAAGCTGATTATGGAAGGTTGTCTGCTGACTGCCTAACAGTTCTCAAGCACAGTAGACTGAGAAGAAGCAAGTTTCTTCACATTGCTGTGGCAGGGGCCAAAATTGGTTTACACTAGCCCATTTTCCTTAAAATTTTCCACCAGTGCAACTCCACTGATGGCAGTAATTTTGGGAGCTTCATTATAGACATAGAGCTGGCAGCCCCTGATTCCTTGTACTCTAATCATTTGGACTTTTAGTAGTTTATGAATAGATTAGTACCAAAATGTTGTACGTAGGCAGGTAAGTTGCATGAGGAATATCAAACAGATAAAGAAACAAACAAAAATAATGGGAGAAAGTTACTAATTCAAATGCCCAATAAGCATAAATCAGACTTAAATGCTTTGCTATCAATAGGGTGACTATATTATTTTTAAGGAAATCAGGGACACTGCCCTGCCCCAGCAGTGGTGCTGCTTCAGGCAGAGGCAGAGGCAGGCAGTCAGGGACACAGGGTGCAGTTCAGCAGGGAGGCAGACCCTGCCTGGTGCACTATGCCGCTCTGCCTCCCCAATGGACTGTGCCCCACATCCCTCCGATTTTGGGATTTTTGTTTCGATTTTCACCATCTGGCCAAGACTAGCACTGTCCCAGTCAAAATGGGATGTATGGTCACACTAGCTTTCAGGAAACATCTCAAGTGTGGCAAAAAATAAATAAATAATAAATGAAGTGCCATGAGTCAAATACCAAGTTGAGGTATTGGATTTGTAAGTCTGTTGTTTAACTTCAGTGTGATGCAGCACAAATACTTAGATAAGCAAGTGAAGAAGATTAGTGTTAGCAAAATGGCTTATCCTCTCACTGTGTATGTTCCAAAAAAGATTGATTTTTTTGGTTAATATAATCATGTAGAGCCTACAGTACAAACATCTCACTTAAAACATGATGCTTGGTTGGTTCAATGGCTCAGTGCATTAATGTAATACCTTTATATTTATTTCACTGCATATAGATAACAGAAATTCCAATTCTTCAAACGTTATTTAGGTTTGGATTAAAAGGAGAGTTGTTCAAGCCCAGGATTGTAAATATACACTTCAGGACTGAGAAGTCAAAAGGAAAACATTATTTACTGAAGTTCAAAAGTTTGATGAACTGGTCATGGAAAATCAAATTAAAAGTCACAGACTATACAGCAAGTTGTCATTATATGGGCCTATACCATGCAGAGCATGTAGGTTTTTTGTGATTTCTTTCAGGGCTTCCAAAAATATGGGGACTGATTTATAATTGCATTACTGCAAATTTTATGCCAGTGCAATTCCATTGAAATTAATGGAATTACAATGATGCATCAGCTCAACAAATCATGCGGTGGTATAATCTTCGTTAGCAGGAAATGCTTACAATTTAGACAGAATGGGTGTCTCAGAACTGCTGGCATTCTTTGTGAACAATGACACCAGCATAGTTAGCTTTAGATTTGATGGCAAACTCATTTTTTTAACATTACAAGATGCTGTGAGCAACTAACTTTTCAAATGATTTCTTCATGTGTAGATATAGATTGTTCAAACCTCAATATAGATATACTTGGGATCAGTGAAATTTTAACAGCAAAAAGCCTTTTCAACAACATTTCTGAGTTTCAGGCTTATTAAACTTATTTTCAAAAACAAAAGCAATTTCATGGAAATTGGAAATCAAACCATCTCAGCTGAGAGGCTCTCTATGCATATGCAAGTATGAGAGGGTTCCCTAAAGAAAAAAGCCAGTCAAAGATGCTCTTAAACTCTTGAATTGTTGTCCTGCCTCTGCTACAGGGTTATATAAATGACACAGTGAATTCATAAAACCCTTTAGAATGATTACATTAAAATGAAAAAATAAGTTATTATTGCTTTTGAAGGACTTTAAGTCTGAGTTACAGTCTCTCTTACTACATATATAAAGATGAAGCTAGTATTATAATAAAGTATACTGGGTCTTATTCACTGGCTGGTTACACCTGTTTTATACTGTTCTGAAATCAAACTAGAATAAAACTGAAGTAACAGAGTAGGAAACAGGGTCCAAAATATATATGAGAGTGTACTTGGGAATTTTAATCTCAAATTCAGGAAAATAAAAAGTATTTATCCTATTTTTCTCCATAAGGTTTTTTTTTTCATTTCTCTGTATAACACACAACCACACACATACAACACTGTGAAAAATGAGCTTGGTTATGAGTGTTGTTGCAGATATATTACCTCCAGTTGTGAATTTGCCAGTTCTCTAAATCTAAGCAGGATCAGGACTAGTTGCTTGTTTGATGTGAGACAGAGCCAACAATTTGCATGCGCCAGAGCTTTCTTTTTTTTTAACTTGATTTAATTGATTGCTAATCAACTCCAGCTAGCTAACACAATTCGTATGTGCATATGTGAGCTTGGACATTCCAAGGCCCACCCTAACTATGTTTATAGAGGGTATTCATATTAACAGAGAAAAATGTATGATTTAAGTTCATTGACAATCAGGTAACTAGAGTTAAAAACATTCTAGTGCTCCTATATTGTCAGTATGCCACCTAATCAGTAGAGAGCCCTTTTAATTTTCCCAGGAGAGTGGCAGTCTGATAAGTCCCATCCTCATATAAGTGGCCTACATTGAAAGGGTGACTTAGCAAGTGAGCATTCTGCTGGGGATTCATCCTAGTGAACCCAGGATATAACAAAAAAACCAAAAAACCCGTTTACTGTGTACTAGATATTGATCCATTAGCAGAGGAGATGGCCTCGAAGGACCTTGGCTTATTGCCTCAAGCCAGTGCTGCCTCCCAGCTTCCCATACCCCTTCTGCCTCTTGTAACTTCACCCGTGAGGGCTCCAATGACTCACTAATACCCAGTTAATCATCAACAATGCGGGTGGTAAGCCTCACTGGCTCTTACAGACCTCTCCATGGAGGACTTGAGCTATGTGCACCCCATTGATCCCACAATCTCTGAGTTCCTGTCCTGGAACCTTCGGATCCAGATTTCTCCACCACTATCTGGGTCACCATTTTCCATCTCCCCTGTACTACACCACACCTCTGGCAATGCAGAGGAAAGGTGCATAGTCACAGAGGAGGATATTTTTCTGATGGAGAAGACTAGAGGTGCCCCTGGTTCCCAGAGTGTCAAGTGGTACTCTTGGATGCAGAGCTGGTCCCTCAGCCCCTCACAGATTTGGTGGGGGGGATATATGTGATGTACTTATCACTGCCTCAGGGATATAACCATGTTACTGAATGGCATATCCTTTGCTGCTTTGTGGCCAACTTGTCCTCTTTTCCTATCAGTCTTATCCTGCTCCATAGCATCGTATCTGACCACCTGCATCCTCTCAGCACTATCTAGCTGTGTCCTGTTTCCTGTTCCAGGCTACCTACACCAGCTATCCCCACATTCTGTAAGGCCTTCTTTATTCCCCTCTTGCCCCTGATCCACTAACTTAATCCCATTCCCTGCAGCTATCCTCCCCACCTTATTCATAACTCACTCCTCTCTCTGGGCTCCCCCACAATTGCCTGTCTCACACTGCCTGGATTATACTTATTTAATCTAACACTCATCTTATCACTATTTGTGGCTCCCAAGTTCCCTTAAATGTCTGTGCACAGGGTTTGAGCACAAATCAACGGCCTGGTGGTGTTGCAGCAGCACCTGCGGCAAATGGCAAAGTGCCGCTAGGCATGGTCCAGGTCCATCTACCATTTCTGCCTGCCTGGGGCCCTGAACAGAGCATAGATGCCCCCAGGTGCAACTCTGAATCGCAGAGAGGCACAGCTGTCTTCTACATGCCTGCGGGGATGTCTTGAATAAGTATGGAGCATGAGCAGATGCTGTTTGTACCGGGGATACAGCTAAGTTGCAGCAGTATAAGATGCGTAGCTGCATAAGCCGCGATTCCAGAGTAACATGGCTACATGGCATATAGGTGCCACTTAGATATCTCCTGGGGACAGGGGGGATAAAAATTTGCCTTAAGTGTAATTTTAGAAGACTACATTTGGCAAAGCAAAACCAAGAGGTTTACTGAGATATTCTTGCTAGTCTTAAAATGGCAGTAAGCTAGAGATTACCTGACTTTAAACTATGCCAGTTACCTCAGGCCTTCCAGTTTCTTCAGTCTCCTTTCCTGAAGAAATAGAGGGGATAACAATAGGACAATGGGGAGTTAGATGCAATCAACATTTTCCAGTAAAGAGAATAAATAGACTGCAGGGATAAGCTAAACACTATTCATTCGCTGAGGGAAAATTGGAAATCCAGGAAAAGACGTACAAAATGTATAGCTGTAACCTTGATTCTTCTTATTTGGCTTCCCTAAGCTGGAGGCACTTGAAGAATCAGCACTGTGTACAGGGAATTATTGGAGTGTTGCAGAAGTTGGCATCACCATAATATCACAGTTATTCTTTAGAGAAATCTTGCTAGAGATGTGTGTTACCAAATCAACTGGCACCTACTGGCACCAGGAGAAACCAAGGAACAAGCACATTGTGGAAACGAAGTCCTATTCTGAGATTTAAAATTAGCCTTTCTAAGGGAGGGCTGAGGCGTGTTAGCTGAACAGTACAGCCATTAACCAAGTAGTACCTGTTCTGTTGACGGGTGACATTTTAAAATTCAGAGGCAAAACAGACGTGTAAAAAGTTGTGTTTAGTTTTGTTAATTTTAATTGAAGTTGTTGAAGTTAGTGTAGAGACATCTGCTCTTAAAGGAAGTGATGGAGTTGGTGCAAGATGTGCTTTGCACGTCAGTATTCTGTCGTAAGTGTCTTGTCAGCAAGTGAGCCATTAAGAAAGTCTTCCTAAAACTAGCTTGAATTAATGGCAACTAGTGCTAACTGGAGGACAACATTTCACATTTTACAGCAACTTGTGAAATTTTGAAATTTCTTGTTGTGCCCAGAAAGAAAAACAAAATCTTTCAAATGCTTATGAGGACAGACTTCCATTTAGACATCTGCTTTCAACTCCAGTCCACCTATTTCATCCCGGATCATTCAGAATCAGGACCAGCAGAGCATAGTTAGGTCTGCCAAACCCAAGTGATTGCCTTCAGCATTAGACTATAGTGTCTTACAATCTCTTTTTCTGACAAAGTTTTCCCTGAAATGAAGGTATCAACATTTTCTGAGATTCAGCATGGATAAAGGGTAATCAGTAACAAAAACTGTATTAATTACCTGCACAGCCTTATCATATCTAGAATACTTCACAAACCGAAATAATTATCAAAATAATTCTCAATGTAAAATTAGTATTATTTCCTCCTTTTACAGCTAGGAATGTAAATGCATAGAGCTGAAGATCTACAAAGGATGGCCCCTCTTTTACGGGAAATGTCCTTGTTCCCCTATACAAACATTGGCACATATGACAGGAAAATGCTAAAATCTTCATATGTGCTTTAGGCAGTCTAAAACCTGTGCAGGTGCAAAAGTTAATTCATTTGAATTAATGGAGTTAATGTATTCACATTCTTACACTTGTGTGCATTCCTGTACAAGACTGTATTAAATATATGCACCAATATAGCAATGCTGGCACATTTTTAATAGGTATTCTGTAATTATAGTATATTTGCAATGCAATTCCCGTGTAATTATATTGTGCTTTTTCTTTTCAAAATGTAATAATAATTAAATTCAAATAATCATTACTTTAGCTTTTTCTTAATAGATTTTCTATCAGAATCCTGATACATTAATGTGTTATATTTATACCATGATTATTATTTTGTACTGAACTTCACATTGTATAGGAGTAACAACCAGGTATCAAAAAACCTAATCACAGGTTAATCACATGGTATCTGCAGTTTAATTGTACCTTATTTATAGAACACTTATTACAAAGTTTGCTTTTTTTTTAGTGTTTGCCCACAATAAAAATACAAATGTAAATAAACTGTGTGCACACCTAGAAAGTGAGCAAAGATTTGGCTGAATATTTACCTCTCTGACTCAGTCAAGTTTCTAAAACTGAATTAGTGCCAATTAATTGTTAGCACTTAGGTCAGATCTTGGATTGCAGTCCTATTTTAATATATTAAATCACAAATTTAAGGTAAACTACTCTATACCTCTTTGGTCTGGAAATGAAGCAAAAAAACCTTGATCTGGCAACACCAGAAATACCATCAGAAGACTTTTATTTGCTGTTTTTTAGTATTACAAAGAATTTATGAGGAGTATTTCATCTTCAAAGCACTTTACAGGGATTAAGTAATTGATAGTTGTGTTTCAAGTCCCTGCTGAAACCAGGAAAGGCAGAAATGCATATAGATATAAAAATCATGGGAAAAATTAACAATCTGTGTTTGTCAAAAGAGATTCTGGTTTAGTCAGAGTTTTGCTCTTTGCTTCTGATTCCAATCCCATTCAATTCATGTCCAGCCCTAAAGCCAAAATGGAATTCTCAGAGCCATTTAAAGGGGGTATGAAAGCAATGCTTTGATCCCTAAATGTCATTTAAAGTAGAATTTACATTGCAGCAAATAGGCAATATTAGAACATTACTGGTGTCCAACTGCTTGTATTTGCACTATCCCAAATGCAGTGGTGTTTCAAAGGCCACAGTGAGAGGCTTAGGCATGGAATATACAATGATTAGTGCAGAAGTAGGAAGAAGAAATTAATGAGGAGTTACATGGCATTTAAAAATGAGTTTGCACTAATCTTTCCTAACCTTTGCTCTTTTTGTAAGAGCTAGTCTCAGATGAGTGTTCCCCAATTCAACAGAAATAGAAAAGATTCTGCAATGCTACATTTCTAATTTTTAAATAAAATCTGGGTTGTTACGATTCATTCAAAAATTAGCGTTGTGATATTTTATCTCAACATTATATGACATCATTAAAGACATCTTATATTGTTTTTTGCCTATGGTTAGAAATTATGTCTGCTTAATCAATTCCATTATGCATTCAACCATCCATGACACATCAAAGGCTAATAAGATTTTTTTTAAACTTTGCTTGCTTAAAATGATTTCCCTCCAGATCAAGATGCAGAGCACAAAATATTAATCAGTTTAAATAAATATCAAGACTACCCAAATAATATGAATAATTGGCACAGTACAGTGCCTACTGCCCAGTTCCCAACAGCTGGTCACACTGGCACATGGCACCATCTCAACAGTCTTTGAGATAATGACTTTGGCATCTGCCGATGAGCGTTTGCTACTGCCCACAGAATTTACAACTCACAAGTGGGAAACAGAGGCTCCAACAGAACTTTTTTATGCAAGGTCTTTGAAATTTATTAATGTAATGCAAACACAAGCCTTCCAACCCATTAAATTGTTGATGTTATGCGAATCCACTCTGGAATTGCAGATCCTCATTAACATTATTTGCATGTTAATCTGCATCTTTTTAATTAGTGATATTATTTATGCACATAATTTTCGCCTACTGGTGCCAAGGCTGAAGCGCATTAATTAATCTACTGAGATGCCAAACTGTTTATTTTCTCCCGTACTTTTATTTGTTTACATGGTGTTTTGGATTCAGGGAAAATAAAAAAGAGCCTGAAGAATAAAAGCAGAAAGACAAGATTAACTAAAAGCTCTTTTTGTTTTCATAATTTAAATTGTAATATTAGCCAAATGTTGTGTTTCTTCCCTCAGAGATCGGTTATTCAGTTACATTACCTTGATGTATTATTAAAATTTATAATGGACTCTGGAGGCTTCTTTTAGTTCTCTCCTTCATTTACAGAATATACTCAATGTTATTTTAATCTTCCTACAACGCTTCCATGCATAGGCAATGATCAGCTCTCCCTTGCGAATCTCCAGTGCTGCTCCACTTTGCACAACTGATAAACATTTAAATAAGCCTTTTCAGAAAAAGAATAGCATACTAAAATTATTAACCCATTAATGGAGTTAAGAACTGCTTGGCAATTCGACTTTCCTCAAACTAGGTCAATTGCAACATTTATTTGATCAACGAGGTTGAATTAGTCTTATCTCCAAAACAGTGGTTAACAAGCAACATATAGTACACACACAGATTTAGAAAAAAATAAATTGATGTCAGCATTCTTTTCACAGTTCATACATGCTTATACACTATATATGCATTCCTCTCCATCTCTCTCTCTTTCTTGCTTTCTCTCAGGTAAAATAGCTTTTCTATACCTAAAAATTGGTGCTGCCACTTAATTTGTTAACTCAGATCCTTTATACCTCCATAACATTATACAGCTCATGTTTCTAACTCTGAAAGAGATGCAGGACACAAGATTTTAGACTGAGCTGTTTTGTATGTGCAGAAAAACTTGAACAAGACTGAATCTTGACCATCATGGATGTCAAGCCAGCCTGGTACTGGAAAGTCATTTCAGATTTAAAGAGAGAAGGAAGAAACCACTGTGATCTTTCTTGCTTGCTTGGTTTCTTGCTTGACAGTTACTCAAAGCTTTTCAGGGGGTTGAATGTTAGAAGAAATCCCTGAGGAAGTGGATTAGAGGGTAGAGGACAAGTGAGACACTTAATGTTTCATAATGTTTTTTTTTATGGATATAACTTCCACACGTGTGGCATGTGTGTGAGTTTTTGTAGATATATCTGTATGTATATGTGTGTGCATACTTCACATTCAACAGCTTTTCTAAGTCTACATCAACCATGCTGTTGGTCCAATAAAAGACATCATCCACAAAAATCTTTGCCTCTTGATACACATGAATGCATACATACATACATACATACTTATACACAGGCAGTGAAAATATATGTGTCTGTGTGTGTGAGTGTGTGTGTGTGTATGTACTATCATCTACTTTTTTCTACACACTGAAATACATATGTGCAGCATCTTTAATTATTTTTGTAAAATTTTTATACAGTCACACAGGTATATAGTCTCCTTTGGATTGGCCAACTCAGATGACACCTGTATGGCTAACTGATTGTGCAAGTAAAGAGGCACTGGTTCATTCCTTTACCACAACCAAGACCATCCTCAAGGTTGCTCTAGATTACATCCAATTGCATTAGCCTACTAGGGATTCAGAGTAGGGCAATGTAGAACTAGTTACACTGGCTCAGCATCACCCATGGAGAATCATCAAGTAGCTAGTTAGCCCAAATTTTCAGTTATTTTATACTGCCAGAAGAGTATGAAGCATCTGGATCATAAAGGAGATTCAAGGTCTTTGATCATTATGGCATTCTCTCAGAAGGATGTGTGTGTGTGCTACCTAAAAATAACAAATATCTACACCCACATAGCTGGATTCATGATTTAAAGCGGGGGGAGGCAGCAACTGGCTCTGCAAGGGTGGGCAGACCATACCATGGAAGTAGCAGCCAGGGAGTTATTTAAGTTCCCAAAGCAGATAACAACTCCTCATTCCCTCCTTTCCATGTTCAACAACACATCCTTTCCTCCCCCATTCCACCCGCCCCCACCCACCACTGCCCACCCACTTACACCACTGGACTCACCCACTGGCTTGGCCACTTCTGCCCCACTCCAGCCACCACTGCTTCTCTGTCCCTGGTTGACCCTGGTCCACAGAGAACTGAGTTGGAGCAGAGTGGGAGTAGCTCTGGAGATCCCCCTACTCCAGCTCAGCTGGGGACAGCAGCAGCGGCAAGTGGAAGAGGGGAGGGGGAGGGGAGGGGAAGGTAAGGGAGGGGAAAGAAGGAAAGGGAATATGCCACTGAGCATTGAATAGGTGGTGGGGGGGAGTCTTATCTTCTTTGGGGACTTGATAAACTCTTTGACTGCTGCTCCTGCAGCATGGTCCAAAAAATGGGCATGATCATACACCTTCTGGATCCACCCCTGTATCTCTTTTTGTCTCTTTCTGTCCCTATCTCTGTCTCTCTCTGTTTGTCTCTCTGATGTTCTTTCTATTAATTAATTAATTAATTTATGTATAGACTGATCTAAAAAAAGAACTTTGGTGCCTAACAATGACATAGACAAATCCTAAGCCACAAAGTCCAAAATTTCCCTTTAAAATACCTACATTCTGTCACTACCTAACTCTGCAGGTGTCTAGTAGGCCTGTGTGAAGCAGCTAGTATTCACTTAGGATTTGGATTCCACTGATTTGGGGTACAGTGATTCGATTTGGTGACTCAAATCACTGTCTCGAATCGAATCACACAAGCCATCCCCCACCCACTCTCCTAGTCCTGGCAATGGCTTCCCTGCCCAGCCTAGTTCCTGGCACTTTTTTAAAAAAAGCCCTGTCTCACCAGGTGCTGCCAGGTGGGCGGGGGGGGTGATCTCTGCTGCCCCCCACTTCCCCATGCTGCATGGGGTGCTGTGCCATGAACTCCCCAACACCCACCCACTGTCCCAGCTCCCCCATGATTGCCTCACCTGCCCAGCCCTTTAAGAAAACCCAAAAAACCCAAAAAACCCTGGACTCACCAGTTCCTGCCTGGTGGGGGGTGGTGATCCCTGCTGCTCCCCACTGTCCCACACCATATGGGGGGCTCTGCACAAGCCCTCTGAAGTCCCAAAGTTGCTACAAGAACCAGTGAGTTGGGGGGGGGGTTGTATTTGTTTTTCTAACAGGGCAAGAGATGGAGTGGGCGGGGCAGCCATGCAGGGACTGGGGGAGTGGATGCGGTCTAGGGGCTCATGGAAGAGCCCCCCATGCAGCGTGGGGCAGTGGGGAGCAGCAGGAATTGTGCCCCCACCTGGCAGCACCCGGTGAGTTGGGGCTTTTTTTAAAGCACTGAGAACTGGGGCCAGGTGGGACATCCATGTGGGGACTGGTGGGGTGGGCAAGGGTCAGGGGGATTGAGGGAGCAGGCAGGGGATGGGGCCTGGCAGGGGTCCCCTCATGGTCCCCTGCCCCCTCCTTCACCCCCCCTCCCCATTTACGAGCTCAAAGTCCAGCTTCAGCTCCATGCTACAGCAATCAGGGACTGCCTGAATCACTGAATCTCTCTGAATCTTTTCCAAATCAATTCAGAGAGGTTCAATTCGATTTGGACATTTTGATTGGTCCCCTGATTTGATTTGGATTTGGAGATTCGGCCACCAAATCAGGTTGAATCTCCTCCGAATCATATTACCACCCGAAGCTTTGCACAGCCATAGTGTCTAGCAACTGGACAGGTTATGTGGTTTATATTAGATGAAGTTGCATTACATGTTCATGAGATAAAAACAGAAATAAAGTTTGGCATGGGGACTGGAAACCAAGACTACCTATTACTAGCTGAGTCTTCCAAGCTAAGGCATTTTCCTGCTTGTTTGCTTTCTCTCTGTCCCCTGATTTCCCAACTGGTGGCCCACCTCCAGCAAGAAGGGTAAAGTTGTTCATACCTTCCCAAGCCAATAACCTTGTGGTTTGGCACTGTCCAGGGTGAGCTGCGGGTAGGGGAATGAATCCCTTAGACTGAGGTAGTCTGAGAACCCATGTCCCCTATTCCTTGGCTGAGCTCTAACTACCATGCTATCACAGAAAAGGCAAGGACCACCCACTTTTTGCTTTAAAATGCGTAAGCCCTGTTGAGTTCTTACACAGATTACTTTTAGGTACCTACTCTCAGATGCCTTAATTCTAGAGAGAAGTGGGTGTTCAGACACTCCTCTGCATTGACCATTTCCTGTTGGATAGGACTAAGGATGTTCCAGGTCAGTATTCAGGCTTCTTTGAATAATCCTTCTGAGGCACCAAACTCTCCCTGTGTCCTTGACATCTAGTCCTGGCCTTTGAAGTCTACCTTGTGTCCAGGTTCATAGAAGTTATGCATTTTGACTCTTGACTTGGTGGTGTCTTTAGATTTGGTCCACTTGTCATGGACTACACAAGTTTTGCCAACATATAGTTTCTTAGGTTAACTGAATGATGAGGCAGCTACCTAACAGGGTATAACTGAGGCCAATGTGCCGTATAATTTTACATTATTGCTCTTACGCTCAAGCATGTTTTGCAAAATATAAGCTACTTAAAAGGATAATCTGTTATATAGAAGGTACTTCAAGATGCTATATGTTTGCTTAAAAAAATTATAGACTGAAATATATGGTATTATATTGAATTATTTGAAAAATAGTACCTTTAAGGTGAAGAGTGTATTATCATTCATTGACAAAATAGGGCAGTGATAAGGTTGTACATACAACCATTGCTTGGTCAGTCCCTAACTGGGAACCAGGTTAATTTTAGTGTTTGCTTAACATATTTTTAAATGATATTCTAAGGTATCTAGTCACTAAATATATGTGTTACATTCAGAAATACATAATACATGTATAATGGTTTATAGTCAGAGAGATAACATACAATTATATTGTGTGTGGTATAAATATTTAGGATGCTGTATTAATCAGGAATAGTGATATCATAAATGAATTCTGAAAATCATTTCAGGCAAATACAAATTGAACACTTACTCTAAACAGAAAACAACATGAAATTAATTTAGTATTGGTGATGTAAAGCATGTAAGATTTTTTTCACAGATGTTTTAGAGCAGTAAAATTAAGAAGTGGAAGGATTTTTGTGCCATTCCACTTTCAAATTCCAGTTCATTTTCAGTGCAACTGCAGCTTTCAAAATTGTTTAGAAACATAAATTAGCATATTTGGCCATTTCAGATAGGGAAATAGAGTAACAAAGATGGCAGGTAACATTTTAGGTAGCTGCACTTTAGATACCCTTACCTTAATAAAAATGAAATCTGGCCCTAAGTGAATGTACTCAATTCAGGGGAGAATGCACATCTCCTAACTCATTGTCTTATGCTTTAAGGGTGCTTCCTCTTCACTTACATATTAAGCATGTCTAAAAAAAGAGAATCAAATTAGAATCAAATTCTGTATTTAAAATTATTCAAATTAAGGGAATGAATGGGATTGTTACTCTTTTTTTTTTCAAATAAAAAGAACACAAAGGTAAATTTGCCATTATTTATTGTTCAATATTGATTAAGGGAATATAAACTCTTTTACATTGCTTATTATTTGCCATCTATTCATTTAAGGCCAAATTTTCAGCCCAGGGGAACACTCACACTGATTACCCACGGAAAGATCTGTATTTATGCCTGCAAACCAGCACTGGCACACACAAATTGGGTAATTGTGCATGCAAATTGGTGGTTAGGCCTACAATAAACTGACCTGCACAAGCAAATATTTAGTTCCACAGGCTCCAAAGGTATGTATGTGCCCTGCCTGCTTCTGAAAATATTGCCCCTATTTTACTTTTTTAATATGGTTTTACTTTAATATTTGAAAAAAGAAAAATAATGTGGACAAGATTATTCCTTAAATACCCCTCAATTCATGAAGTTACACAACAGAGTCAAATATGCTTTTTGCCATTCTAGTCCATAAGGGCAAGCTGTATGGCTGGGAACTGGACTAGAATGATACAGGTGATATGAAATAAAACATGGTTCATGTTCTACCTTTAAAAACTTATTAACTAATTATGAAGAGCTTCATGCTCACGTTCATTAACTATGAGCAAAAATTTAATGAGCAGTTTTGCTAGTTTTCCACACTTGAACTTAGAACCCCCTGAATTTATATTTATCCCCCTCCCAGCATATATCTGCATAGTGAGTGAGAATATATAGAAAAGTTATTTGACTGTCCCAGCCCTGGCACAATCTGTGGGCAAGTCAAGAGCACCCAAGGGGACACTTGCCTGCCTGTACACTAATGCCAGGAGCCTGGACAACAAGCAGGAGGAGTTCATCCTCCTGCTCAGTGCAAAGAATTATGATGTCATTGGGATAACGGAGACCTGGTGGGACTCCACCCATGACTGGTATAGAGGGCTATACCCTGTACAGGAGGGATCGTGTTGACAAAAGGGGTGGGGCTGTATGTGAAGGAAAGCTACATGTCCCTGCAAGCTAATGTTGGTGACCAGCATGGGCAGCTAGAGACCCTCTGGGTAAAAATTTGTGGGGAATTCGGCACAGGGGACACAACGGTGGGAGTCTACTACAGACCTCCCACTCAAAGTCCTGAGCTTGACCAGGAGTTCACCCGCGAACTGACTGAGGCTGCTTGCTCCAAGACCTTGGTTGTCATGGGTGACTTCACTTACCTGGACATCTCATGGTAAGATCACTCAGCAAAATCCGAGTGGTTGCAAAGCTTTCTCTCATGCGTGGATGACCTCTACCTGACTCAAAAAGTCTATGGGCCAACGAGAGGCAAAGCGCTGCTCGACCTGGTACTGGCTACAGGGGATGACCTAATCAGCGACCTAGTGATCGATGGGAAACTGTGTGACAGCGACTACGAGCTGATCACCTTCACCATCCACCATAAAGCTGGCAAGTCAGTCAGCAACACAGAAGTCCTTGACTTCAGAAAAGCCGACTCTGACAAGCTCAAGAGGCTTGTTGGTCAGGCCCTTAGGGACCATGACCCCAGGGAGATGGGAGTTGAAGAAGAGTGGTTGCTTCTCAAGGAAGCAATCCTCAATGAACAAGCTAAATCTATTCCAACATGGAGGAAAGGCAGCAAGAAGGCACAGCAGCCATCCTGGCTCTCCAGGGACCTAGCGGACCTCCTACGGCTAAAAAGGAAAGCCTACAAAGGATGGAGGACAGGATTCACCTCCAAGGAGGATTATTCTGCACTGGTCTGGTCCTGCAGGGAGCAAACCAGGAAAGCCAAGGCTGCAACTGAACTCCAACTACCTTCAAGCATCAAGGACAACAAAAAGTCCTTTTTCAGATATGTGGGGAGCCGGAGGAAAAGCAAGGGCAGTGTTGGGCCCCTGCTAAACCAGATGGGGCAACTGACAACTGACGCCCAGGAAAAAGCCAACCTATTAAATAGATACTTTGCATCAGTCTTTCATCAGTCCCATGGGACGCCCATGCCTGCTATGGGACAGGGAGATCCGGGTGATGGGGATCCCCTACCCTCCATCAATGCTGACCTCGTGAAGGAACACCTTGAGAAGCTGGATACCTTCAAGTCAGCTGGCCCTGACAACCTGCACCCCAGGGTACTCAAGGAGCTGGCGAGCATCATAGCCCAGCCCCTGGCACAGATCTTTGAAAACTCCTGGCACTCTGGTGTAGTGCCCAAAGACTGGAAGAAGGCCAGTGTGGTGCCGATCTTCAAGAAAGGGAGGAGAGTGGATCCGGCTAACTACAGGCCCATAAGCCTGACTTCTATCCTGGGGAAGATCTTAGAAAAGTTTATTAAGGAGGCCATCCTTGATGGACTGGCCCAGGCTAACATCCTAAGGGACAGCCAGCATAGGTTTGTTGCAGGTAGGTCTTGTTTGACCAATCTCATTTCCTTCTACGACCAGGTGACCTATCACCTGGACAAGGGAGAAGAGATTGATGTCATATATCTTAACTTCAGAAAAGCTTTTGATCTGGTATCCCATGATCACCTCTTGGCCAAACTGGCCAGTTGTGGCCTTGGCTCCACCACAATCTGCTGGCTGGGAAATTGGCTCCGTGGTCGGACCCAGAGGGTTGTAGTTGATGGCAGTCACTCATCATGGTGCCCTGTGACCAGTGGGGTCCCTCAAGGCTCTGTCCTGGGACCCATACTGTTCAACATCTTCATTAATGATGTGCACATTGGAGTCAGGAGTGGACTGGCCAAGTTCGCTGATGACACCAAACTTTGGGGCAAAGCATCCACACCAGAAGATAGGCAGGTGATCCAGGCTGACCTGGACAAGCTCAGCAAATGGGAAGATGAGAACCTCATGGTGTTTAACACCAAAAAATGCAAGGTTCTCCACCTTGGGAGGAAAAACCCGCAGCACCCTTATAGGCTCGGCAGTGCTACGTTGGATAGCACTACAGAAGAAAGAGACTTGGGGGTCATCATTGACGACAAAATGAACATGAGCCTGCAATGCGATTCTGCGGCTAGTAAAGCAACCAAAACACTGGCTTGCATCCACAGATGCTTCTCGAGCAAATCCCAGGACGTCATTCTTCCCTTGTACTCGGCCTTGGTGAGGCCGCAGCTGGAGTACTGCGTCCAGTTTTGGGCTCCACAATTCAAAAAGGATGTGGAGAAGCTTGAGAGAGTCCAGAGGAGAGCCACGTGCATGATCAGAGGTCAGGAAAACAGATCTTACGATGATAGGCTGAGAGACATGAGACTCTTTAGCCTGGAAAAGCATAGGCTCAGGGGTGATCTGATGGCCACCTATAAGTTTATCAGGGGTGACCACCAGGATCTGGGGGAACGCTTGTTCACCAGAGTGCCCCAAGGAATGACTAGGTCGAACGGTCGTAAACTCCTGGAAGACCATTTCAGGCTGGACATAAGGAAGAATTTCTTTACTGTCCGAGCCCCCAAGGTCTGGAACAGTCTGTCAGCGGAGGTGGTTCAAGCACCTACATTGAACACCTTCAAAAGTAAATTGGATGCTTATCTTGCTGGGATCCTATGACCCCAGCTGACTTCCTATCCTTTGGGCAGGGGGCTGGACTCGATGATCTCCTGAGGTCCCTTCCAGCCCTGATGTCTATGAAATCTATGAAATCTATGACTTTGAGTCTCATATATAATGAAAAGCATATAGTGCATATATCTTGTGTGTGTGTGTATGCATGCATAAATGAGTAAGTATATTTAACTTATGTGTATGTATGTATAACTACACACATGGACACGCACACATATATGTGCATGTATATGTATATATATGTATGTATGCATGTGTATGAGTGTATATGTGTATGTACATGTGTCTATACATGTGCTAGGGGGTGTGATGGGGTAGCATTTTAGTTAGGGTGGTTCCTGGACAGCCATTCTAATTAAAATTCCTTACTGTCACATGTATTAAGTTACTGCACATTTTAAAATGGCCATGGGAAACTTTATCTAAACCTCATTTGATGAGGTTTAGCTAAAGCACCCGCACAGCCATTTAAAAATGTGCAGGGACTTCATTTACATGATGGTGAGGTATTGCTGGAGAATTCTAATTAGAACATGAACAAGCACATGTATAGGCAGCGTGAGATTTGTTTTAAAAACATAGCTTTTAACTACCTTGTCGAAATTCTACTGAAAATCAACAGATTCATACCTATAAGTCCTTTCTATGATGAAATTATGCAAATTATATACTAAAATTAGGCAAGTATTCAAAGCAAGTAATGTATTTATTAAATGCAACAGTTTTCATGTCCATTAATAAATTGTAATTACCATAAATTTGTTTTCATTTTTAAAAAATTTTCTTTATCCCCTTCAATGACTTACATAAACATATTGCAGTCTATGATTGCTTGTGGATTCTTATTTGTATAAAATGTATGGATTACCAGCTATGCTTCTACTTTCCAAGTGGATTATTGCAACTGGTTGTATCTACACCTGCAATTAATGTGAAACAATACATTCCAGAGCAGTTTGAGCTGAGTAAACTACTCCTAAGTGCAGCATCTACACATGCACCCAGGATATCAGCAATCTGAGCCAGGGCAGTGCCAGTCTCGACTGGCAAGGGGCACGGGGGCTTGGCCCTGGGCTCTGGGTGGCAGCATCAGGAAGCAGAAGAGCTGGATGGGGCACAAGAGTGCTGAAAGTGTGCAG
Organism: Crocodylus siamensis; assembly: GCF_052110815.1. Taxonomy (NCBI): domain Eukaryota; kingdom Metazoa; phylum Chordata; order Crocodylia; family Crocodylidae; genus Crocodylus; species Crocodylus siamensis. Next base: position 121,367,330 of record NC_143397.1, on the reverse strand, counting down.
CCTGGTGGTTAGGTGGCAGGCAGGAGTCTGGCCCCTGGCTGGGGAGGCTATTGTATGCTGGCATAAATTAGTTTACTGTGTTCTAATACCTTTACATGTGTAGACAGTGATACTTTACTCCACAGCTAAGTAGACTACTTTCCAGTAAAGTACATGTGTAGATGTGGCCAGTTTCAAGTACAAATACTCACAATAATAAATAGGAGGTGCTCTTTAATACTTATGAGAAAGCTCTGTTCCAGCACACATTTTTGTTCCAAGTTCTTAGTTGTATACACGCCCTGTTGGGACCCAGGAGAATCAGGAACTACTAATGAGCTGATTGTAACCACCTTGTTTGGATGCAAGACTTGAAAAGAAAGAGGTGAAAAAAATGAGTTTAGTAAATAACACGTTTCATTTTTTCCCCAGAAACAGGCTTTAATTTTCCTATCAGTACTAATGAAGTCATTTCTTAATTCAACATTTTTTGCAAATATTTTTTTCAGTACTCAGGCCTATCTATGAGACTGTAAAATGTATTATACAAAATCTATAGTGCTAACCCATTCCAAATATCAGCCAGACAGCATCAGTCAGGCCTAAAAACGTATTATGACTGGAGTGATTCAGCTCATGAATTTGCAGCTAATATGTGTAATCTACTTCCATGCTCTGTCCTCAGATCTCTTCGCACTGGCAATTTGGTCTTTCAGTGATCATGCTACCATTGGATGGCAAAGAGAGGAAGTCTCAGACTTCATTTTAACAGTGCAAACAGCTGAGTTTAAGTTGAACAGGAATTTCCTCTGTACAATAAACATATTAATTGGAGAGAACAGTTGCTCCCCAGCTCATGTCTTCTGACTTCTGGTAGTTTGGCCCTTTAATTATACAGAGTATAGACATAATTTCACGAAGGAGCTTCTGATAACTAAGGAAGGTTGGAGTAAGATACTGCTTAGTCAACGTTCTCTTCCATTCTTCAAACCTAATTCTATTTTCAAGCAATTAATATTTGTTTCCTCTCTTTTAAGCCAGAGTACTAAAAGGAACAAATTGTCCTTAGTGTTTTGTCATGTATTTAATAGCTTGTAAGTGTACTTGTTTTTCATTACCTTTAAATTCTGTAAATCTTTGTTAAGCTTGTTTAAAGGTATCCCACATTTATTAATTTCTTTAATTTCACTGACATGCTCTTGCTATGTGATAAATTCCTTGTGATTACATGGTAAGTTAGGGGAAGTATAGGTGAGCTGTCACACTTGCTCTTTATGTGTTAGTTTACAACCTCTTTAATTATAACAGGTCTCTAAAGTACTTACACAATACTCTTAAATATAGCTGACCCTTTTTATTTAATTTCATTTGCCTGTTAGTGTTTGGAGAGTATCCAGCAAAGCACTTCAGTAAATTCAATAAAGTACATACTATAATTAATATAAAACCCAATAACAATGGTAAACTAGTCTTTCTAGTGTACCACTGTTAGGACATTATCTTTTGGCTTTTGGCATAAATATTCTGGTAATTTAAAAATAGCAGTAGGATGGAATAACTGTAAAAATGTTATATTTAGCTTGACTCTAAATACAAGTTTTAAATATTGTAACCGAATTCTACAAGGATGTTGTATAGGAATTTGAATCATTAAAGTTATATTGTGAGTATATGAATTTTGTTATTATAAATTATTGCTTTTCTTCTACTGCAACCACAGGCAATGAATAAATGCATGGTTTTACTTGGGGACCTGTCTTAACGCTTGGTTTTAAGCTATAAGCAGGTGTGAGGGATGCAATAAATTGTGTGTTTACATATATATTTTTCTAATAGTTAAATCATTTATGACAATGTATATATAGTAGGGAGAAAAGATAACTTTCATGAACGTCCATTGACTAAACCTGACTAGTTTAAATATATTCTACATTTAAAGCTAATAATTGCAAAAATGGATTTTACTGGAAATTGTGTGTTTAACCTTAATTTGAGTTCGCCACTAACTGTGTTTCCCTGTAAGAAACAATATTACAATACTCTCTAACACACAAAAAATTTGGCATTCTACTCCATAATCAGTTAATCACCTATCCACCTACAGGAATCTCTAACCTGGAAGAACGAATCCGGATTCAGAACACAAAAATAAACTCTTCACAATCACCTTGTTTTCAAGAGGCTGCCAATGTTATTATGCCATTAATAATGCATTTTTAGTTGTCAAAACTGATCAGCATCGTCGTTCGTTCCTAGATACTGTTTATTATAAATCACTTCACAACAATACATTATTTTGCAGTGAATAAGAAACAAAACCATTCACTGTCAACTAGAATTAACAGTCAGGAAACTATAGTCTTTTAGATAGGGAAATAGGTAAATTAGCATAAGGAAATCTGTTTTAAAATATCAGCATGTACTTGTTGACATAAGAAAACGAACAATGTGTATTCAAGCAGAGAGATTAAAGTTACTTGAAACATTTCCTAATTGTTCTTGTTGGCTAATAAGAAAGTAATGTTTGAGCAATGTCAACTTTTTTTAGAATCTCAGTTGGGGTTTGTATCACATGTAAAATAGATATTTTATGAAGAACCCTCACAAGAAATCAAAATTGCTTAAATCACATTTTACTATTGTAACAATATGTTAATCTTATTCTCAGACCTTTTAGAATCCTATTGTTTACCAGTTACAATAAGAATTCAATTTCCACATTATGTTTATTTATGTCGAATGGAAGGGAGACATTCCATCAGAGAGATCCCCACTGCTAGAACAGATGGGCATCATCTCAGCACTGTTAAACAGGCCTGTGTGCTACATTTTATTTCACACATAAAGCAAAACTAGTAAAATGAGTTCTTTTCCGTGTTTTTGTCACTTGTGTTGAAAAAAAAAATCGCTCTTTATCTGGGGAGATGGTTACAAGACTTCAGAATCAGTTTTGACTTGAGGAATTTTGTACGTAAACGCTGAGATGTTGTTGCTTCCAACTCACTGCTGAAGGTCCCTAGGAAAGCCTCCTGAAATGCTATTAAGGGAAAATGGTGAAATTCATCAAATCACAAAATTTCATACTTTTGTTTGTGGGGGAAAAAAAATTGTATTTCCAGGTCAAAATATGTCTATAGTTTAAAAATATCCATATATTTCCCAGTTAAACAAACGACTGCTCACAACTTCCCCATAATGGGAATGGCAATATTTTGAACTTCCAGGGACCTTTCAATCGAGTATTTCAAAAGCTCTTTATGAAGTTAGGAAAATTTCATCCTGACAAATGAGAAAATTAAGTCTCAGAGTCACTGTGGTGTAGAAAGGTTGTGTGACTTGCACAAATCAACACCAGCCAGGAACAGAACATAGGAATCCCTGGCTCCCAGTATTCATCCCTAGCTATTAAATCTTAATGGCACCTTAAAAACCTGAGGAGTTGCTGGCATGCTAATGGAGGGCATTTGTACTGGAGGTTTGCACCACAATTCTTATTGAAATAATACAAACTGTCATGTTAATTGACAGCCAATAATACATGGAGTTCTAAAAAACTCAGAAAACCTGGGGGCAGTGGACCTCAACCTTTTCTGGCCCATGGGCAACAATACTGAGCAAGTAACATGCTGCGGGCAACATCCTACACTGCTCTCTCTGTCAATCTCAGTTTTAACTTTTTAATTGCCTGTGGCCATGAGCAATGTTGGAAGGTCTCATGGGCAACATGTTGCCTGCAAGCCATGGGTTGGGGACCACTGCTCTAGGGCATTTACTATAGATCATTTATGCCAATGAAATGCAGCCTCCAAACAACAACTCCCAAACCTCCCTATATCAGGGAGAAACAGTCTTGATCATAAATCTCATAGACCTGTCCATGATAATGACACTGTCCCTCACTGTCCTTAGTATGCCTAGGAAAAAAGAGACCACAAGAACCATACTCTACAGATAGGGACTTCTATCACAGGAAACTGAGCAATTCACTCAGTCCTTTCCTGCCAAACATTTTTTTGGGTAACCACACATTATTTAAGCAGCAAAAAAACAAATATCCATCCTGTCAGCCAGTAAACAGATCCCATCCTCCCTAAACAAGCAGAGGTGATCATGCACAGAATGCACATAAATCAATACCCAGCTCTCCAGTTTAGACATAGCCTTTTCTACTGGCCCCTTAACCCCTTTCTGAGACCTCTCTGCTCAGCAATTTTACTTTTGCTTTTCTGAACCTTCTGTCATAATCATGTGGAAAATTCCAGGAGCCTATACCTATAGCCCATCAGTGAAACATAATCAGTAAATTTACCCTGTATCCTTCAGAAAGCTGCTTCACCATGTTTTTGCTGATCAAGATCTGCAGATGGAAACTAAGATCCTGGTCTACAATGCAGTGGTTATGCCCATGGGTGACATATCAAAGCCATCTTAAGCACCTGGAATGGTTCCATTAGCATTGCCTCAGGAAAATCCTTTGCATTAGATGGAAAGGCCACTGCACCAATGCCAGCATCTTCTCTGCAGCTAACAGGACCAGCACTGAGGCAAAGATCGTGAACCATCAACTCTGTTGGGCTGGCCATTGTGTGCAGATGGCTGACACTCCTCTCCCCAAGCAAGTCCTCTTCTCACAAGTTAATCATGGCAAGATGACCCACGGAGGACAGAGGAAGCACTACAAAGACACCCTAAAAGCATACCTTAAGACTACTAATAGGTCTCAATGATGCTGCACCAAACATCAAGCTATAGCCCACTTTGAAGAGAACTGTCTTGCTCAGGAAGCTGACGAATGGAGGAGGGGGAAGGGAAGTGTACAACATCCTAGCCAACTGTTGTACCGCCCCCCCACCTCAAGGCACCACTTGTCATACCTGTGGAAAAACTTGCAGAGCATAGATTGGACTCCTCAGACACTTAAACCTCACTAGTACTAGTAATCCCCCACCCCAGCAGACATCATCCTTGTATTGAGGGATATCCAATAAATAAATAAATAAATAAATCTATCTATCTATCTATCCTACTAAATTACCTCCTGGGTAGACTGCTGTATAAAAGCCATGGCAGCTATGTTTCATCTTTGACCGGCAATTTCCTTCCAAGTTTTTCTTAGTCCTCCATTTTGCTTTAATCAGCCACAAGTAGTTGATGCTCTGACCAGACACCAAAATGCTGAGAGGAAAGCCATGAGTAACAAAACCTACACATACAAATAACTTGCTTTTAAATAAGTTGTTGGGTTTATTGCTCTATATTCATAAGAATGTATGACTGGTACCTTCATGTTCCCGCTGCCAGACAGCACTGATCTCAAGTCAATAAGGTTCAAATCTTTGTAAAATATATTACTTTAAGCTAGATTTCAAATTGGTTCAGTAAAGACTTTGCCTGAGGCATTGCCCCCTCCATGCTTGAAATGGTTGTCAAACATACCTCTGGGTTCAGACACAAATGCCCCCACAAACTTGTGCCTAGATGACAGGGACTTGGAGGGAACCTCAGTGAAAGCACAAAAGTATTTGATGTATCTAGGTCCCTAAGAAAAACAACGAACAAGAAAACAAATATAGACTCTACTTCCTTCAGGGTACTCCAGCATTCCATCACTGCAGCCAGGGCACCTACAGACATGGGCAGCACACAGCATGGATAGTAAGTTGAGCTATCCTATAACAGACTAAAAAAGAACAAAGACTTGCATTCACAGGGGTAGAATGGGACAGCAGCATGGAGGAGGGGAGGCAAAGAGTGAGGGCCGTAGCTCTGCATACAGCTGAATGGCATGGAATTCATGCTGTTGTTCCATTGGCTCAGCCTGGCACCATGTCTCAGACATAGGGCATTCTGCCAGAGGTCATATTTAGAATTATCCCAGAACACAACCTGTCTAGGGGAGACCTCATGATCTACACCCCAGAGATATTCAAACACTTGATGGGCCCTGAGGTTGTCTGGCAAAGGAAAGTCAGCATTTCATTTATGCATCAGACTTAGGATGCCCTATGCTGGGAGCAGCAATTACCCTGCATAATTTTTATTATGGAGTGCTGTGTCAGGATCCCTTCCTAAAAGTAGGGAAAAGTTAGGGCTACCATAGACAGGTTTCTGTGCTAAGACTGGCAGCTCAGTACCTGAGACCTGGAGATAAACTACCCCCTCACTCTTCTTCCTTCTTCTTAAAAGAGTCCTGTCTGCTTGCTGTCAACATGAATCTTGCACTCCTGAATGACCTGATACCTACCCTTCCAGTATAGAGTCTCACTTGAAATTGGGGAGAAATAGGTTCAAATTCTAAGTCATTGTTATAGGATCAAGATAGGTATCATGCCTTGGGTATGGTTAGAGCCTGGTGCACTACAAAGTGGTTTTGGTAGCCATACCATAAAAACCTCACATCAATGCTGACAGAAGAGTGCAATGTCAGTTGCAGAGGTGTTGTTCCAGCAGCATTCCTCAGTACTAATTGGTCCACTCAAAACTCTGTACAAATATATCTACACAGTTTCTGATTTAGAAGGCAGCCTACATAAAGTGATGTGATTTACTCAAGAATGTCATGGATAGGCATGGTAATGTTATTGTATGGACATGGCTTGGAGGTCCTTCCTTATCACTACTGTCTTGTGTCCAGGAGCAAATGCAGAGCATGGCTGTGTCTCTGGGTGGTGATTCACACAGAGATTTAAGGTTTAGATGTAGAAAATTAATTAAAAGTCCTGGCCAAGTTGGAAAACCTGCGCAGAAATCCAGAACCCAGTGATAAGCATGTAGATTCCCCCTAAGGTGGCTGGAGAAAATGAGATGCCTTAGAAAGAGATCCATGAAGTCCCACACACTAAGTAGATGCATATTTGAATTAGTATACTGGGATGTCCAGAACTAGCCAATAGAAACACCAGAGGAGAATGGTATGAGGAGAGATAGACCAGGAATTCTTAAGTCAGCTCACGGAGGTAGTTCGGTCAAAGGATATTGTCATCATGGGTGACCTGAACCTTCCAGACATTTGCTGGGAAGACCAGTCAGCCAGGTCTGACCACTCACGTAGATTCCTAGCCAGAATGCAGGACCTCCATCTAACCCAGGAGGTGCACAGCCCCACCAGGGGAGACACCTTGTTGAACCTGGTGCTGGCCACTTGCAATGACCTGGTGAGGGGGCTGCAGGTGCTTGACCACCTGGGTGACAGAGATCATTGCCTGCTGGAATTCACCAGTGCAAGGTGGTAAAGACCTACAGCAAGGTAGCAGCCCTAGATTTCAGGAGGGCAGACTTCAATGAGCTATGGAGAATAGTTGGGGAAGCACTGAGGTCCCGGAGGGGAGGGGAGGAGAGGCAGGTGTCCAAGAAGAGTGGTTGCTCCTTAAGGAAACGATCCTCCAAGCCCAAAGGGAGGTAATCCCAACACGGATCAAAGGGGGCAGGTGGGCGCAAAAGCCCCCATGGCTTACCAAAGCATCCGGGAATGTCTCCTTGCTAAAAGGGAGGTGCAAACCCAATGGAAGGGAGGGGCCATCACCAGGGAGGATTATACTGCGGTTGCTCAGGGATGCAGGGGGTCAGTCAGGAAGGCCAAGGCAGGGATGGAACTGGGACTAGCTTCCCAGATCAAGGACAACAAGACGTCCTTTTTTAAATACATAGGGGGCAAAAAGAAGGTTCCGGGTAACATGAGGCCCCTGCAGGACATGCTAGGAAATTTGGTCATCACACCAGATGACAAAGCTAACATATTTAACGATTTCTTTGCCTCCAGTTTCCTGAGCAGGGACTGGAACTGCCACCCCCCCTCTGGGCCCCCCTTAGACCCCAGGGGAGGTGCACCTAGGCCAAGGGTTAGTGAGGAACTAGTTAGGGAACTTCTGGAGGGACTGGCTATAATCAAATCAGCTGGTCTGCACAATCTCCACCTAGAGTACTGAGGGAAATAGCTGTGGTCATTGCGGGACCCCTGGCAGGTCTTTATGAACATTCATGGTGCTTTGGTGTGGTGCCAGAGGACTGGAAGAGGGCCAATGTGGTTCCCATCTTCAAAAAGGGAAGGAAGGAGGACCTGGGCAACTATAGACCAGTTGGTCTTACCTCAATCCTGGGTAAGCTTTTTGAGAGAATTATTTTGGAACATGTCCACGAGGGGCCAGCAAGGGAGATTATGCTTAGGGGCAACCAACATGGGTTCATTAGAGGCAGGTCCTGTCAAACCAACCTGATGGCCTTCTATGACCAGGTCACCAAATCCTTAGATGCAGGGGTAGCAGTGGACATAGTCTTCCTGAACTTTCGGAAGGCCTTCAACACTCTCTCTCACCCCATTCTCATTAAAAAAACTAGGGGACTGTGGCGTTGACAACTACACAGTCAAATGGGTCACTAGTTGGCTGGAGGGTTGCACCCAGAGAGTGGTGGTGGACGGGTCATTTTCGACCTGGAGGGATGTGGGTAATGGGGTTCCACAGGGCTCGGTCCTCGGGCCTGTACTGTTCAACATAGTCATCAGTGACTTGGACGAGGGGGTAAAAAGCACCCTGTTCAAATTTACTGATGACACTAAGATGTGGGGGAATGTGGGCACACTAGAGGGGAGGAATAGGCTGCAATCAGATCTAGACAGGTTACAGGGGTGGGCGGATGAGAATAGGATGGGTTTCAACACTGACAAGTGCAAGGTGATGCCCCTGGAGAGAAAGAACCAGCACCATACCTACAGGTTGGGGAATTCCCTTCTTGTCAGTACAGAGGCAGAAAAGGATCTTGGAGTCATCATTGATGCCAAGATGGACATGGGTTGGCAGTTTGGGGATGCAGTCAGGAATGCCAACCGTACCTTGTCATGCATCCACAAATGAATCTGGAGCAAGTCCAAGGTGATCCTCCCCCTCTATGCGGCACTGGTCAGGCCACAGCTGGAGTACTGCATCCAGTTTTGGGTGCCACACTTCAAGAGGGATGTGGACAACATGGAGAGGGTCCAGAGCAGGGCCACTCGCATGATAGGGGGCAGCAGGGCAGGCCTTATGAGGAGAGGCTACGGGACCTGAACCTGTTCAGCCTCCACAAGAGAAGGCTGAGGGGGGATCTAGTGGCCTGTTACAAACTAGTCAGAGGGAACCAGCAGGCATTGGGGGAGTCCCTGTTCCCCCAGGCACTACCAGGAGTGACTAGGAATAACAGTCACAAGCTGGCCGTTATTCCTAGAGGGTAGATTCAGACTAGACATCAGGAGGCACTACTTCACTGTCAAGGCGGCTAGGATCTGGAACCAATTTCCAAGAGAAGTGGTGCTGGCTCCTACCTTGGGGGTCTTTAAGAAGAGGCTAGACGAACACCTTGCTGGGTTTGTTTGACCCCAGTACTCTTTCCTGCCATGGCAGGGGATCAGACTCAGGTCCCTTCTTACCCTACAAACTATGAAACTATGCCCTAACTCCCACTCCTCTCCAGAACTTGTATGCCTTACTCTGGCCGGCAGAAAGGCATTGCCCTCCAGTCTGGATACATAGCCTGAAGCTTTCTCCTGATGGTAGGGATCTTTGTCCTTTTTTTCAGAAAAAGGGAGCAGAGGGCGCTCTGTTAAAATGTGGTGAGAGAAGGAGCTCCTCCCCCCTACCATCTCTTTCATATAACAAGGTTAGAGCACTTGCCCAAGATGTGGAGGACCTAGTCTCCTCTGCCTCAAGAGGTAGGGATCCTGTATTTCTCATCTCACTAAAGAGGTAGCCTAGCAAGCTAGCTGTTTTATGCAAGGTATCCTCCATGTCTTGTTAAACCTATACCAGTTTACAGCTCAGAGTGAAAGACTCACTGGCTTGGTGGCAAGAAGCATGACTTTGTATCCTAGTGGCTACACCACTCATTTGGGAGGATATCCTGGATTTCAGTCCTTCCAAAGACAGCTCATGGATTGTAAATTAAATATTGGATAAAATCCTGAAATAGTCCTTGGAACAGAAACTGGAAAACAGGACTCATCCTTCCCAGTTGAATGGCCATCCCTCCAAGTAGGCCACATAGTAAAGCTTCCTTTTAATCCTAAATCCTCTTGCCTGTACACTGGTAGTCAGGGTATTCTATGGGAAGGCAGATGTGAGATCAAATCCCCTCTGCTAGGGGAGGGACTTGACTTTGGGCACTTCTGGTGCTGTCCTGTTGGAAAAAGAGAGGCACTACCACTTCTTTTTCTGGCTCTGTTTTAAAAGCAGGTTGCTGTTATCACCACATTTTAAGTAGAACCTGATTTGGTAGGCATACAGTAGGCAGTCTCGTCTACCAGGCTGAGTTTCCTCAGGGAGATAGGTGCACAAATAACTAGTTTCTGGATCAGAATCAAGCTTAGTCATGACTTGTAAGACTGCTGCTGAGCTGCTGGGCCCAGCTGAAGTTAAATTATTTCTGGGAACATTCCAAGGCAAAGATGCAGGCACTTGGAGAATATTAATATCAAATCTGATATGCCTCTGGAATCTAGGCTTTTCTAGGATTAGTCAGCAACTTGGTAGGAATTTCCAAGATTGCAATTTCAGACAAAAATAAAAAAAAATGTGTAAATTCCCTGTTAAAAGTTTATGTCCTCTTTTGGATCTGTCCTTAAGTGTCCAAAATTTAGATCCTTAAAATCCTGCCACCTAAGCTTGAAGAACTGCTTAAATTCCAATGGCACCTAAGCTTCTGCCAATAACACCCCCATGGCATTCAAGTTTCTGGGCATGTGCACAGTCGCTCAATTTCTAAAGCTTCAGGTTTCTCAAACTACATGTTCCCACACTGATCTCACCTGTTGGGGCTTATCTGGTAGAAATTTGCAGAGCAAACTCACCAGATCAGGCAGAAAGAGCTACCTCATTTCAACTCAAGAGCTCAGTGGTTAGAACATTCAGCTAAGATGAGAGACTCAGATCCAGTTCTTCATTCTTCTTGATCAGGAACAGGGTCTTAAAATCAGATCACTTTTTTCCCCCCAAAGGAGTGCTGTGACTACTGGAAAGTAAACCATTCTAGGACAAGTGGCAGTCAGACTCTCCTACTGCAGTTTTTACACATCAGGTAACTAATTTAATATTTAAATAAGTTTAAATATTTAATTTAATATTTAAATACAGGCCAGAGACTGTAACTGGAATTTTGGACCTTCTATGGAGGGCCCTCACCAGGGAGACCCATGGTCCAGTCCCTTCATTAATGGTTATTTAAGTATTATATAAACAAGTTGAACAATTATAATAGGAGAGACTCATGCCAAGTACTCTGTATGGTTCAGTGGTTTGGGCCCTGTTCTGAAAGGTGAGAGATCTGGATTCAAGTCCCTGCTCCAGGTTGGGAAGAGAGAGAACCTGTCTCTCACATCCCAGCTGAGCACTCTTACCATTGCATTGTTGACCTGGGGAGTATGAAGACATTGCTTGTTTTTAAGTTGTTTTTCACAAAAGGAATGCCCTGACTAACGCACGTAGGACAAGGTTTCTTGCTGTGAATCCTGAGTAGTAGTTTAACACAGGTATTCAGTCCTCTCACCATGACAAAGCAGTATGGTAAACACCTCCAGAAGATCTTATCCAACTGCTTGGTGCCAGGGTTATTTATACTCACATTCTGTAGAGAAGTGTAGAAAGATAAGTTGAAGCTTGAAATGTGAAGCCCAAATGTTGTACTGGCATTTTGTATCCAAGAAATGGGTTTACATATTTGAAGATGATCTGAGGTAATTATAGGATAGTTCAGTGTGACCACACAAGGCTGGCAAAGTATGTGATAGGGCCTGGAATACACTTTGAAAAAAACAGAGACATGCCTCATTTTCAAGACACATAGGGATAGATTCTTTAAAGCAGCCATGGAGGAGAGTCTGGAGGGTCCCATGCAAAAGTGGCTGTAAACCGGATTCAAAATTCCCAATCTTAGAGCATTATTGCCTTAATTTAAGAGCCTAAAGGCAGGACTGAGAGGGAACTGTAAGACCCAATTTGATAGGACTAAAACAAATGAAGGTATCTGGGCACTGTGCCTTTCCCAGTTAAAGAAGGGCCCCATGTGCTGCTGAACTGGTACAAAGCAGCCATCCTTTTACTTTTGTCAATTTTTTCATGAAAATTATAATTGAATGTTTATGGGAAATTTTATGAAAACTGTTATCAGAGCAGCTATATTTTCAGCCCATGCAATTTTTTACCTATCTCAATAAAAATAATCTAAACAATTCCTTAAAATTGTTTGATAAAAATTACCCAGAATTGAAAAAAAATTAATGAAAGCTGTAAAATCGTAGCAATTTTGATTTTTCTAAAGTATTGCTGAGTAGTTAAATTTTGTCTGCTAGCTTTAATAGTAGGCCATTTCACACATAATGAAAGTTTTAATGAAGAACTTCCTATTTCCAGCTGGGATTCAATCAAAATTTAAGCAAATTCCTGAAACAAAAAGCAAATGGCATACTGCCAGCAAGAGATAATCAGCTACAGAAAGTATCACCCTCTTTACAACCTTTTGAAAGCTGTTTAGCCCAACTTTTTGCAGACTCTGGTTAATTCACCTCTGGGTAATTCACCACTAAGGTTTCAGTCAATGTGTTGTTGCATTTTCCCTTCTCCCTTGAAATTATCTAGTCACTATCAGATAATTTATTTGTCTTCCTCTTGGAACAGCAAACTAATTATAGTTTCCTATAATTCTCATTGTCATTTTTTACTGCCAAGCTTGCATACAAGACACTGATCTATGATGGCAAAGGGTTAAGGACCAGCTTCTCCCTGTGTGTTTTCTAATTCAGCAAAGAGGGTTCAAGTTTTGAAAGAGAGCTTTGATTTGTACAACAAGAAGACAGTAGCCTGTTGCACCACATTCCGATCTGAGGGCTGTCACTTCTTGCAGCCATCAAGTAACTTCTGAAGAACTAGAAGCCTGTCAAGTACTACTTGCTGTCACAAGGCGAAAAAGAAATGCACCTTTTGATCTGGAAATTCATCTTGGACCTGGAACATGGGCTTGGTGATGACAATTCCCTCTCTCTTCCTAAGCATATAATGTTTTCCTTGTATGATTACATGGACCTTGTATCTGTATCAATCAAAGTGAAGCCACCCATACTACTGAAGTATATAACAAATCCCAGCTGGCTTTCAAGTTAAATAGAATGTGAAGAAGGTAAGTGTTTCTGACCAGAAAGTAATCTCTGTAACTAAAGTCTACAGTAAGAATCTATAAATCTGAGAAGGGGGTTTGCTTGGAGTTCATTTTGTAGATGCATTGTAATTCTTGGACTAAAAATAACTGAAGAAAATGGTTAAAAAGGGATGATGGAAAAGAGAAACAGTGAGCATTTCAATAAGGTACAAGGCATGTTTCATCCTTCATGCACCTATTACTGTACAACTGAGATTAGAAAGGAAGTGAGTAGATGGAGCTACTCCTCGTTTAACGTCATAGTTCTGTTCCTGAAACATATGACCTTAAGTGAAATGAGGCTAAGCAAATCCAATTTCCCAGTAAGAATTAATGTAAGTGGGGGGGAAGTAGCAGTTAGGTTCCAGGGATTTTTTTTTTGCTAGTAGGATTCACAGATAGCTGCTGATGACAGAAAAATACTAAGATATGTAAGACTCAGAAATGCTGGGTTCCATTCCTGGGTTTGGGGGGGAATGTGGTATAGTGGGTACCTATTCTTCTTCCTATTCCTCCCTACTACCACCTCCACTATGAACCCCTTTTGCCAATTTCCTCTAGCCTATTCCTGTGCTAGTCCAGTCTCTTTCCCTACTCTGGATCCTTGTCCCTGTTTGTTTCCTCAGCTAGACACTTTCTCCTCAAGCTTCTAATTCCAGCACCAGTTTTATTGCCCAGCAAGGCCTAGTCTCCACCCCCAGCTACCCCATCTCCACTACTCTGAGTTCCAAGTTCCTTATCCCATTATAAGTACTAGTGTCCAAACAATGCCAGTTCTTGCCTTGAGGGTCATCTTCTGATCTGCCTCTTACCCCTTAACCTCTAAGTATATCTCAAATAGTTCAAATTTGACTTCTAGTACTAATCTCCAACCTAGGCAATTTCTTATCCCCACCTTCAATATTTCTATTCATATCTAATTTCTTTTCCAGCTAGTTCCATATTTATCCCCCTCCCCAGCCCCACATTGGATCCAACTCCCTGTCCCTCTCCTCCAGCTTCTTTCCCCACCATCTCAGAGATCAACTGCCCCATTCTCTGACCTAGCTGGTCTCCCTCTCATGGCTCCTCATTTGATCTTAGACTCTTCCCCAAACATTGGCTCCTAGCTCCCTCAGACAATTTTCTCTCATTAGTCCACATACCCAGTTTCTTTACTCAGCCAGTCCCAGGTAGTCCTTAAGCCTAGGAACCTTGTCCAATCTTCTTCCTCCTCCAGCTCTCAGCCTCAGTTTCCATTTTCCTCCTATCTCACTTCCAGGGCCACTCTCTGGGAACATCTATGTGAGACATTTGCTACCATGTTAACTAATTAGCTCTGCAGTAAACAACTTGGAGTTTACATGTGCAGGGCTATTAGACTGGACTAAACTAATAAACACTGTAAATACAAGTACTACCCTGCTGCAGAGTGTTTTACTACACAGCGCCACATGGGTAGATGCTGACACGGCTCGCTCGGGCACAATGGTGCTTCAGTGTGGGGGCTGCCTGCTGGCTAGCCCTGCACTGGAGCACCCCTGTGCCTCAGCCAGCCCCTCCACAGCATGTTGTTTCAGGTTGGAGCAGCTCTGCATTAGCAGGCTGACCCCGTAGATCCCCTGCCAACCAAAGCTGCTCCAACCCAGCTCAATGTGCTGCAGTCCCAGGCACATATGCAAATGGCACACCTGGAGCAATAGACTCTGGTGTGATAATAAGCACTGGAGTTTATTGCTCCGCATTGATATGCACATGTACACATACCTGTTTCTCCTTCCTGCTATATTCCTTTTCCTAAACTCTCTCTTTCCCTTTCAAGTCCAGAAAAGAGAAAGGAAAAAGACAGATTTCTGGTATGAAAGGTTGAACTGTTAAAGTTACATAAAATTATTTCATAGATTTCATAGACATCAGGGCTGGAAGGGACCTTGGGAGATCATCGAGTCCAGCCCCCAGAGTGCTATCGCTCTTACATTTAATACAAAGAGAAATGAGCTTGCTCTCCCTTTGCTGAACTTAAATTCATACAAAGATGCAAGTGAATAGAATAATTGTGTGATACATGTAGTAGAAACAAATTGCTTCCACGTGGATTGTGGAATTCAGTAGTCACAAGAAAATATGCCACTTGTAATATAGGGCACTGTAAATCTTCACTCCTAAAGTAATAATTTTGAGTTAATATTTGAGCAGTGACATGAAACTGGGTTTTAACATTAAATTTTTTGGTCTTAGTCATTCTCATCTTGAACATTTATATTGCAGTATTTTGCTGTGTTTAACCATATTTATAATAGGTGGGTGAGATACAAGTGGTTAAAGGTAGCAGAGAGAAGGATAACACATTTAAAGAAAAATAAGCTGCCTGTATCTCAGTTTGGAGCACAATAGCAGGTTTCATCAGGAATCACAGAACAGCAGAATGTTTGCAACAAATGCAACCTCCAAGCCTCTGTAGAGAAAGAAACTCAGTTATACCTTCTCTGACTGCTCCAACTAGACTTCAGACACCCTCTGTTCTGCTCTGCTTGGCTCATACAGCCCTGAGACGTGAGATCATGCTTCCTGCCATGTGTAGTTTCTGGTGTTTGCCATTGGTACACAGGCAGCCTGTTAGTCTGGTAGCTCCTCCTCCCAAACATAGGGTACTCAATGTTCATTGCTTTAGATTGGTTAAGTCTTTATGTATTTGACATGTAAAATTCTTTTGCCTATTCCCTTCCCCTTTTTAAATCTATCATCTGTCCCCTCCAGGAATAAAACCTTTGTTATATTCTTATGAGTTGACCGTAGAATCATAGAGAAATAGGGCTGCAAGAGATATGTCATCTACTCCAAACCCCTGTTGGAGGCAGGATCACCCCTATCTAAATCATCCCATAAAAACCATAATCTAAATTCTACATGAGCCTACTGTCAAGCCTGATACAACACAGACCTAATATCCTAACCTACCACAGGTAAAGCAGGGGAATCGCAACAGCTAATGTCCTGTTTGTATGAAATTTTATGAATATTTGCTCAAGAGATCCTGAGTAGAGGGCTGGAAAATAAGGCAATCCCCTCGACCCAATCTGACCATGGGATAAAATTCCTTCATGACCTGCAATGCGATGCTGCGGCTAGTAAAGCGACCAAAATGCTGGCGTGCATCCATAGATGCTTCTCGAGCAAATCCCGGGACGTCATTCTCCCCTTGTACTCGGCCTTGGTGAGGCCGCAGCTGGAGTACTGCGTCCAGTTTTGGGCTCCACAATTCAAAAAGGATGTGGAGAAGCTTGAGAGAGTCCAGAGGAGAGCCACGCGCATGATCAGAGGTCAGGAAAACAGATCTTACGATGACAGGCTGAGAGCCATGGGACTCTTTAGCCTGGAAAAGCGCAGGCTCAGGGGTGATCTGATGGCCACCTATAAGTTTATCAGGGGTGACCACCAGGACCTGGGGGAACGTCTGTTCACCAGAGCGCCCCAAGGGATGACGAGGTCGAACGGTCACAAACTCCTGCAAGACCATTTCAGGCTGGACATAAGGAAGAATTTCTTTACTGTCCGAGCCCCCAAGGTCTGGAACAGTCTGCCAGCAGAGGTGGTTCAAGCACCTACATTGAACACCTTCAAGAGTAAATTGGATGCTTATCTTGCTGGGATCCTATGACCCCAGCTGACTTCCTGCCCTTTGGGCAGGGGGCTGGACTTGATGATCTCCCGAGGTCCCTTCCAGCCCTGATGTCTATGAAATCTATGCCTATTGCATTGCCTCACTATTCTAACAGTGAAGGACTGCCCTTCAGGTATCTGAAGGCAGCAATTATGTCCCCTCTTAAGTGCGTTTTCCAAAAATTGAACATGCCTTTTTCAGCTTCTCCTTGTATGGCTTATCTTCCAAGCCATTGATCATCTTTGTTGCCCACTTTTGTGTTTTTGACTATTCCTCTGAAGCTATAGCACTTTGCATTTGGCTACACTGAACTGCATCCTGCTAGCTCTAGCCCAACTTTCCAATGTGTCAAGTTCTTTCTGAATTGCAGACACATCCTCCAGTGTTTTTGCAATCCTTTCTACTTTCATGTTGTCTGCAAACCAGGGAAGAAAATGCTTTCTAATTTCTAACCTAAACTTCCCTTGCTGCAACTTGAAACCGTTGCTTCTTTTTCTGAGCACTCCACCACTGAGAACAGTCTAGCTCCATCCTCTTTTGAACCGCACTTCAGGTCGTTGAGGGCCACTATTAAGTCCCCTCTCAGTCTCCTCTTCTCGGGACTAAATAAGCCCAGTTCCCTCAGTCTTTCCTCATAAGTCATGTCCCCCAGCCTTCTCATCATTTTGTTGCCCTTTTCTGGACTTTCTCTAATTTGTCCACATCCTTTTTGTAGTGGAGGAAGGAAGGGGAGGGGTGGCAAAACTGAACACAGTACTCCAAATATGGCCTCACCAGTGCTGAATAGAGGGGAACAATCATTTCTCTTGACCTACCGACAGCACACCCAACAATGTAGCCTAGTGTGCCATTAGCCTTCTTGGTAACAAGGGCACACTGCTGGCTCATACACAGTTTATTGTCCAATATAACATGCAGGCCATTTTCTGCCCAGCCAGTCAGCTCCCAGCTTGCACTGTTGCATGGGATTGTTATGTCCTAAATGCAGGACTTTGCACTTGTCTTTGTTGAAGCTCATGAGATTTCTTTTGGCCCAATCCTCCAATTTGTTTAGGTCATTCTGAATCCTATCCCTACCCTCCAGCAAACTACTACATCCCTCAGCTTGGTATCATCTGAAAACTTGCTGAGGGTGCACTGCATCCCATTTTCTAGGTCCCTGATGAAGACATTGAATAAAACCAACCCCAGGACTGACCCTCTGGGGCACTCCACTTGATACTGGCTTCCAACTAGACAGTGAGCCATTGATTATTAGTCTCTGAGCCCGATGCTTCAGCCATTTTTCTATCCACCTTACAATCCATTCATCCAGCCCATACTTCCTTAGCATACCTGTGAGAATGCTGTGGGAGACCCTATAAAAAACCTTGCTAAAATCAAGGTACACCACATCTCTTGGTCTTCCTGAATCCACAGAACCAGTCACCTTGTCATAGAAAACAATCAGGCTGGTCAGGCATGACTTGCCCCTGGTGAATCCATGCTGACTGTTCCGAATCACCTTTTTCTCCTCCAAGTGCTTAGAAATGGATTCCTTGAGAATCTGCTCCATGATTTTTCCAGGGACTGAGGTGAGGCTGACTGGTCTGTAGTTCCCTGGATCCTCGTTCTTCCCTTTCTTAAATATGGGGACTATATTTGCTCTTTTCCAATAATCTTAGACCTCTCCTGATTGCCATGAGTTTTCAAAGATCATGGCCAATGACTGAAATCACATCAGCCAACACCCTTCACACCCTTGGGTGCATCCCATCTGACCCCACAGATTTGTACATGTCCAGATTTTCTAAGTAATCCCTAACCTGTTCTTTCACCACTGAGGTCTGCTCACCTCCTCCTCAAACTGAAGAATTCCCTGCTAAACCACCCTGGTCTTCTGCCATACTTGCTAGTCTTCCTGCACATCAGGTTTGTTCCTGTACTTTCAGTAAGGCTTCTTGATTGAAGTCCCCCATGAGAACCAGGGCCTGTGATTGGGAAACTTCTATCTGTTTGTTGAAAGCCTCATCAACCACTTCCTCCTGGTCTGGTGGTCTACAGCAGACCCCCACTGTGACATCACCCTTGTTGCTATCTCCTCTAACCCTAAGCCAGAGACCCTCAACAGGCCTATCTCCAGCTGCATGCTGGATCTCTGAGCATTCATATGATTTTTCCCCCTCCGTGGTCCTCTAGCTCCAGATCTCCTGCTTCCCCATTTATGTCAGGGATTTGGTCTCCATCCCCTGGTAAACTTAGTTTAAAGCCCTCCTCACTAGGTTAGTGAGCCTGTCTGTGAAGATGCTCTTTCCTCTTTCATCAGGTGGATCCCATCTCTTCCCAGCAATCCTTCTTCTTGGAAGAACATCCCATGGTTGAAGAAGCCAAAGCCCTGCGGCAACACCACCTGTGCAGCCAGGTGTTGATCTTCAGGATGTACCTGCTCCTGCCCGGGCCCTTTCCCTTGACCAGAAGCATTCTCAAGAACAGAACCTGAACTCCAGACCCTCTCACCCTTTCACTCAGAGCCAGGTAGATACTTTTGATATGCTCAGGGTCTCCCCTGGCAGTATCACTGGTGCCCACATAGATGAGCAGCATTGGGCAATAGTCAGAGGGCCAGATGAGCCAGATATGGGCTCTGAGCAAGCAGTAGACCACCCAAGACAACAGGTCCAGTCAGCAGCTATCTTCCCCTGTCCCCTGCAGAAGGGAATCTCCAGCCACCACCACCTGTCACTTCTTCTTGGTAGTGGTCATCTCGATCCTTCCCACCTTGGGGAGGCCTGGCCTGTCTTTCTCCATCAATAGAACATGCTCCTCCCTCTCTGCTTCTAGGGCTGCATAGCTGTTCTCCAGATGAACCACTCACACAGCAGGCACTCCCTGACCTGGCCATCACTGGAAGGAACCTGCAAGCTACAGTCCCCACAGCACCAAACCTGGACCTGAGTGGAAGCATCAGTGGTGAGTGGTCTTGCTGGGACAGAAGCCTCACAGGTGCAAGTAGAGGCAATGTCAGTGTCTCTGGCATTGTGATGTCCTCCAGCCATGTCCCTGGGTATCTTAATCTGACTTCTCTTTTTTACTGCTCTTCTTCCAAGCAGACCTTCCCTAGCAAACTCACCTGGAACTGGCCTATTTATGTCTTGTTGGCCCAAAAGGTTTTTTTTTTCCTGCTTCCTCACACCAAGCTGAAAGACTTGCCCCTCAAAAAAGTGGGGGGACCTGGCCTAGGAATTGGCTTGTGGACTTTGCTGAACTGGACACATGGAAAGAAAAAAGAAGGCACAGTATTTTGTGATATGGAACTTCTCAACCTCTACTGTTTGAATTTTTTTTTTTTATAACAGGAGGTATGTTTATCAGCAACTGGACTGAAGAACTGTGTCTGAACAATAATTGCACTTAATAGTGGGGCTGCCTGCTTGTGACCATCAATCCTGTACATCTGTGATGAGCTTCTGGAAGATGTCTTTAGGCTAAAAATGTTACTCCTTCTCAATCATTTAGAATAATTGTAGCAGAAAGTAAAACACAACTATTTAAACAAAAAGCATACTTGTTATTGAATTAGCATTTTTAATTATTATTCCTACAGAAATATATATACATAAAAACCTTATACCATTTTATTGGAACCATGTAAATTAGTCACCTTTCTGATTTATTCCAGGTGCATCTCCATATGCAAATGCTGCTGGAGGGGTTTACTCTGGAGTAAACCTACATCTAAACCCACCCTGGGCAGGCATCCAGCCCCACCGGGGGCTCACTACTAGCTGCCTTAGCAGTGGGTCAGGGCAGGAGGATGGGACGTGCCCCTACCCTGCAGAGCTTTCTAAGCCCTGTGCCTTGAGTACCCACTCAGGGCACAGGGCTGGGAAAAATCTGAGGGGCTGGGACCTGCCCCTGATTGGGACAGTTTCTGGCCACCTTCAGGTTGCACGAGGAAGTCTGCAATGAAGCCCTGGAGCAGGCTGGGGATTACCCAAAATGGGACAGTCCCCAATCACCTCCAGGCTGCATGTGCAGACTTCCCCATCCAGCCTGGGGCTGGCCAATAGCCATCTTGGGGCTGTCCAGGAACCATCCCAGTCAGGGGCAGGTCTCAGCCAGCTCCAGGAGGGGTAGAGAGATTTCCCCATGCAGGCAGCTCCTGCCTCATGATCATGGAGCTGGGGCTGGAAACTCCCCACTGTCTGGAAAATCTCCTGCCCCCAGCTGCCCAGTCGACTGGGAGGAAATTTGCTCCTGGTCAGCAGCCTACATGTGCCTTACTTACTTGGCGGTTAATTTGCTACTTGCATATGCAGGTAGTAAATTAACTGCTGAGTAGAGCCAATTTCTATGCAGTAAAGGTTTGCACGTGTAGATGAAGTCATTTAGTATGCAGTCATTTTCTCTGTTCACAGTAAAGTGCCTCATGTAGATGTGTCCATCATGTAGCACTTAGATCTGGCATAGCAGCAAATACAGGAGTGGTTTGTAGGTATAACACCTGGGTCAAAACCATGGGAGCCTTCTATTCAGTGTTCTGCCACTGCCTCTATTGTAACAAAACCCCCAGTTTTTCTTTTTCTTTTTTTCTTTTTTAAATGCATTCCCTCCCCTTCAACAATCATTTCGGACTTTGTCTCTCCCTGTCTATTCCCTATAGATATGTATAAGTGACCTAAGACATAGGATAAACTTCAGCATTTTATTTCAGTGGCAAGTTGTATTTTTTTCTCCTTTTTATTGTATAATTAGTATGTCTATATTGATTTTTACTATTCTATATTACTTTTTTACTGATACTATATGATTTAGGCCTACATATGTAAGTTAGCATAAGTCATGTCAAGTTTCCATTTTGTTTGTCAAGTCTCCATATTGTCCCCAGTCCTGGTTGTGTAACCTATTACTTACACCTGCCCCTCCAATGTAACTTGGTTCCTGGATGAATGAGGATGAATGAGGGCACTTGAGAGACAATGGCAGTAGGTCTAAAAATAGATCCCTTTGAATGACCAAACCATCATAACCAATACCTGGACCAATGACCCAGCCCTTGAAACCACACTCAGCATTCAAGAAACAAAAGATGAGGCAAACCACCATTGTGCTAAGGCCGCACATGCTCAGTAACAACATCTAGAACCCTCTAGAACAGGATTGACCTTGCCTGGACAGGCCCTCCCCATAGGAGATCAGAGGTAGTATGCCCCATAAAAAGAGATAGTGAAGACTGACTCCTTGGGACACTCCCCCCATCTGGACTAGCACCATACCACACCACCTATCCACCCAGAGGCCTTGCCAGTAACCCCCACTTTGGATACACCTGCTGGACAAGGACCCCTTTCCAGCCTGGATAGATAGCTATCACCCCCCACCCTCTCTTCAACCAAAGACTTGGACTCTGCTTCTCTTCCCTACATGGACTCCAACCCTTCCACTGAGTCTCTTTCTCCTGCTGCCATTGTGAGTGTTTGTGTTTGTGTGTGTGTGTGTGTACCAATAACTTCATGGGGCTGTGTAGTGTGTTGTCTGTTTAATAAACCTGTTATTTGGACTCCTGAGTTGGGTTTTGCTTTACTACAGTTTCAGCCCTGCTCCAATCTCTGCTCCTCACCCCTCTAACTTTTGTCTCATTTCTCCTTCTCCTGCTTCTGGCTCACTGCCACCTCCAACATCTGTCCTAAGCTCCTCTCTGCCTCCAAATTCCTGTTTCTTTGCCACCGTCTTATTCCCACTGCCTTTTCCCTAGATCTCTGTCACTGCCATTGCTTTGTCTCCAGTGCCTTTTCCCCTGAGCTCCTAGGTTTCTGTCTCAGTTTCTTTCCTGGCTGTCTCCTTCTTGCCACCAGGCTTTTTTTTCCCTTGCACCAGGGACCTCGAGTAACCCTGGGGCACTTGATCTTAAGTAAACCCAAGCCTTAGTTTCTCAGCCAGGTTCTCTCTAGTCCACTGGTTCTGGCAGCTTTCACCCCCTACACTTTAACTCTTTTTCTCTCACCTTAACCTTCTCTCAGGTACCCCAAGCACACACATACATACCATACCATCCAAGTTAGGAACTTACATATGTGTAGGTGAGTGATTTTTCCTTATTACTAATAGTTTTATCACTTAGCTCTAGTAACGTTTCCTTTTTTAGGAATTTTTGTTTTGTTTTCTTCCTAATATATATTTAAAATAAATCCATCTTTTGCTTTAACTCTGCTGGCTACAGTTTTCCCCTTGGGTCCTTCTGACTACCATCAATGTCCTCTTTTTCCCATTTTTAATATATAGTTTTCTTATTTTGTATAGCTGCCTTCACTTCTGAGACAAAGGTCAGGGTATATGACACATTTGGACCAATTTAATTGCCTGGTTTGATGTATCAATGTAAATTAGACAGAGATTCTAAGAGAACAGATGAAAGCTCTTCTAAGGTAGCAATATGCAGGCTGCTACTATCAGGGGTGGATCCAGAAAGGGTGTGATGGCACAGTTACACATCCATTGGCTGTATGTTGCAGGCACAGTGAACTCTGAGCTCACCAGCGTGTCAGTGCAACTCCTTCCAGAACTGCTGCATGTGCTATGTGAGATTTATAGCATACCAGCTGGTTGGTGCAGGAAGCCCCTGCTTGCATGCCGTTTCTGAGCCCAGGGGTGAGTGCTGCTACTGTTTGTGCTTACCCTCCCTCCTTCCCACACTGCTGAACTAATTAACAGGGGAAAATAGGATATGAATGACCAGCAGCAACATTTAGCCTCTGCTTTTGTGCAACTTTGCAGTCCAGGGGAAGAGTACTGCTGCCACCGTGTAGCCCATCTTATCCCCTTCTGCTGAATTCTGGGGAGTAGGAGTGAGGAGAAAGAGCAAAGCACAGCAGAGGTCACCCTCTGGGGTCTGGAGCTATGTACAAGGCAGGGCTGTGGGCAGGTTGGTCAGTTCATAGAGCTCATGACATGGGAAGAGCTTGCAGCGCTGACGTGCTAGTAATCTCAGAGGGGTCAAAGGGTTGTGACGGCATGCCTTTCAGCTGAGTGACACATGTGCAGTGATCTCTCTTCACTGCACATATATCACTTAGACAAAGACAGTGTAGCTGCATCCCCATTGCCATGATCCTGGCCATGCCCCTGGCTGCTAATATTGTAACTCCTCACAAGGCGGGGAAACAGATATTATGCAGACTGTTTGCCTTGAGCAGATGGCTACCCTGAAATAGCTGTAGACCCATGATAACTATACCATGCAACTTATAGTAGTGCACTTTTACCCCTGATTTTTTATGGGGTAAGTTATATTGCCTTCAAGAGTCATATACTCATGTGGGGCTCTACATTTTGTGTCCTCTTCTTCTGTACTCTAGTGAGAAAAACAGATCACACTGATGTAATAATGTCATGTGCCATGTTCAAAATCAGTTTTCAAAGTCCTAAGCCTAATGTATTTTGAGGGTTGGAGGAACTGGGTATTTTTAATTCAATTATAGGACTGTAAGTTTGGGGGAATCTAATAATATGTTCTTATGTGGTTCAACTTTTCATTTATATTTTCCTGTTTAAATGCTGTCAGATAATTTGACTCATTATTTTGTTTTTATTTTTGTTAAACTAGCCTTTTTAAAACACTGAAGATCTATCATTTAATGGTAATAAGATAGAAACAACCATGATTGTGTTATATCTGTTATGTACAAAGAAATTAAATTCCATATCAGTTAAATACACACATGCACGGTTAAAATACTGCATATATATGAGTATGTTTCAGAAATTAACAGAAAAAATGGATACTTGATGTATGTCTACAACTAACTGGGAAACTACACAGAAATGGGGAACACTGATGGGTGCATTGCCGAACACAAACATTTCATGCTGAATACACGTGTGACTCTAGTGAACACATAAACAACGTGGCTGAACAGCTGTCAGTGTGCACCAGAGAAAAACATTCAAAGGTGTGATACCTAGAGGAATTCACCATAGGATTGTGGCACGATACAGTGAAAAGTGTATGGCTCAGTAAAAGGTCTACAAGTGGATGGAGAAGTTTAAAATGGCTGCATATCCATAGGGGATAAACTCTGGAAATGCAGCTATGATGGAGAACAACATTCCCAAGGTTGAAGTTACTGTGAGTACAAACAGAATAATTAGTATTCCTGAACTAGTAGCAGAAGTAGGAGTATCCACACCTCTTTGCAGTATCCTGTACACACTGGCAGCATCCACATCTCTTTGCATGATCACCTGAATTACTGGGAAGTGTGTGCCCATTGGGTGCCAAAGCAACTCCTGCATGTACATAAAGTACAGCATCTGGAAATGTGTACCCATCTTTTGCAACATGTTTTGGAAAAAAGTGAGCAAGGGGATCCTCGTGGACATCATTCCTGAGGACAAGATTTGGGCCTTGAGCCCAGTAATTCCAAGAGCAAAAGGCAGAGCATGCAGAGGAAGCATACATCATCACTGCTGCCCCCAAAAAATATACATTCAACCATCCTCTGGCAAGGTCTTGCTCATCCTTTTTTGAGATTGCACGGGACCACTCCTTGTCCACTTCATGGAGCACTGGCTCACAATAAGCAGCAACACCTTTTGGCATGTTCTCCAAGAGCTCCATAAGCCAGCTGTTTGTACCAAATAGCACAGAAAGCTCAAGCAAGGTGTTCTTCTTCAGCATAATAACGTGAGGCCTTACAGTTCGCGGGTGACTTTCAAGATTTGGCATGGACTGGGCATTAAAATGTTATAACATCTGCCCTACAGTTGTGATCTTATTCCAAGTGATTATGACCTGTTTGTGTTTGGATCATTGAAGGAGCCTCTTCGTGGGTGCAAACTCACCAGTGATGCAGAGGTGAAAACTGTGGTGCAGTTGATGGCTGTCACAGCTATCAAAACACTTCTGTTAGAACAGTATCAAGAAACCTGTGACCTGCTGGAATGCTTGTGTTGCAAAGCAAGGCAACTATGTAGAGAAAGGATGTACATGATCATTGCACACACATTGGTTTTATTTGGAAACTCTTGTTTCTGAAATACTCTTTGTGTGTGTGTGTGTGTGTGTGTGTGTACATTATGCTTGTATTTATTATACGTATATAATTATTATAGTATATGGCATGCTACATACCATTATATCATATACCACATTATATATTACATCAGCTAACAAATGGAACTGATATGACAACACAATATAATACTATATCAAGATAATGTTATATCACATATATGATAAAGACATTATACATTTTAGTATACATAAACTGAATAACTCGCAAGCCACATATTTCACACTGCCATGACTCAGCTTGTCACATAGTCTGGAAGCACAGAGTGGAGACCCCCCCATAGGAATTCCTCCCTCTGTGCTTGCTAACATGAGACTAGGGAATCCCCTGCACAGAATCCTCAGGGTGCTCTTTTGAGTTGTCATGCCCTAGGTCAGGCCATGGCACCTGGGTCCATTGTCCTGCAGGATAGATTGGTAGAAGTAGTCTTAGGAAAGGGTAGAATTAATATTTGCATCTCATATGAGGATGCTTACCCACCTTTTGTTACTGAGATTTATCATCTCAGAATCACAGATCTTTCACTGCTTCTAGATGTTCAGATAACAACAGAAGATATGATTGCTTTTTCTCTGATTTCAGGTAGCTATATATATAATTTATAATATAAAATATATACAGGATAGAAAATAAAACTAGTATTGGGATGATGTAGTCATGGCACAGGAAAAATGAGAAGCAAGAATTTTTGTGGGTGATATCTTTTATCTTTTATCAAACCAACTTTACAGTTGACAGGGACACAGACAAGATTTTAAGTACTACTGTCCCTTCTTCAGGTCTCTGAGACACAAGCAGACTCACAAGCATACATTAATGCTCTTGGTATTTGTTGCAACAAGGGCTTACGGGTGGCTCATATTCAGTTTATGATCCCCTGATCCACTGTAACACCCAGGTCCTTCTTAGCCACAGTCTAGCCTAGCTAGTTATTCCCCAGTCTGTATTTGTGCATGCAGTAATTCTGTCCCAAGAGCAGGACTTTGCACTTGTCTTTGTTGAATTTTGTCTGATTGATTGCTGAGCATTTCTCCAGTCTATTCAGGTCATTGTGGACCTAGTCACGCCCTCCAGAATATCTGCAACTCTACCCAATTTGGTATCATCCACAAATTTGCTAAATGTGAATTTAATCCCATCATCCAAATCATTAATGAAGAAAAAGTTGCATGTTCAATCTTAATTTTTTCCAGTTTCTCCTTTTAATATAAATTACAGCATAACTTTAAAATTACATTGATTTTTACAAGGAATGCATATTTTTCTAACATCATAATGTAGAAAGCGTATTTTTCTTTTGGTGGCAGAACAATATGTAACAGCTGTCTCCCTTTCTCTCAGAAAAGATATAAAGTATTGTTTTTCCTTTAACAGTGATCCCTTAAGTCATGGCAACCTTCTCCAGTTGCCATTAATTCGACACCCTGACAACCTAAAGACAACGGCAGCACATCAGATCTAAAGGAATTGTGTCTAATTTTCTCTGCTAATGCATTGTATCTGCAGAACTGATATTAAAGGTAATTCAGCACATTGTGTCTTGAAACCAGATACCAAGAGGGGATGATGAACAAATTGAAACCTCTTGTGGGAAAGAATTTGACCAAATCCTAGCATTGCACAGACCATTCACGTGAAATTGATAAGGCTATTGTAAATCACTCCAGTGACTTTGAAAAACATTTATGAGATGGAAAGATATAGTAACAATGTAGTAAATACGAAATAGAAATATTATCATGACAATGAATAGGTTAATGTTTTGTCCTTCAGGAAGATCTACAAAAATCATTCTAGCTGTAGAAAATAAGTGCAAGCTAGTAATTTGCTTTGTAACAATTATTCTACTTCGGCTTTTTTTTAAGCATCATACATAAGAAGAATAATTCATAATTGATCTGAGAAACACAGCAGTTTTTTACCAAGACTTCTTTATGTACATCACTTTAAAGTCTTAATGGCCAGATCTTTACCTAGGATAAAAGACAAACTGCAACGTAGGATGTAAAGGTGGCCTTTACATTTCTTCCAGTTTCAAGAACCCCATTTCTTGCCTAATTTAAGTAGAACATCTGTATACCAATTGTCTGGAGAGTCTGATGCTGAAGCCAAAAAACAGTTGTAGGGAAGCCCAGGTCCCTTTGCCACTGGAATAAGGTTATGGTGTTGTCACTTTGGACACGTACCTTGAACACTAATCTTGTGCAATTCTCTGGCAGCTGGCTATGCTCAGCTTTAATTCCAGATCCTGACAGTGGCACAAAGCGATAGCAATACCGGGACTGCAATATCCCCTCAGGTTCTGCACTTATATGTCTAAGGTGAACGTACGAACTGAGGCTTTATGTTTAATGGGTAAGGAGGAAGAGGAGTTGGGCAGTTACATAGTTAGATATATTTTACATTCACTTTGTGAATCTTTAACAAAGTATTGTAGTTATTTAATTTAGCACAAGCAATAACTTAGTATGCTAGTTAATTTAGAGATTTACTGTGATTAAAAAGTAAACTATTGGCATATAATTCATTCTGTAAAAACAAAAGTGTCCATTTAATAGCCAAATAATAAGCAGCAAGGAGCAAACACAACAAGACATACCTAATACTATCTTTTCTTTTCTGTTATCTTTGAATTTCATTTTCTTTTGGTGATAAGAATCACATAAGCTTTTTGCATCATAATTCTTAATATTTGCCATATGTGACCACAGTCACATAATATTAGATAACATGAGTCACACATTACTTAGAAAGCTATATGGGCCATATATCACATTGTTTTCTCTTTCCACTTGCCTGTATCACGTATCTTAATATATATTGTGTTTTCAAAGGCTTCAGGATCTAACCATTATATTTATTTGTCTCATAAATATACTTAAAGTGATTTTTTTTCTCTGAAATGAATATGTTTTCTTTGGTAAGAAAACAAATTGCTGTTTCAATTCAAAGTTATTGAGACATCTATATGTTTCTCAGCTAAATTTAAAACTTTTTTAATGAAATGCATCTTTATCATTGGATGTGGTTAAGGTCAATTTACTCTGAAGATTCAGTGGGTAACTTAGATATCAGTTCCCTATTTAGTGCACGTTATCATACTCAATCATATTAAGTAGTCCTTTTCAATACATCTCTCAAAATTCCTCATCTGACTTCCCATGTCAAGGGAGGATCTAATTGGATTTTTAATCCTTAGCTAATCATGCAACACATTGCATATAGAGTTTAGGTGGCAAGTGAAAAGTTCTTTCCTCTGCCCTATTATCGTAAGGCAAGTTTGGATGTAATTTGAATCAGTAGAAAAATAATGCAGTAAGCCCCTATACTGTATAGATGTTACATGAAAACAATGCACCCCTTTCTTTAAATGAAGCCAGTGCCTAGCCTTTGATGAAGCTCTGAAATAATGGAGTGCCATGGGCTATTTTCTTCTACTTTCTGTAGTTCAATACAGGGCTTGTCTCCTCTGTTTGTTTTTAGCTAATTGCCTCAAGATCTAATAAGTCGGTGATGATATATGTTGAGCCCCATTGACCCTTTGCCAAAAGAAATATAATGTCACACCAAAGTTTAAGGAGCTAGGTATTTATCGATCAAAAATGTTTTCCCTAAAAGGTTTTAATTTCCATTGTGTAGGTCATAAGTGGCATTAGTGATTGAGACAGTTCTTTTAAATGACAAAACAAACAACCCTCCCCCCCTCCCCCCCCCGAAAGTAAGGAGAGATACTTGTGGAAACACTAGATGTAAACTGACATATGTACTCTTCCTTAGTATTGAAATATTGTGGTAATTGTTGCTCAATGTGACTACAAAGCCAGTATGCATTAGCAATAATTCATCTTGATATCATTCAACTTCAATATGTTTAATCAGAAGACTGGGTTTTTTTCCCCCTCTCAGTGAATACAACTTGGGTGAGATTGTATAAAATATGTCCGACTTTATTCTGCACACTCGTAAATGTTTACAGGATTGATACTTATCTAGCCAAAATAAAAATCTCACAACAAAAATTAAAATGGTTTGCATTAAAAAAGATGACTCAGAACATTGAAAAAAGCTGAAGTGTATGAGAAGCAAATAAGCTGTGTGAGAACTTCTACTATACTTTGATTTTCTCAAGGCATCTTCTGATTCCTTTTTTAATGGAAAATATCATCTGGTTGTACAAGGTTGCCTGCTTACTGGCCTATGATGAAGGAAGTAATTAAAGGAATAAATACAATTGAAGAAAAGCAAAGTATTTCATTGTATCAAACTCTAGCATAGCATATGTAGATGAGATAAATGCCTGAAATTTAGGGGCACATCAACAAAAGGACTTTGGCATTGCAATGGTGAATGCTACATAGCCTGACTGTAAAATGCCTTGCTATGCAGTTGAATTTCCAGCTCTGCACTAGGTATGTGTGCTCCTGCTCCTCATACAGTGCATGAAGAACTGCCTAAGCCAACCAAACTACTGCAAAGAGGGCCACAAATTAAGGCTTGGCTCTTTCTAGGATGCATGTGCCTCACTCCAGGCAGTAGGGAAGCAGCTATCTTTGATGGGTATAATATACCTCTCTCACAAAAATGGCCAAAAGGGAAGGCAAAATCATGTTTTCCCTCCATTTCCACACTTATCCTGTAGCTCACTGAGCAGAACACTCAAGAAGCAATATACAAAATATGATATGATGCACTGCAATGCTATACAAATCTATATATACAAACACATAATGTAAGATACTTATGATCTCATTGTAGTACTTGGAACCCAGGTTTCTGCTCTTAAAGAACACTGCTCTAACCACTAGGAAATACAACTATTCTGGCTCTCTCTCGCTCAAATAATATTTCATTATTTTTTGCCAGGTGGAATAATTTCAAGTGGAGAGGCAGAAAGCACCCACCCTAGATCCCTGGGTAACCAGGCAGTAAAAGTATTCATGTTGGAAGGGTGAATTTGTATTTCCTCTGCCAAAGGAGGAAAAGGAACTGAAGCCTCCCATATTCCATGTGAGTGCTCTAAAACTACTGAGTTATTAGACATAAGAGGGTATTGCTGTCTTCTCCACTTACGTATTGAGAGGGGTCCAAGTCAGTAGTAATCCCCTAAAAATGCCTATCAGTCTGGGCTCTGCCAGTGAAGTGAGTGGTAGAACAAATTGCTCGGCCTATGTGCATTGCACTCAAGATTCCTGGCCCTCTTCTCAGTAGTTTAGTTAGCTCAGACAGTTCCTCATGTATGAGGAGCCCACATATCTAGTACAGAGCTATAGATTCAACTGTGTAGCAAGGCATTTGGCAGTCAAGTAGTGTAGTGTTCACTATTGTGCCTATGTACACCACACTGCACTCTAAGAATGCTCAGAAAAGTTTCACTGACGAATACATAGAAGCCTACAGATTTTGATACCTTCAGAGCTAGATGGCAGCTCTATTGGGGCAGGGCAGAGGACTGATATTTTGAACTTAACAAGTTTCTGCATAACCGGTGTGTAGTCTATTGAACATGCCCAGACTAAGTGTGCAGTCATATGCTTGGCACTGTAAGGTAATAAAATCATAACCTAAGCATAACTATCAAAATTATCACAAGGTGGTAAGCTAGGTGACTAGAAATGTGTCATTTAGGTACACAAAATGAAACTGAATTGTTCATTGAGTCCTTTTATGGACCTGGCATTATTCCTGTTTGGTAATGACAGTGGGGCAACTCTGGACACCGAGGTTTGAGAACAGGTATTGCACCAATACATTTTAGACAAAATCAGTGAGACTGAATGAAATGAATACACAAGATGAGCTGCTTACAAAGAATATCCAGTCTTTTATTAAGCATAGCTATTATACTAGAGGACAAAAACATTACTGGGGGTGGGGCAGAATGAGGCAGCAGACTCAGGAGCAGGCTTTTGGCAGGTTGGGTATGTAGGAAGGGCACAAAGATAATTAGAAACCACCACAGATGCAGCTGACTGCACCACCACAATTGGCATCATGACAGTCAGCTCTGATCCACCAGCGTAGTTCTTTCTTAGGACTGGTATTGTTTAATGTGAGAATTACTGAAAAAAAGATAAGCAAATCACGTGATATTTTTGAGCAGTGTAGGTTGTAGCCGTGTGGATACTTCTGAGGCATTTTTCATGGGTTTTATCAGTTTTCTGAAACTTCAAAACATTACAGCCATCCAGATTTTCTAAATATGCACACATGCACATACAGATCTATATCTATATCTATATCAAAATCTATAAATTATATGTAGAAAAGACTAAACAGTAAGGTGACAAAATGTGCAGATAACAAAACTGTGTAGGTTAGTCAATATTAGAGAAGACTTTGAGATACTTCAGAGGGACTCACTAAAAAGAGTTGAAAGCCAGTTTGATGGCAAGGAAGCAGCAGTGTCCTCCAGATGAAAGCAGTGCACAATAGAGAGAATAATGGAAAAACAGTATGATTTAAGCACATGCAACTACATGCTTCAAATTAATTAAGTGGCATAAACAATGACATTTGAATTCTAAATTAGTAATTTTTGTTGAAGATGTTAAAAGATGTTAAGAGATAGTCCAGCTATATAAAAAAGTGTGATTTGTTTTTCAGTTCTAATTTTAGGAAATTCCTTCACCAAAAACACTAATTTGTCCAATTAACCATTTACTCTGTACCCCTTAACCATTATTATGTAATCAGTTATTACAAGCATTACTACTGCATTTTTTCTGAGCTATGTGTGGATGTTGAAGGATTTTTTTCAAAATACTACAAGTGATACTGTAGAAATGTGAACCTAGAAAAATAATACTCACTCTCTAAGCACAAGGTACATTCATTTTCCTGGAATAACACTCCCCCTTGTTTTGAAATAAATGTCCAATTTAGACTTTATTTCCTCCATTATTTTATGATGCTGTTAAATATGTATTATTCCATGCTTAAGGACAAATTGGCAATATAATATGCTCTCATGAAAGAAATAAAAAATATATATCGAATGCATAAGATTCTTGATTATTTGAAACACCATTTTTGCAATATGATTTTACCTCTGTATTGATTGAGAACATGTTTGCTATTCCCTTTGTTTAAAATATGTCTAAGAATTCTATTTCTACTGCAAAAATAAATGATGAATTATTTATACGTACCAATTATTTATTATCATTTATGCAAAGCTTGTCATATTATGCATGCATAAGGGGATTAAATCACTGTTAACCCACAATGCCTTTAGGGGCATTATATGATAGGCAAAAGGTTACTTATGTTTACTATTGTAGATAAACATATACATTAAGAACCTACATATTGTTTTTGCAAATTGTCAAGCTGAATATCATTGTTAAGAAAAGAAAAGAAAAAGTGTTTTGGGGAATTATTGCAATAAATAACTTGCAAATAATATATTTAATGTTTAAAATATAGGTTGCCTGGATTTAAAATAATCAGTCTTTTGCTTTATTTTGTGATAGTCAAATTCAAATTTAATTCAAAGGTGAAAGTAGCTGAGGAAATAATTCAAATCTTTTTTTCACTCTCTTTTCTTTGTTTTTCCTGAGGCAATGTCTTTGTCACCTAATGATGCATCATTACATGTTACAATTAAAATAAGTAGACAAATTGGTACAATGCCACAAGGATATGACTTCCTATGCTATTTCCTGAAATCAGTTCTGAACTTTAAGGCAAATTCTGTGAGACACTATTTTTACACTAATGCATATAAATGAAATTATTAACAGCATTCATTTCTAATGGAAAACTTATTGGTGGGCTAGCAGAACCACAGAATTCTCTTTTCATCCTTTAACAGTGCATTTTTTTATCAGAAGGCCAATTATATTTAACATCATAATAAAAATAACCTATGTTCATATTTTCCCAACATAGAAAACATTTTTATAATGTTCTGAAGATAAAAATAGTGCTCCCAGTTTTAAAAACAAATCAGTGTATTTGGGATTGCAAGGCATGTGATTCTCATTGGCCACATAACGTACCTTTACACACCACAGGGCACAGAAAAAGTTCACAACTGGGATCTGAGATAGTTTAACAAGAGCTAATTACTCATCAGTTATTCAGTCACTGCAGATTTCAATATCTTGTTTTAAGTAGGATTCAGGTGCTGATATAAATACAGGTAAAGGTCTTGTACTAGTTCCCAAAGGATGCTAGTTCACAGTGCAAAATTTTCTCCACTGAAAAGGATACACTCCACATAGAAGCAACTCTCTAGTTAAGGCAGTTATGATCTCACCTCTTCCGTCCCTACTCAACAGAACAGCACACTCATGTCTTGATATATCATGTTTCCACTTCCCAAGTAGCTTGGCTTCTTGCTATATTTGTATTCCAGAGCCAATAGTTCCCGTGAACCATTTATCCCAGGTATCCTAGCATTTAAAGTTGTTCCTACTCAGCAAGGCCAAATAATTTGGGGGCATATTTGGGGATTAATGATCCTGACTTGGATATCACAGTACTGGAATTAGTACTGATTCCTTTGGTAGCAGAGCTGAAACTGGTAAGATAATCATTTTTGACTAGCTAAACCGAGGAAAAAGGTATTCAAGTTTACTGTATGTATGGAAGGGGAAATGCCAGCTCATTTTACCTGAACCTCTTTCCATAATCTGGAGTAATTCCAAAGTTGATAGAAGAACTTCTATCAGCTTCACCAGGAGTTGAATTGGGCACCACAAAGCATTTATGTATAGTCATACCTTTCAGCTTGGAAGTAGTCCCACCAAACCAGGGCTAAAAGGACTGCAGTGTAAAGTAGAAAAACGTGAAAAGATTAATACACTAAAATGTTTTGATAGATCAGGGTCTATGGTACTAATTCAAAGTCCACTGCAGTCACTGAGATTCCTCCCATTGACTTGTCTGTGGTGCTGCACACAACACGTGCTGCACATGCAAGTACTCCCTGCACTGCTAATTTGCAGCACAGAGAGGTTTTTTTGACACCGGCAGATCCTGGGCGAGCCAGGTGTCAGCCCTCTCCCCCACCCCAACTCTGCAAATTAGCAGTGTAGGGAACACCTGCATGTGCATTGCATGTGGTGTCTTGTGCCACAGACAGATATCCTGGTATACAGCATGGGGGTCTCCCTGTGTCAAAAAAACCTACACCTAAAAAAAAAATTATGTGGTGCATGAGCTGGCAGCATATGCCGTCTAAAAATAGAGCTTGGAGCCACACTCTGGCTGCCAGCCAGACTCCCCACTGCTGGATCACCATAGCTGCAGTCCCTGGAGGCCCCCAGGACCCCAGGTAAGGCTGCTGGGGCCTGCCTGGGTACTGGCCCCAGCCTCACCTTTCAAACCTGGGGTAACATGCAGTGTGCCAGAGTACATGTGCTTGGGGATTTGGGGGGGACACTATGTCTCCAAGCTCTAAATTAGTGTTATTAATTCCTTGCCTTCAGTTTTGCAGTCTCATACACCCTTTTTCACCATCTGTATTTCAGAAGCCCAACTTATTCTTTTTTCATTTACACTGATTCTGCACCAGTATAATTCCTGTATCTTCAGCTACATTATTCTGATTTATACCAATGTAACTGAGATAAAAATCATGTCCAATAACTGAAAAAGCAAAAGATTGTATTAAAAGGAAAAATAGTTTGAGGGCAAGTTAAACCTCTAGCCTGATTTTTTAATTAATATTTTCTTTTTGTGAAATGGCCCCTGGCATCCAAATATATATTCTCCTAATCCCGCTTGACCTCAACAAAAATGTTTATGCCAAGGGTGCTCTCACGTTCCCTAGACTGGGGCTTAGGATAATAGATTCAACCAAGGGGCATTCTTGCATTTTTCTCCCATCCTTTCATTTTAGACTACCTTTCCACCCAGACTTTAATCCTGACTCCTCTCTGTCTCATGGATATGTTTGCATGCCTAGCCTTCCTACAGCTGTTAGAGTAGATGATATGCCTCTAATGTCATAGCTAAATGGCACCCTCTTTATTCCCACCTATCCAGGTGAGGAAAAGGAGTCTTCAAGTTCCTTTTATGTGTGATACTGTACTGTTATGTCTATATAGATGATTTATCAGGCCAAGTAAATTCGTATTTTTGAAGTCAATATTGTAAAAGAAAATAGAAACTCAAAATGCATATATTGATTTAAATATTGAGTCTGAAGATAAGGAACCTTTCTTTTTTTCCCTCTTTCTTATGATATTACTGTTAATTTACATGGTTTTTGTAAAATGTAGGCTTTTTTGATGTCACGTGTGTTAGGATTAAAGGGACAATTAAAAAAATTGTATTGAAAGGATTAAGTCTCGCTGTCCATATTCCAGGATGTATAATAGTCCCGATGAAGTTGACAAGAAAAGAAGAATAGAATTTGGCCCTAAATTCACAGTGAGAAATATCTGTTTGTGTCCTGTGGAGTTTTGATTGACCAGCTCTTTTTGTGTCTAAAAATGCTGATTTCCACTGAAATTAGTAGATGTGTAACGTCATACTCAAAAACAGAGAGACTGATTGCTCAAAACAGTGTATGAAAATAACATGACTATATGTGTCCATTAGCCAGGCTGAGATTACTTTGACAATCAAACTCACAAATTGTCAAACAATGTGTTTTGAATAAAAAAAATTAATAAAGAATGGAGGGAGAAATTATGTGCTTCCTTTATATGCCTGGAAGTACTTGCATCCAAATAATTCCCTGGTGATGGGCAATGATATAGTTAATACAAGAAGGTTATGTAATAAACTAGATCTCTTTCTGACTTCTGTGTTAATGACACTGTATCTTAATGCACAGAATTTAAGCTTCATATAAAATAATTTAAAAGAGAACTATTTAAAAAACAGAGTTTAGTTTGCTTATGTGCCAAAGAGTATTTTTAAAAGGTTATGCTTATCTTGCAAGAGCGTTGATGATACCATGAGTATCTAAAACATCATGATTCATTTTCAATGTATGATT
Organism: Crocodylus siamensis; assembly: GCF_052110815.1. NCBI lineage: Eukaryota > Metazoa > Chordata > Crocodylia > Crocodylidae > Crocodylus > Crocodylus siamensis. The sequence continues at coordinate 121,330,552 of NC_143397.1, read as the reverse complement.
CATTCAATGAATCACAATATTGTGATGATGAAGGGAAGGAAAACCTAGAATACTTACATTAGGTTTTGTTCACTACATAGGAAAAACATTGATTAACAAGTTATATTTTTAAATATTTTCTAAATCCATGCATATGCACCACTAAAAGATATGGGACAGTAGGTATTATACTTGTTTTAATTACAATTGTTCCATTCATTCAGCTTTAAGGAAAACCTCAATTTAATTTAGCATAACAAACAGAATGGGATTATGGCATATGCTGCATAAACTACCTTCTTGACAGGCTAGAGCATGGGAGGGAGAATGAGAAGCCTTGATTCTGCCTGCCATAATATGCTGAGCTGGCCCAGGGGCAGAATTAATCTCCACCAGGTTAAGGGAGCAAATAGGGATCCATTAACCACAGAGCAAATCTCCAAGTTACTACTTGTCCTCTGGCCTGCTTCTGAGGCCTTGACTCAGTACTTGGAGTAACTCTACTTTTCAGCCCATAATTAAAAATAGCATTCACATAAATATTTGGGATCGGACAGCCCTCTGTCTCCCAGAGCAGGTGAATTTCCTATGCTAGGAGTCAAAATGAAAATATAATTTGTCACTGGCAGGAGATACAGCTACCTGATCAGCCTCTGAAATTTTGTTTAATAAAGATTTGCTAAGAAGACTTTTCACTACTCATTGATGCTGTAGAAGGAATATACTTGGAGCCTCTGAAGTGATTCCATAGGAAAAATCATTTCAAAACTGTTGCAAAACAGAAACAGGTTGTAGTATGTAAAACACAATTCCCCATATACTCACATGCACATCCACTGATATTCATTCTCTGAATCTTAAAGTAATTTAAAAGGATAATTAGTGTGTGGTGTCTGAATTGGTTCCTCTGAGGGTTAGTGTCCATCCTGTTTGTCACTGTTTCTTGCCTAATCCTGTCTAATGAGGGTTTATGTTAACATGGCTAAGCACTTGCAGATATGCACTACCAAGCTAACTAAGCTTAGAGAAGACATGCTGTTCAAATGTCACTGCCTTTGGCTATCTTGCTATAAGATACTGATTATTATTTACTACAATTCTTATAGAGAGCCTATTTGTATTTGGATTTGTATACAGCCTCTCTTACATTTCTTCTATAAATAAAAAGCTCCTACACTTATCCTTAAATTTTTTCCCTTAATATTTTAAACTTTTTATTTCTTTCAACTTACTAGTCAGATGAAATACATTTGACTATGCTGCTTTAAAGCAGGTTTTCTCAACCGGTGGGACTCGGGTTGCAGCGGAGAAACTGGAAGTGCCACAGTGGGAATTCCAGTTTTGCCTTTGTGTGCTTCAATCAGCTGTAGGGGGTGGTCCCCAGCCCCCACTCTTCAAGTGAGCTGTGGGAGACCTGTCCCCCACCACACTCATCGACCAGTGGGACAAGGATTTTTTGACCTTACGTAGGTGGGATGTAAGGTGCAAATTGTTGAGAACTGCTGTTTTAAAGGACTCAGGGCAAGTTAAACAGAGTTGTGACAAACATTACACAAGGGGGGGGGCTGGCTTGCTCTCTTCAAACAGATTTTTCTGGAGAGTGCACATACCATGGCCTTGGGATATGAAATCCTTGCAGGAAACTAAAAATACAGTCTTAAACACGCTAAGGAGCGGAGAAAACTGAACCTAGGTTCCCTGCTTTTTGAGCAACTGTCATAACTACTGAGCTAAGGGCACACATATTTAACATTAAACACTTGCTACTCATAGTTTTTCTGTGCCTAAAATTTTGAGACTTACCCAGGGTTGCACATATGCCAGGTTAATTCTATTCTGCCCCAGTGTCTAAACAAGTACGGAACAGCCTTCTGAGCATGTTCAGAATGAAAGTGGAAGGCAAAAGTAGCCACCCAGGTGAAAATGGAATCCAAACTATGCGCAAGCAACAAAAAGGGCAGTCACATAGCTACATAAGTTACTTAGGCATGTAAAAATGAAATATGATTAACCCATAGAGTTTTACACAGTTTCAGTTCTGGGTTGATGGTCTGACTCCAACAGTTGAGGGCCTACCATGAAGTTTGACTTGTATCTGAATTTCTGCAAAGTTTGAGAGTTCAGATCTGGGATCTGGTTTGAGCAAGCATCTCTGTTTTCCAGGTGAAATTCATGCATGGCACAAATGGACACAAAAGTATCTCAGCATTACCTGAATCCAATATAGGCAACTGATTGGAAGATCTGATGCAGATCTTGTGTAGAGAAGGTTTTTCTACAAAGAACTACCCAGTTCAGTGCTGAGAGCAGCAACGGGTTGGGCTTAAAGGTTCATCTCTGTACAGATACAGTAGTTCTAGCTGTAAACCTATTTAGCTACTATTCTAACACAAGGGGATGAGTACACAACACTGGGCTTAAGAATGAATTTCACTTTTCCAGTTGTTCCACACTCCGTGCCAAAGAATCTGAATGTTCTCACTTAATGTGACTGTTGGAGATATTGCCATGATACACATGAGCTTTTGGAAGAGCTCAAATATATATATGCATGTCCTCCCAGATGCAAGGCTATCCTCCCAAAAGAAATAAAATCAGTATTTACATTTATGACAAGAGAGATCTATGTGTCTCCGACTAGTTCATACAATTATAATATAAAACTTAGCTTTATAGCTTGGATATGAATAATTGCAGTTTTGTAAAATATTGCAACTTTTTTCCCTGTTGCTCATGTCAACATTTCCTTTTATTTCAATATGTCTGACTTTGTACTCCATAGGCGCATCCAGATGCACAGGCATGTGTAGTTTGTGGCACTGCAAACTGCATGCAGCGAACATTAAAACATATCCCCTGCTGCAAATTTGCAGCACGAGGCCAAATTTGATACTGGGATTGTCCAGTAGCAATAAAAAAGGCACAAAAAGCAGTGCAACACATTTGGAACAAGCACACAGAAGTAAGTGCTGGCATACACCTGTGCTGGCCCCAGCCTCTCACTCTCCCTGGCTGAAGAGCCAGGAGGAGCTGGGTAAGTGCAATTTGCAATTTGTGGCACTACACGCGCACACTCCTGCATGTCTGAATGCAGCCCTTGTGTTTCACTTAAATTTGGCATGGTTTCAGCATCTGACTATAAATCCACCCACATTCACTTAAAACTGGATGTAGGTTTGTTCCAAAATCTTGTGAATTTCTGCAACCCTTTTTCAGCAAGCCTGGTCTAAAATCATTTGTGCAATGAAACATGAAAGCAGGTGAATTTCTTATTGATATGAGTTTCAAAGAGAACATTTCGTACTAAATAGTATTAATTTAAATAGGCCAACTTTAAAATATGCAAGCAATATCTTGTACCACCCTTTCCATACTTATCCTTAGCCCAATCAGCAATACACAGTCTGCAAGTTAACATAATAAAAATAAAAATGAGTTGGAACATATTGTTATTGTATTAAAGGAAGAATGGGACAAGTTTATACTGCATTCAGGAAAAAGCTATTTAAAGTCTAGTCTACCAAAATGATATAGACCTTGTGATATATTTGTGATGATAAATAAAATTATTTTGCATCACCTTACCAGCTTTAGAAGGCTGTAGGACGAAGCCAGTTTAATTATCTTTCTACTTGTTGATACCACACAGTCTAAAATTACTCATAAATAACAATAGTCTGGATTTTTCTCAAATAGTATTTACAATTTTCTATGTGAATATTTTCCCAATAAAAAAGAATATATTTAGCCAATTTACCCAAACAGTGTAAGTCAGTGGGTAAATGAGCCCACGGACGAAGAAATAACTATATCAGATTCAAATTTAGATAACTTCAATTTAAAAGATTGAAATGTATTCCCCTCACAATTATTAACAAAATACAAAGGCGTGAACAGAAAAGAAAATGGAGATGCAGCAAAGATGTGATGACACAAAGATGCGAAGAAATCTTAATACAGGGGTGTAGGTTGTAATTATTATTATTATTGCTATTAAAGATTAGTAAAGATTAAGATTTATTAACAAGAAATCTTAATAAAACTAATGTGCAAAATAAGGTTTGTTCACTTACCAAAAAAACCCCAAAAATAGGAAAGCTACAGTGAGATCCATGAAACTTAGTGGAACTGATTTCAATAAGAGTTGTTCTTGAATACTGCCCAAACCATCCTTACAAAAATACTATTTAAAATCCTTCAGTGATAACAAAAGTGAAACTATAGAAATCATCATGGCTAGCCCAGGCTTCCTGTTCTCCATCCTTAGAGGTTTTCTCCCATCATTAGAGGTTTTTAAGACCCAGGTAGACAAAGCCTTGGCTGGGCTGATATAGTTAGGGATGGTTCTGTTTTGAGCAGTGGGTTGGACAAGATGCCCTTCTGGGGTATGTCCTCACATGCAGGGGTATGTGGTTGCTGAAGCAAACAGCATTGGCACAAATTTGTGCTCCTGTTTTTGCTGCTGTGCACACCCCTGCACATGAGGTAGGTGTGCTGTGGGGCAAATTCTCCTGGGTGTGGCAGGGGAAGTTGGGGCCAGCACCTGTGCTGGCCCCAGCAGCCTTACCTGAGGTCCTGGGGGCCTCTGGGGCAGCAGCAGTGACAACCTGGCCACACAGACTGGCATCTGGTGGCCAGTGCATGGCTTTCGCCGGCCAGGCTCTATTTCTTGTGGAGCTTTTTTCAGCTCTGATTTTTTTTGACAAAATAACCCCAGTGCAGTGAATGGGTGCACATGAACTGCATGTGATTTGTGGTGTCTCACATCGCTTTGAGGTGCCACAAACCACACGTGTGCTCATCTGGACATGCCCTAAGGTTACTTTCAACCCTACTTTTCTGTGATTCTATGATCAGGGCAGGGAATCTGATAGAATCAGGTAAGACTACAGATTTATAAGAAAAGAGGATGAATGATGAACAGAACAGGATGTTTTTGTTACACTTTTTAACTGCTGTACCTCCTGTACATCAGGAACTCAGAATTAGTACCACCACATTCTACAGTATATTACTGTTTCTAATCAAAAGGACATCCGACATAAATTGCAACAACTTATTGGTACTTGTATTATAGTAAGGTAAAATTTATTTTATAATATGCATTAATAACATAAAACTGTTTCAAAGCAAAGTACTATTGTCAACATCCCTATGAAGTCATTTCTACAGTTTCATTTCATTGCCCTTCTACAGCCAAATGAATTTGGAAGCTGCTTCATCATAGACTGAAGTTCCTAAGTTACTTGTTAATTTGGGGCTGTATCCAGAAGAGATATATAGACCTTGGAAGGCTGCACATACTGCACTGCTCAGGGGGTAACCATAGTATTCCTATTCCAGCACAGAGTACCATGCCCATTAAGGAGAGGATACTTTTATCTCTTAATAGAGAAGATCTCCTGCAGCTGAGAAAGCTTAGAGTCCCTTTGAGCTTTCTTGGGCTAGCAGCCACAAAGGTTATTTTCTGCAAGATCAGTCCTGAAGTGATTAGTAATTACTAAAAGTTAAATCTGGTCCACAGTTAATTTATTTAAAGCTTTTAATTCCATTATATTGTAGGCAAATTACAAGGACAGTAAATGTCTTGTCATGAAAAAATATCCGTCACCAAGACACAGAATGTTCTTCTCATTTCTTACAAGTAGATGTAATTTGTTGTGGAAAATATAAAAAGGTGCTGGAATTTGTATGAAATGATTAGCTTCATAAAAGGAACAGGTCTTTCTGCACCACTCCCCACACCTAGACTGAAAAAGGACGATGTAAAATCTTCACAAGGAAAAAAAGTAAGGCCTTCTCCAGCTGCTACCCAGCTGGGAGCCCTTTGCAATGTAAACCTCCGCTACCTTATGAGATCAATAATCAGACATACACATAGGGGTGAATCACCTGGTCCTGAATGGGGTAAATAATGATTAGGGATCTATCTTATTGATGATTTCTCGTTTTTCATGGAAACTGCAAAAAAAAGCAGTTTCTGCAAACCCTGAGAAAATGATGATCCCCATAATTTTGGTATGGAATCATAAGGAGAAAAATAAAATTTACTAAAAATAAAATGCTGGCTCCCTAGTGGCCTTGCCTCACAGCCTGTTGGGGTGGGGAGGAGAGCACTGGCATGAAGAGGAGCAGCAAAGATGGCAGCTGCCCTCATCCCCCACTCCTTGCTTCTCATTGGCTGAGAGTGCTGCCTGTCATATGGCCCTTCCCCTCTCTGCCAATCAGCAGTGAGGGGTGAGACCACACAATGGGCAGCTCTCTGGGCCACTCAGTGGTGAGGGGTGAGGCCACCAGGGCCCGTTGGCCAATCAGTGGTGGGGGAGCACCATGAAAAGACTACAAAAATGGCACTGTGCATATCAAGTGACCAACAATTTTCCCTTCTCCTGTGCAGGAATTAAGTAGATCTCTAATAATGATCTTAAATGAAGAACAAAGATCAAAGGAGAGGCAAATAAAAATTGCTAAAAGGGAAACCTCAGTACAATGCAAAATTAGTGTCTCTTCCCTCCAAATACATAAACACTTTCAAGTTTTATCCTTTCTTGCACATAAATAAATAACAAGATAACAGTGAAGTCTCACTCTAGCTTTTTTGAGGACAAAAATATGTTTGGGGTATGTAACAAGAAACGATTTAGAGCTATGTCTTCCTGGCTGAGAGAATTCCTGCATTATGATACATGGGTTTCAAACCTATTGAATCCAGGTTGCAAAATACAGGCTCAGAAAAGATTTCTCAGGTGGGACAAATATTCTTTTAGGTTATTGGGTAAAAAACTGGTGGCAACATGGCTATGAAAAAGTAGGGGTGGGCCATGAAAAAGTAGGGGTGGGCCCTGTGCTGTTCACTGCCAGTTAGATGTACTGCTCCTGGTATTGGGCATCTCTCTCTCCACTGGGCAGATCTAAACATTAAATTAATTCTACTGAATAAGCTCTGGCACAGTTCACACTGGAGTTTATTGGTCCTTAGCACTGCTTTTATACATGTGCTGAGGACCACAACACATTGAGCCAGGTTGAAGCATCCCTGGCGGGCAGGGGACCCAGAGGGGTCAGCCTGCCAGCCCAGGTGTGCTCTGACCCCGCTCAACATGCTGCAGAGGAACTGGCTGGGGCATGAGTGTGCTTCAGTGCACAGCTAGCTAGCAGGGAGTCCCCCCCGCCACAGAAGCACCCTTGTGCCCCAGCCAGCTTCTTTAGTGTCTACACATGCATTGTAGTAGACTAAATAATACCCTGTGGGGTAGTACTTGTATTGATAAGTACCAACATATAGCGGCATGTATTAGTTTACTGTGGTCTAATAGGTGTAGATGCTGAAATCTTACTTCAGAGATAATTAGGCAACCTGCAGTAACATCTCATGTAGATGCACCCACTGGAGCTGAATCCCAATAAGATGTCTCCCCTCTGGATGGAGGAGACACACTTTTTTACTTTAAGCACCTATATGCTACTTAACCATCTAAAAGAAGGTTTCTAAATTATACTTATTAACATATATAAAGATTTTAGATCCTATTCAACCCGTGTAACTAGAATTTCCAGACATTCTTAGAAACTATTCACTTTGGCCACTTACACTCAGATGAATAAGATTTCCTCTTTTGCCTGAGAACCTGAACCAAAGACATCCTCCAGGGCAGTGTCATCTCCTTAACCCATATAGCCAGGTTCCACATGGCTTGTCCTTCTTCTGGTTTCCATATATCTTCCCTCTTAACTGCTCGGTGGGCCAGATTCAAGAAGAAGGACAAAGGGTACTCTTGACTTTGTCTAGCCCCGACCTATGGAGTTTTGGGAAGGGGTAGATGTGGATTCAACCTCCCTCTGCCTGAGATTGGCCTAGAGTTCAGCCTTCCTACCCCGTGGACAAGTGTCTTTACCAGTCCAGTAGGTTATGATGTTGGAGGATCCTCCTTTTTTACCAGACAATTACTAGTCATGTTTTTTCTGTAAACTATTTCAAGGATTTGTATAGAATTATGGGGGCAAAGTTCTTCCAGAGTAGAGAAGGATTGCAATAGGGTGTAAATGGATGTAGAAAAGTGATGTTCAACCTTCAGCTACTGGGCCCAATTTAGTCAACCTTCAGCTACGGGGCCATGGCATGCAGCCTGTGGGGCTCTCCATGTGTTCAGAACTTTGGTAATGGGAGAGTGGTGGCAGAATTAATTGTCACATCTCTGGAAACTTAATTTGGTTGACAGGCCTTGACCAAAAATAAAGTCAATTTCCTCAATTAAAATTAAATCTTTCTTCTATTAGAAGGCATTTATTAATTTCAAAAATAGAAGAAATTATTACTTTTTAGCTTGTGTGGGCTCATAAATTAAGCATGCCATCTCTTTTAGGGATGTGTTGTTAAACACAGCCCCTAAACTGGCTCATCTCAATAAATGTATACATTTAGAGATGTCAGGACAAACTGTTTTTTATACTGAAATAGCAAGTTAGATCCTAGTGCACTACTTACGTATTTTATGTGCACAAACATATTTTGTAACCTAAGCAATAACACAGGCAAAGAAAACTAGCATGAAAGTATTCAAGATATGATAGAGGCCCCTTTGAAAATTTGGTCCTGAAACTGACATATTTAATAATTTATAATTTCCAAGAAGAAATATGCACTATCCTGCCTAAATACTATTACCATGTCAAGAAACTCAAAGGTGCACTTTAAGAACAGCCGTTCAGAATGTCTTAGCAAAAGAATCTCCCTTAGACCTAAGATTACAAGCAAACTATTTTGCTACTCCAGTACTTATCTTGACTATTTAGGATCTGCCATGTACAGAGCAGTTTTGGGTAGAAACCAATGGGAACACATTCAAAGGTATTGATAAGGTAGGTCAGGGGAAGCTACTCCTCATTTTTCAAGTCCTGTTTTTCTTGTTGTTTTTTTCACAGTGCCTTTAAGAGGTGCTCATGTCATATTGTCAAACTGATAATGTTTTGGATATAAGGAGAAAATGGCCTGGTCAGGGTAGATATCTTAGATGCTTCCAAATTTGGTATTTAGTTTTGACATCTTTCTCCTTAATGTCTTGTTGGTATAATTATCATTGTTTAATTCTCAGTGGACATGTTCTCTGGAAATTTTCAATTATGCTGAATATATTCAATTCTGTCAGGCAAATCAAAATGAACTATTTTGTTTGAGGTCTATTTAACCTGAATTGAAATGTACGAGTTAATTTCATGGAACCGTAATATTTTTTTTTAGTTAACCTATCTGATGATCTGAAGCATCTGGTTAGAGAACAGATGAGCATGGGACCCAGAATCCAGATATCAAGGTGAGTACAAAGGACAACCTTCCCCCCCCCAACACACACACACACACCCCCTGACCCTTCAAACTTACTTAAAATCATTTAAATTACTTTGGCAATAAGCTAAATCTATTAATGATGCCCTATGGCCCTATGGAAATGGTAGTTTGGGAGCTCCCAGAATTTCTTTATGGGCAGGGTTCTTCAGACTAAGTTAACATTCCAACCTTATTGGAATCATAAGATTACTGGCCCTCATGAGTGATGTAGTCTAGCCAGGTGAAAATGGGAAGAATGAAGACACAGAGGCATTCTAATTACAAGTCTCTGATGTATAGCAGCACTGTTAGCAGTAGCTTAATAGCAAACTGACTCAAAACAAAGGATTTTGATTCAGTTTAACAGTGTCAGGAATCAGTGTGATTACAAACAGAGTGATTGTAATTTACCATGGTGCTTGTTTGAGCATTTAGACATCTCATACTGGTCGGGCACTCCTGCCCCCTTGTGAGTCAACAGTTTCCCTGTCACCATGAGTCCTTAAAGTACCCAAGGAGTCTCATCTACCATGACTTTATCGGAATACTTATTAATGGGAAGAAGTTCTTAAATCCAGTTTTTCTTGGTTCCCTCTTGGTTCTTGTGAACCAGCCTTGGTCCCAGGGCTCTGCCTCCCCTACACCCCGCCTAAAGCCAACCAATGAGATGTTAAGACTCAGCCAAGTCTGACTAGCAACCACGGATGAGGCAAGGGCCCCGGTATATCAGCAGATAAAGTTAAAGTCCATATACAGTCCCTTTCAAAGAGTCCTTATTCCTTCTTAGGCATCAAAGTTTGCCCAGCTCATGTCCTCTGAACCCCTGGGGGGTATAACTTACCTCAGACACCCTTCCCTGAGGGTACTCATGGAGTTCACCACTTTTCTCTTTCTTTTCCCTCTGCAGACTCACTGCCATCCCAGGCTCTGCCCTCATCATCATCCAGGATCCATGGCTGTTGGGAAGGTAAATATCCTGGCTCCTTTGAGCCAGCTTTGGTCAGACACTCAAACTCTCTGGGTTCCCAACAGTCACCCCTGCTGGGGCACAGTCTTTCCACACCACCCTGGGCTCCCTGGAAGATACACTTTTGGTCCTCTCTGGATATTGGTCAGGGTGATTTTTAACACTTTTCTGGAGCGCTGGCTGGTGAATCTCTGGCAGCACATGTTTATAAAGCATGTCCATACCGACATTGGATGGTTCCTTTGATCCGCAGCAGTGTTTTGTTGTTGCTACTTCTCCTGTCACTCCTGTGCCAACAGTAAGTCTGCTCTCATGACGGTGTCCCTGCCACAGTAATATTTTTGCTTTTTATCCCAATTTGGAGCAAACATGGTGTCCAGGAGCAATACACTCTGGGATGATTTGTGCCTGAGTGTATTGCTTCACATTAATTGCATGTATAGATACTCCCCCAGTCATCCTTTAGAGGGAAAGTCTCTTGGGAGAGAAGTTAATTCCCCTTCTGTGTCCAGTTAAATCTTTGTGAGGACATTTGTCCTTCGGGAACTCGTTTTCTACAAGCTGAATCATCATCAACTGATTTCAGATAGGTCTCTGAAAAGACAACAGATAACAAAGTTATTTTACTGGCAAATAGACTTATTTTAAGTTCAAAGGTTTTGCTTCATAAATGTTGGTATGAAAATACAAAATTAAATGTATTTGGTGCTCATCATGAATGAATAAAGACATCCAATTCTCAATGAAAATAGTAATCTATCCAGGTGAATTTCACCTGAATTTGTATAGAAACCACCTAAAAATAACTCTTATAATGAACTCTTTAAGGATATATATTTATTTAACCTCTCAAAAAGACATTAAAAAAGTGATCTATAAGTTCTAGTACAGGGGAAAGATAACCAACACCTAAGTAGTCTTCAGTCTAACAGAGAAAGGCTTAGCAAGAATCAAGTGGAAGCTAAAACACCTGAGAAGGAAAATGAGGCAAAATGTTAATGCTGTGGATACTTAATCACTGGAACAAATTACCAAGGGATGTTATGTAGTCTTCTTTTTCTAGAGTGTTTAAATCAAGACATGATGTGTTTCTTAAAGACACGTTCTAGCTCAACCTCAGGTTAATTGTATCAATTGCAGAATTCATAAAAGAAATTCCCTGTCTTATTTAAGAGGTCAGACTAGATGATTGTAATAGTCCCTTCTAATGTGAAATTGTATGTACTGGTATCTATGAAAAATTGTGATTTTATTTGATTTTAGTATATATACTAACCAAGATTTGTGAACCTAAGCATAGTTCTACTTAACACAAATAATTGCCATACTGATATATCCTGAGTATCTGCAAAACACTCTAGCTCATATTCTCTAGAGTCTACCTGTCAAAAGGCAGTGCTGTGGAGAAACACCCAGGCTAGTTCTGCATACACTAATTTTGGAGCTGGAAACAGTTTAGCCACGTTAGAAAGGCAACCTGGCTAAGAAGTCCTTTCTTTCAAGTTTGTAATTGTTCACAGATGATCTACACCAGCAGCTTAGTAGTTAAGTGCTCTAAGCTGCTTTTATTTTCTGTGCTCTTTATGGTCAATAAAATTTTCTTTCACAAAAAAAATAGTCTTTTTTGTTTTACCTATTTAAAATCTTAAAAACAGCTATTTTTATAAAAGTAATAAAAACACTCCAAGTGTATGCTTAGTAACCCACAATTCTCAGGTGGCTAAATGCAGTCAGCTTTCAGTCTCATACAGCTGAGCTTTGCAAGTGTCTCATGATAATGGAATCCTTGTGAGTTGTTATTAAGACTTTTTTCTGTAATATACTGTTACTGTTTTAAGGTCTCTTTAGTTCAGTAAAGAAAAGATGGAATCAAATGTTTAAGTTTACGTCAAAAATGTGGGCAAATATTATGATAATTAAAGAAGGTATTTTAAAGAAAAATGTTTAAATTATTCATAGCACTCAGGGAATGATTTTCTTGTTGACATGGGAAATGGACAGGGAGTTTAATGTTTTCAGCCCAATAAGGGAAATTTAGACTACCAGACACTTTAATTTATTCTGAAAAGTGAATCATCATAGGGCATGCATAATTTTAAGAGTATCTATGGAGGCCAATGCCTGGCCAGCTCATGTGATTTAACACAATACAAACACAAAAGGATAGGTTTACGGTATATTGTAGAAATGGTTAAACTTGATCTTCCTTCTCCCCCAAACTTCTGTGCACTTTAAAAATGTTCTGAAATGTTTGACTTCACATGTGACGTCCAGAGAGGTGCCTTAAGTATTTTCTGTTGAAATTAGTAAGTGCACCTAGGACAATGGATGAGAACCCAGGTTTTCCTTTACTAGCTGAATACCCTAATCATCTTACCACCTAGGACTTGGCTGCCTCTTCTTTGGTTTCCTTCTGGCCCTGTGACTTCTGCAGTCTTGGCTCCATAGTGGCACAGTGTCGATAGAAGGGTAAAAGCTGTGCACAGCTAGATTATCCCATTGCCTGGCTAGGACTCTCTCCTGAGAAGTTGAAGTTGGAGATGCAGATTTAAAACTCCTCAGCCTGAGCAGGATATAGAATCCAGTATCCTCCATGTGGCTTCTCTTACTAGTAAAATAATATACAAATGGTATGAGCTTTTTCATCGGCTGTGTAGATCCAGTGGAAACTTCTGAATGAAAGGAACCGTGAGTACACCCAAAGGACTGGGATTCTCAAAGAAGATAGGTTACATTTAGACTATTTTAGATTCCCTACCTGAATAACAAAAATGCTAAGGCACAAGAGTAACTCAATAATTCTGCACATGCCCAGAAGCCTATATTTTAGGTGCTTAGGAAATTTTGCAGTTCAAAATGCAGGAACTACTGGGTGTTCTGGAATGCTTAGTTTGAACTCAGACACCTAAATTCTGCCTAAGTCCTGCTTCAGGTTCCTCTGGTGTTTTTATGGATATTGATCTATTTATTTTTCTTGCTTTTAATTGATTACACAGCAAAATAGGGCCTTAATAGTTGATTGGTACTCCTCTGGGATACAGTAATACAAATTGCAATTACATTTAAAAGCACAATATTAAAATAATATTAATAATATTGCAAAGACAAGCACTTGAAGAGGTTGTCCAAGCAGCAGCATGTCTTTAATGTCATTATGATATTATAGTCAAATATTCACATTCTGTCTTTAATACAAAATTCTTGCCTCATTGCATTTAGAAAATAATTTTCCCCTATTTTCCCCCTTTTCTTGACAGAAATTTAACATTGCAAGCCTTCCCCTAGAAACAATGCTTTGTATTAAACTTTGTAGAATATTTCAGCTATAGTACACTCCAGCTATAGCATATAAAAAGTTATTGAATAGCCAAAACCTCCACCAATATCTCCTAAAATATTGTTAGTTTCAAAGAAAATGGACTAAAAATAGTTACAAAGCAGGAACAATTAAAGGGGGTATAAAATGTAAACACACATGTATTTGTCTATACAAATATTTTATTCCTAATATGGAATCTTTAACACCTTCTTATTTATTTACAAAGGTCTGTCAGTTCAGTTTTAACAGTGCCCTAGGGCTCTAAAAATGAAGCCATTAGGTACTCTTAGAACCAGTTTTACCTGTTCTAAAATGTCTAGTGTATAAGGTGCCTCTGTAAGGTGCCTCTATGTACTAAAATGTAGTTTGTTCAGTGAGATTGTGCTTGGTATACATAGTTTATGTTTCCTAACATGTTACTTTTGACAAAATGGAACATTAATATACAAATAATGATTCAGTATATACCGAAGGCAGAATTCTACTTCCCTTTGTGGATCTAAATGGCAACTTTCTAGCTACATAAGGGGCATTTTGGACATCTCCACACAGGTAGTAATTCTACCTCCTCTGCACTGTTGATGTGTAAGCATGTGGACAGAGTATACATAGTAAGCTACAAACTGGTGGGGTACATTGTGCATTCATTGTGGACACCTACCTGCATCTAAGTCACAAAACACACAACTAATCGGTATTAGATTATAGGGCAGGAGAGAGCTTCCTTCAGTTTAGCCCAGGTATTTGGGTGGTTAGCACTTATGCTCAGAAAACCAATTTCTACCCTTTCCCCAGAAAGAGGCTTGAATTTGTATCTCTCAAATTTACCTATACCATAGGATAGGCAATGATCAAGCATCTCTTTAGTAATCCTTTTGAAGCTGACCCCCTGAGTAGTCAAGGGAGAGCAAACCAAATAGAGATTGTGTGGATCTGCAAAAGGGATGGTTCTGTGTTAGAGAGCAGGCCCAAGGTTTAAGCCTGGAACCTTGCTCCTGATGAAGCAGAAACTTCTTTTTTTTTTATTCCATCAGTTGTATCCAATAAATAGCAAAGGGAAGGGGAAGTGGCTCAGCTTCAAAAACAGTGTCAGAGAAGGGCTTGGATAATGCCTTACTTGTGGAATGGTGGTTTGAGTAATATATTGGGAAGTTAGAGAATTGTAGATTCAAACAAACCCTCTGGGCAATGGGAGGAGAGAGGATGTCCAGCTTCCTGGGTGTGTCCTAACCATCCAACGATTAAGGAAAAAGCAAAAGGACAGTCTTCCCCCATTTGTCTTCCTAGACATATGCAGAGGTGAACATATACAAACCCAGCCACAGCATAACTGAACTGAGCTTGCTCAGTCTATGCTGTCAAGATTACTCATCCATAGCATAGAGGCAGGGTCAGAACCTGCTAAGTATGTGACTAAAAAACTGCTGTTCAGCTGCCTGATAGGAGTAGACTTCTGCCCCAGCTGTTTAGTTACTTTCTTCCTGATTCAGCTAAGATGTACATACTAATGCAAAGGTTCACTCAGGTCTACATAGCCTACCAGGCTTTCAAGGGTAAGATATCCTCATTTCTGTTGTCAATACCACACAAAGGTGCCCTGGCTGCCCTGACTTCCTAAAATGACTGATCAGGTTACCTGTTTGCAGCTGGCTGTATAGCAGGTAGCCTGCAGCATAAACCTGAATCAATGTTCTCGTGCATGTTGGTACCACAAGACATCTTTAGCCCTCTGTCACATCATTCTTTCTACCTATGCAATGCATATATAAATAATTCACTTAAATGTGTTCTTCTTCCTTCGTTTTCATTGTTTTAACAGCAATTTCACCTTAGAAAATAGCTTTGAGGATCCTTTTTTCTCTACTTGCATGGCTGCAGCAGAGACACAGCAATACTTTAAATAGTCATGGTGGGGTTGTGGTTAGACAGGTATATAGGATGTTCTTCCCCCAAGCATACACACACACTCACTGCATGGTGTCTGTAGCTCACCAAAACATAGTGGGACCAAACACACGACTGGGCGGTGAATATCAAGGACTATAGGCTGTACGGGAGGGAAAGGACAGGGTGGAGAGGTGGGGGTGTAGCGCTCTACATCAAGGAAAAATACACATTCTCAATGAGTGGCACAGGGTCAGAAGAGGGGCGCACTGAAGTGCTCTGGGTTAGAATACAAGGAAGTCAAGGGAAAAGGGACTTAACAGTTGGGGTGTACTACAGACCACCCAACCAAGGGGAAGAGCCAGACCAGGAATTCTTAAGTCAGCTCACGGAGGTAGTTAGGTCAAAGGACATGGTCACCATGGGTGACCTGAACTTTTCCATTTGCTGGAAAGAGCAGTCAGCCAGGTCTGACCGCTCACATAGGTTCCTAGCTGAGATCCAGGACCTCCATCTAACCCAGGAGGTGCACAGCCCCACCAAGGGAGATGCCTTGTTGGATCTAGTCCTGGCCACAGGTGAGAACCTGGTGAGGGGGCTGCGGGTGCTCGACCACCTGGGCGACAGTGATCATCGCCTGCTGGAATTCACCATCCAGTGCAAGGTGGCAAAGGCCTGCAGCAAGGCAGCAGCCCTGGACTTCAGGAGGGCATATTTCAATGGGGTAAGGAGAATAGTCAGGGAGGCACTGAGGTCCCGGAGGGGAGTCAGGTGTCCAGGAAGAGTGGTCGTTCCTTAAGGAGACAATCCTCCAAGCCCAAAGGGAGGTAATCCCAACATGGATCAAAGGGGGCAAGAGCGCACAAAAGCCCCCATGGCTCACCAAAAGCATACGGAAATATTTCCTGGCTAAAAAGGAGGCATACATCCAATGGAAGGGAGGGGCCATCACCAGGGAGGACTACACCTCAGTTGCTCGGGGCTGCAGGGGGGCAGTCAGGAAGGCCAAGGTGGAGATGGAACTGGGACTAGCTACCCAGATCAAGGACAACAAGAAGTCCTTTTTTAAATACGTAGGGGTTAAAAAGAAGGTACCGGGTAACATGGGGCCTCTGCAGGACACACTAAGAAATCTGGTTGTCACACCAGACAACAAAGCTAACCTATTTAACAATTTCTTTGCCTCCATTTTTTTGAGCAGAGACTAGGTCCCTACCCCGCCGGAACCCTAGAGTCAGTGAGGATCTAGTCAGGGAACTTCTGGAGGGACTGGACATAGTTAAATCAGCAGGTCCTGAGGGAATTAGCAGAGGTCATTGTGGGACCCCTGGCACAACTTTATAAGCACTCATAGTGTTCTGGCGAGGTGCCAGAGGATTGGAAAAGGACCAATGTGGTTAAAGGAGGACCCAGGAAACTATAGGCCAGTCAGTCTTATCTTGGTCCTGGGTAAGCTTTTAAGAGAGTTATCCTGGCGCATGTCTGCAAGGGGCCAGCAGGGGAGATTATGCTTAGGGGCAACCAACATGGGTTCATTACAGGCAGGTCCTGTCAGACCAACCTGGTGGCCTTCTATGACCAGGTCACAAAATCCTTAGACACAGGTGTAGCAGTGGACATAGTCTTTCTGGACTTTAGGAAGGCCTTCGACACTGTCTCTCACCCCATTCTCATTAAAAAAACTAGGGGACGGTGGCGCTGACACCTACACAGTCAAATGAGTCACTGGTTGGCTGGAGGGCTGCACCCAGAGAGTGGTGGTGGATGGGTCATTTTTCACCTGGAGGGATGTGGGCAGTGAGGTTCCACAGGGCTCCGTCCTTGGGCCTGCACTGTTCAGCATCTTCATCAGAGACTTGGACAGGGGTGTACAAAGCACCCTGTTCAAAATCACAGATGACTCTAAGGTGTAGAGGGGATGTGGGCATGCTAGAAGGGAGAAATAGGCTGCAATCAGACCTAGACAAGTTACAGGGGTGGGCGGATGAGAACAGGATGGGTTTCAACACTGACAAGTGCAAGGTGATGCACTTGGGTAGGAAGAACCAGCACCATACCTACAGGCTGGGGAATTCCCTTCTCATCAGCACAGAGGCAGAAAAGGATTTTGGAGTCATTATTGATGCCAAATTAACATGGGCCAACAGTGTGGGGTCTTTAAGAGCACATGCTGATCTTCACTGGAACTATTCACATGCTTTAAGACAAGCCTATTTTGAAGTGCCTTACACTGGAATGAGGATGAAAAGATGAGTCATGAACAAGAATATCCTCACTCCTAATCGGTTTGAGA
Source organism: Crocodylus siamensis (assembly GCF_052110815.1). Classification (NCBI taxonomy): domain Eukaryota; kingdom Metazoa; phylum Chordata; order Crocodylia; family Crocodylidae; genus Crocodylus; species Crocodylus siamensis. Next base: position 121,312,785 of record NC_143397.1, on the reverse strand, counting down.
AGAGTTATTCAATGTTGTTTAAAGAGGCATTGGCTATATCTGTAGATTAGTTACTGCAATTACGGTAGCATTTGCCATCCCCAAGTGGTGTCTTTGGAAATACCACAGATGACAGGCCATGGATACTGACTGATGACAGCATGGTAATAAAGTGGCTGTTATTCGTTGGCTTGTATAGAGAGCTGAGGTGATTGCAAAGAGAAAGATACCCTACTTCTACAGCCTCCCCAGTATTCTGTATGGTTGAATAATGATTTCATATAGTTGGGGGGTAGTTATTACACTGACTCTTCAGTTTACATTGCTTAACTTGGCCCTGCCAAAGCACTACTAGCCACAGCATAGAGAAGGGAATGGTGCCATGGGCATACCTAGGATTCTGAAAAGGGGGCAAGGGCAAAGATGGTGTGGTGCATCGTTATATATAACATAACACCTTTTCCTCTGGTAAAACAGAAACTAGAAGTTTTACTAATATACTCAGGGGCCATTACTATATTAGTAAGTTTAAGATCAAAGCAAAAACAAATATAACATTATTGAAATATTTACTAATTCACTAAATGATATATAAAGTTAAAAGAAAACACAACAAACTTAGTAAAAATCTGTCAAAGCAGTCAAAAGATATTGTGTCCTGTGGTCACTATAGTTAAGTGTATGTCTCAGATTCACAAAACAAAATGTGGTTTTCTTGAGTATCTTGACACTGCCTCCAACACTGCACTATTGATCATGTCAACACCTGAGTTAATATGACCATATTCAAGTTAAGGTTTTTAGCTAAAGCTAAAAACAGTCTGTAGGGCTATGAAATAGAAGAGAGAGATTTGCAGGAATGGCTGACAGACAACAACATTGCAGAAGAAAGGATAGTTTGAACAGTGGCAGATGAAAACCCTTCTAAAGGAGAGTCATTCACACCTGTGGAGAGGAGAGAAATTAGCAGGAATCAGGAAGACAATCATGAGGTGTGAAGTCAATGGACTCTTTTACCGCTGGCTGAATAGAAATGTGACTTCCCTTTCTAGGCAGTTGGTTTTAAACCTTGGCTGGAGCAGGAATCAAAAAGGGGTGTAACCACAATACTGCACCCCCCTGGACCCCTGGATGAACTGTCTCCTACCCATTGCATGTGAGAGGAGAATAAGTGTAATGATAGGTTCATTTTTAAAAGAACTATATAGAATCACAGGACTGGAACAGACAGCAAAGGCCATTTACTCCGACTCCCCTGTGCAAATGCAGGATGCACTATTCCTATACTAACCCAGGCAGATGCCCATCCAGCCTTTCCCCGGAAACTGCCCCCCAAAAAGGAGATTCCATAGCTTCCCTAGGCAGCCTATTCCCCTGCCCTACTATTGTAACAGTCAGAAGCTTTTCCTGAGATTTAATCTAATTTTGCTTTGCCACAGTTTAAAGCCATTGCTTCATGTCCTGGCCTCCATGACAAAGGTGTACAGCTGTCCTCCTTATTTACAACAGCTTTTCAACTATTTGAAAACTGATACAGAAACCCCCTTTTCACCAAACAAAAAATACCTAGTTCTCTCAACCTTTCCTCACATCACTTTCCTTCCTTTGAAATTTTTAGGACACTCACCATGACAGGCTCAGACCCACCAAACCATAGATCAAGAGTTTCAGGTACTAGCAATTGAGCTAGCTGGACAAAAGCTATTGCATATGGCATAGTATTATAAAGGTTTACTTTATTTGGAGTCTGTGCTGAAATATTTCTCTGTGAACATAAGATGAGGAAAAATATTAAATATAAAATGTGTGGGATGGGATTTTTCCTTTTTCTTTGCATAATCCACATACTATATGTAACAGCATGCAGTGGATCAGGATGTGATTAAAAGGACTCACAGTATGTGCACATCAGGAAATATTTGTTAGTCTTCTAAAATCAACTGTGTATTTCTATTTTATGGAGTTTGTGGTTAAGTCGTATTAGATACAGGCATTTGACGGTATATTGTGTGATTCTAATAATCGCTCTTTAACTCAGCTATTCATGATCATAATCATTGCCATCATTGTTGTTATTATTGTCATCATCATCACTGCATGTGTGGCACTTTATACCTAAAAGTATTTACCAACTTTAATTAAGACTAACATAACACTTCATTATGGTCAGAGACCTACTTAGCTCATGGTGAGAAGAAGCCATGTTGGTGGCTTGCAAACGGCATGAAGAGCCAATTCTGCAGGCATTTTCTGGCAGCCCCATCCCTCATTTCTGATTGGTAGAGAGGTCCCACTATCACTTCTAATTGGCTGAGAGGCCCTGCCATCACCAAAGACAGTCAGTAAATCTCAAGCATGTGAGAGTGGCTACAGGGATTGTCACATTGTCTAAGTATTACAGTAAGGCTTGGGAGATTCTAAAATGACTTACTAGATGAATAAAAGGCCGGGTATTTTGCAGGGGTGGGGTTAGTTTTGTGTGAAATAGCATCCAATGAAATACTTCTCAGCAATCCTAGATATCATCATTTTTCACGGTTCCCCCCAAAAACTGTAATTAAGCAGGTCCTTAATTATGGTATCATCTTCATTTTATAGGTAGGGAAACAGAAGCACAGGGGTTAACGAGAACATATTCAAACACCAGCAGTTGCAGTTAGATACTTAAAAACATGTTTAACCATATACGTGTATGTGTGTGTGTGTGTGTGTGCGTGCTGACTTTCAGCTCCCCTCTACCCATTCTATCTATTACAGAATTACCTTAATTGCACAATACATTTAGACTGACTACATGGGCAAATTAACTATGGCACCTTAAAAAGTTCCAACCAGCTATAAAGTTATTGCTCAAAAATGTGTAATAACTGTATAGCTGGTTTTTATGATTTGCATGTGAAGGCAGTTCCCCATGGCTGGGAGCCACAGTGGCTATTTCCCAGCTGCAGGGTGCCCCACACACCACCAGAGCCCAGAGATCACAGTAGTGCGCCATGGCTGCTAGAGGTGAGAGTCCTGCAGTGGCTGGGACTGTCACCACTGCTGAGCCCCCTCAGCTGTGGGATTCTAGGTCCCAGCTGTGACCCATGTGGGGCACAGCTAGGCCTGAGAGTCCCACACCTGGGGGATCTCTAGGCCTCTGCAGCACCTGGCAGTTGAGGATTCTGGGTCTCCCAGCCTGGGGGGGTGTGGGCCCCCCTGAGTCTGGGACATCACAGTAGCTGTGATCTCCCAGCTGCAGGACCCTGCTTCTTGATGGTGCAGGAGGAGCTTGGGATCAGGCTCCCCATGCACCGGCAGTAAGGCACAACAGTTTCTAATGTGTGATCCAACCATCACACACCATGGCCACGGACACACACCATGGCCACGGATGTGTGGCATGGAAGGAGGCACACTTTTGTGGATTGTGCACATGTAGATGGTACATCAGAGTTCCTAAGTACCTACATCTGGCACCGGGATCAGTAAATCAATGGATGATCAGCCCCTCTGGAAACCAAGCCCTTTATTTACTTAGTGATTGTGGTCAGCCGTCTACCTTTTGACATTCACACTGATTTTCATTTGCCACAACATCTGGTCTAGTGGAGGGGAGCCAGTATTACGCCCATGGTTAAAACTCAGGGGTTGCCAACACCTTGTTCTGTGCACTGCACATCAAACTGATGTTCACTTGGCTGGTTACCGTGTACAGAATCAAAGCAGATTTATTTTTATTTTCCCTATTTCTCTACATTTTATTTATCTTTTTTCATGAATTTTACTATGTAAGGAAAAACTTATTTTGTATTAATGTACGAATACAAAGAGGCTTTAATGATCTGAGGAGCAGTTGTCCTTGATTTTTCTGAGCATCCAGAACTCTCACAGACTGCCCAGTGAGTATCTGAATGGAAGGATGGTAAAAGATACCATATTTTCTCATATACATTGTGCTCTGGAACAAGATACATGACTTGTTTTTGAAGGCGGAATGAAGAAATGATCTTTCCTTACGGTAACTGAGTAGCAGTAACTAGGGAGTCAAGGCAGAGTCTGTTCATCATTCTGCTTCTTGTGAACTGAGTGCAGATTTTACTGTCCCTTTTGTCCAGTAAGAAGCAGAAACTGCTCTTATACCATATTTTCTTGCATATAATATGCACTTCAATTTCCAGCAACTCATTGGGGGTCAGGTGCATCTTATATATGAGAAAATATAGTGCTTACAGCTGGCTCAATTCTTTTTGCAATACTTAGCCATGAGTAACACCATTTGGCAAGTATAGGAACCAGCTACAAGAATTTTTCTGAATCATTACCCAAACTTCAGTCAAGATTAAAAGTTTTTCAGCATATATCAAAATGAGATATTAAAATGTTGTGGGTACATCGTTTCAGTCTGTCCTGAGTAAAAGAGTACCAACATCCATAAGTAAAGTTTTTTGTGGTTTAATTCCAACCTTTAAAATACAGGCAGTAACAGAAGCGTCATGAGAGAGCTTGCCTTGGCAAGTCTTTAATTCTGATTTCTCAATCAAAGACATTCCCACAAATACTGATAATCATACAATAAGCATCCAAACCTTGTGGGGGATGATCAATATTGAACTTCTGAATCATTTGAAGTCTCCCATCCCTATAAATATATTGACAGAAATAAACACAACACCAGAAAAAGAAATCATTTTGGAATTTTTTTCCCCCTAAGAAGTAATAATCCTACAATGATTTTTTCATTGTTGCAAATATTGGATGAATAAATCATACAGTAAATCAATGGCTCAGTATTTAGAGGGCTTTCATAAAAGTTTCATGACTATCTTAAAACTCTGGGATGTATTCTACCTTGAGCTGGGGCCCTGAAGAGAGAGGTGGTGCTGTTGCAGTTCCCAAGGAGAGCACAAGAGGGTCTCGGCACAATAAAACCCATTTCTGCTACTTTTGTTCATAGGGACTGAGGGGGGATTGTAGTCTGTTCCTTACATTGGGCCAGACAGAGATGCTCCCAAGAATGCAGGAAGCTCAAGGACTACAATCACAAACAGCTCTTATATAAGAGGGAAAGTGTCTGGATCATCCCTCCTTTCTTTCAGTATGGAATCTTAAAACATTTGGTTTCTTCATCAAAACAATAGTAGTTAAATGTTCACTCTAGTGGAAAAAGTCAAGTAACTAATCCTAGACTTTTGTGTTTTTGAGGATGGCTCTGGGAGCAATCCAGGCACTGATGGTTTTATGGCCTTGGGCAACATATTTAAAGATAGATTATACCTTTAAGACACAATAATGAATTAGGCAAATGCAGAAACAGAAGAGCCCCACAAGGAACTTCTTTTGCAGCTCCCAGACAGAGCCGTCCCTGCGGGGGGAGGTGGAAATCAGGATTACTGCCCTGGGCCCCATGCTTTGGGGGGCCCCACAGAGCCTTTGCATCCAGCCACTTGTCACCTCCCTCCCCCTCTGCCACCACCACAGGCCCCGCACCCTGCTCCGGTCATCTCTGCTCCCAGATGTAGGGATCACTGCATTCAATCAATACAGATATACATGAATACAAAAAGCAACAAATTTTAATCGTGGAGGAGAACCAAACCACTGCATAACCTTTGTCTCTCTCTAACAGCTGTGAGGGACCATCTCTCAATTTCCAACTTCCTCTGCATTAGAGAACGTTTTTTAAAATACAACTTTTACCACTACATCTTCCCTCTCCACAATAAATACCTGATTATTTAACATCAAAATCAATTAGCACACATCTATGAATGAAAGGTTACTAGGACTTCACTCTAGAGTGAGTCTTTACAGGTGCAGACAGAAATGACAATTTTCACTCAAACTGGCCCCTGAAAGCACTCTACAGCTATGACCAAACACAAGTACACAGCTGCACACCACTTTAAAGGGACCCAATCCTGTGAAAAATAGTGCCCTTAGTAACCTCTGTGCACTTGCCAAGAGCAGGGCTTGACTAACATAATCCAGCACTGCTCATGGCATTGCTTTCTGAATAGGAGGTGGGGGAGGGAGCAGGGGGAGCTTGTTCTAGGGGTTGCCCAGCTGGCACTGGAGGTTTGCGTGGATGGATTGTAGACCTCGCCTGAGGTGGGGGGCTCCAATCCACCCCTCCCCAAATCCAGTATGTCTGGGGACCCCCCAAAATCAACCTCCCTTCCCTTTCTTCTCCTCCCATTCTGCGTCATGACAGGATTGAGTCCTTATACTGGATCTGACTGAGTTGCAGTTTTAGCAGCTGTGCTTCTGCACGTGGCATAAAGTCCATTCACTATAGACTGCTGAGGCTGATTTCCTCTTTCTGAATGATAATATTTTCACTTGCGTTCACAGGCACATTTTTCCCATAAGGACATGGTTGCTTCTTGTGTCCTGGGACAATTCATTTCTTCATAAGAACTGCCCAGATTTGAGCTGTGATGGTGAAGAGGAGGATCAGGAGGCATAAATATTTTGTCTTCTCATACTGTAAGCAGACAATTAACTAGCTCAGTTTCTCACAAGCTGACAAACCTAAAATAGGATACTAGTGATAAATCTCTCTTATGATGTTATATTTGTCCCTGAATAGCCCATTCTTTTGCTGTTTTCTGGACTCACTTTTGCTTTCAGTTTTAATTTTCTATATGCATGTGCACCCGCCGGGCCTCGATCATCCGGTTCCTCGCTGCTCGGCTCTGGATCTTGATGATGGTCTTTCACTCCGTCCCAAAGGTAATAGGGCTGCGAGCTCTCACTTCGGGCAGTCTTATCCCCTCCTAATTCTGCCTGCCATGACTTTGATGATTCTATCAGTGGTGGAGGGGTCCAACCATCTGGGTTTGGTTATTTCAGGCCGAGGGGTGATGATCTTCACGAGGCTCCAACCTCCCCTGTACCTCGCCCTCTACCCAGCCTCGACGGTGTGCTGATGTTGTCTTCCGTGGCCAGCCCTCCCTATGTGAGAACATATTCTTGGGTCTCGCTTGAGCCTGAGTTGTATGGCTGAATCAAACTAGGCCCTCTAAATCCTTGGCCTGTCGTAGCCCTCCGCCTTACTTTATACCCTGGCGTCCCGGGCAATAAAAAGGAAAATTAACAAGTAAAAGGAAAAGATGCTAGCAACAAACTGCTTGCTACCTCTCAATAATCCATAGATTACTATTCTGTAGCATCTAAGTTACAGCGTGCCCCCACCACCAACTGCCCTTCGTGCTACCTATTCCCTACCCTTAGTGTACCCTATGTGTATCCAACCCTTGACGTCCCTTCTGCCTCGGAGAAGAAACCTTCCTCCGACAGGCTCTCCTGGGTCTTCCATCCAGGACGAGTTGGTCTTAGATAGCCCCTTGACCGTTCACCTTTCTCCTGTGCGATCCACTGGGACTAGTCTCTGTCGTTGAGGACCCTCCTGGATGCTCTCCTCGTGGCTTCAAAATGATACGCAGCCTGGATACCTCAGTCCTTCTAAGCCCAGTAACAGCGTCTGTATACTGGTGCTTGCCTGGGCATTCTCCTGCCCTATGGGCAGCGTTCTCCAGCTCCCGCTTCTCCTCAGTGGGTCCGGGAGCTACCTTCTCTTCGCTCGTCCTCCACCTCTCCTCCCCTTCCGTCTTATTGTCTCCCCTTCTTATACTTCCATGCCAGCTTTCCTCCCCCTTCTCTCCAGCTGCTGTCACTTTAAAAAAACCGCGGCTAACAAGCCGCACGGGTCCCGCCACCGCTTCCCGTCCCACCACAGCTCCTGCAGCAGGTAGGGCATTTTTGTTTGTTTTTCTTCCTCTTATGTTTTCCCTGGGGTGTGTTGTCCCCCAGAGTCCCTCCTTGACCCTTTGGGGTCTGGGTCCTCCCCTTGCCCTGGGACAGCATGCTCTGGTAAAATATTCATCTTAGCTTAAGCATCCAATTAAAATGAAATCATCATTCTTTATACCTCCACTTGCAAAATCCTCAGTGATTTCCTTGAGTCTACCATATCTATATGAAATTATTTTAGTATGCTTTCCAGTGTATACACTTGAAGTTTATGTGTTGGTATCTAGAGCACCTGGAAACACGTTTTTTCTTGTTATAGTTAAAACAGAGCTTTCCTAAGATAGCACTATATTTGGGACCATGTTGCCATCTATACTTGCTACATATGTGACTATTTGCACTTTCTTATTAGGGTGAAATTACACTTTACCGTACTAATTACTGGTGGGGCACATTTTTCACAAGAAAACTACTCTCTCCAACCTCTCAGTTCTGATCCTCAAAGGGAATTTACAAAACACTTCACAGACAAGCCTATGAACTTCACTTCATCAACCTCCTTGATACAAAAGATCATGGACTAAATATAGACATTGGATTTATGACACATGATAACCTGCTTGAAATCAGACTCCCCGGGTACCTCTCCACTGTTTACCTGCTACATTCATTCCCCTTCCCCCCATCTCCCAGCCTGTCTCTCACCCACTGACTCCTCAATATACATCTTCACTGACTGGCTTTCTTTCATGCATACCAGCCTCTGGCTTCTTTACTCTTCATTCCATCCGGAAGAGGACACAACGACTGCAGATGCTTCCTCAGCCTGATGAAGAGTTTTTAAACCAGAAAGCTTGCTAAGAAAATTTTTTCCAACTATTTTCTTGGTCTTATAAAAAATATCAGATTTACCCAAAGAACCTTGTCTTCCTATGTCCTTAGACCAACACAGCTACAACCTACATCCCTGTTTCTTGTATTGCAGCATCTGCAATGCCACAAGTAATCATGCCCCTAATCAGCGATTCCATCAAGTTCCAAAAAGTACAGTTCTTACTCAGTCTCTTTAGTTCAGTAACACACTGATCTATACTTTGCTCTGTATTTTGTTTGTACATAAAACATCAGTATCTTTCAAGAGTCTTCTTTTTTGGCATGCAGTTCTCCACAAATTGGACAGTATTACACTTAATTTTGACCTTTTTCAAAGTTAAAGGTGTTATAAACAGACAGTATTTCCTCCCCCACAATATTCAGGATGATGATCTAATTTTGTCATTTTTCTCTTCTGTCCTTGTGGCTGCTGGGTACCACTCAAACCTTTCTTTGAATGCCCTCCAGTTTTCTGCTACATTGCCTAACATCAGAAGCACAGATGGAGGTTGCAACACTTCCATGACCTTAAGCTATCCTTATACAGTAACTGTGCAGGAAGGCTACTTATAGTGGCCCTTATCCTTCCACATATCTGTGTTGTTCTACTTATTTTTAGGTTCCAAATCCTTTAGTCTGGGGTTTCAAATTCTTTTGTGTTCTTTCTTACTCACCAGTTCTTACACGATGCAACGATTACCAAGTTCAACAAATGCAGGCATACAAGAATGAGAAGAACAATCAACTTTAATCATTAAGCAGCATGCAGCTTTTGCAGACCCTGTCTAGATCTAACTAACAAATAGCTACTTAATTAAGGAACTCTCTCCCAATTACCTACTTCCTATACTTTAGGGAGCATATTTAAATTATAACTTTTATCACTACACCAGGGACTTTTCAACCAGAACTACAGCAACATTTTGCAGAGTATAAAGGTGTTCATCTCAGAAGCCAGCCAGTTCTATTGTACAGTACAAAAGGACACATCCCATGTCCCCCTCCCCTTTCCTCCTTTCATGATGGCAACTGTGCTATAAACTCAGCATAGCGCTTGTACTTCAAAGATAAATTGTAGTTAAACCTCAGTTCAGAGGCTTAAACTAGTGGAGGAAGAAGACTTCCTCTCATTACTCACTTCATTTCCTACACTTGTGTACAGTGGCAGGGCTGCTTGAACTCTTAACATTGTGTCTCGGTAAAACAAAGACAATAATATTTTCTTAGCTCACAGGCCTCTTGTGAGGTTTTACTAGTTATTTTTTGTCATCAGCTGTACTGTTTCTAATCTAAGCATTAACTTCAATTTGAATTCCCCAATCTATCATATGGGCAGTTTTATTTGCTTTGTATATTAATCTGACCCACAGAGCACACAATAATGTGCCCAAAATTGTTTCTGCTCTATTTTAGACATAGCTTTAAGTAAATATGTAAACTATAGTCTTCTTGTTCCTAAGCATAACTCAGATTCACCATTATATTTCTCTTTGAACCTAATTTTATTTGTTCTAGTGTGTTTCCAAGAGACTCAGGAGATGAAATGCAACGTCATGCATCTGAGGTATTCAGGAATTTTCTGCATATGTATATGTTTGTGTTGTCCATTTCTTCTTCTTCTTCAGCAATCCAGTCACAGTCAAGGGTGATTGTCTCCCAATCTAGGATTAACATAATCTGCTACAACTTGGGCATGTATTTCTGTGTGGATTGGGTGGCTACATTTATGACATGAAAGACAAAAGTCTGGTATTGGAAGATGGCTTATATATTAAAATAGTAAAAACCCTAATTTCACTTTGAGATATTTAACTTAAAAAAGGAGTAAGTACTCAGATTAAGTCCTGTCAATGGACAGGTGTCTCTGAAGTTGCATTAACTAAACTGTGAATGTAACTCCTGCAGTGATGGGTTGAGCTTTTCTCACACATGTGTTCATAGATTTATTCTCAAACAGGAATAAGAAGAATAGGAAGAAAGCTAAGATGATACATCAGTAAGCAGAAGCACCTGAAATGATTAGATTTTCCACAGAGATAAAAAGGGGATATCAGAACTGAATGGCTGTATGTCCCATAAGAGACTTGTATATCAGCCATTCTTCTAGCTACTAAACTGCCCCCTCCAGAATGGTATATGAGTGAGCCTCTAGCCAATTTTACAGATTGTTCATATTTCATATTTCAATTGTAGACAATTAAGCTTTCTGTATATTTATCCAGTGATGTGATCTTTTCTAGTCAAGTGTCATAACTGAACAAATATGTTCAATAATGTTTTTTCTTAACTGTAACTTTATAAAATTATCTTCATAAATACATATTGCCTAATGAATTTAGAAATAACTGACTTTCCTGAAAAACAGCTATATATTCAAGCATCCTGTCATTATGAAAACTCAGGTTGACACTAAGTAGCCATGTGTTTCAAGATTTGATTCTCATGTCTGATAAATCCATGGCATCCAGAAATATATATAAAATAAATAAATAAATGAACAAACCTTTTGATTGCCTGTTTTTTATGGGGACTGTCTCTTAACTTGGACATGGGCATGGATATAAGAAGTCAACAGAATGGTCAACTGGATGGACTTTAACCTATATATAACGTACATACTTCCTTCACTGGAAGGGACAGCTGTCGCTGTGCATCACAAGCTGATAAATACTTTAACTGGAAATCTCAGAATATTACTGTATTCTTATATATCAACACCATACTTTAATTCTACAAAGAATGCTGCCTTCAGTTAAACCTTTAATCTTCAGGTCCCATAGCATGTATGGCAAGGAGTGCAAATTTCTGTTTAGAGAGGCATTTCAATTTCTCCTCAGGCCAAATGAAAAACATGTTATTTTTAATGCCAGTGGCCTCATGCACTAGAAAACTCATGACATTTTAACAGTCATGGATAGTTCTGAGGTCTGTGCGAAACGTTTCATTTTGAAGCTGTTTTGACATGTTTCGAGCTTGAAATAGAGAAATAAAAAAAAAAACAAGAAAAGGTTTGGAAACTGCTTCAAAATGAAACAAGGTCACTCGAAACATGTTGAAACTGGGCTTGCTTGGCTTCAGTGGCAGTCGCAGCTGGCAGTGGCAGCCTCCCATCATCCTGCATGCAGATCTGAGGGCCTGTACCCCCAGGAGGAGTCTGGCATAGCCCTGCAACTGTCCCGGGGGTGCTGGACCCTGGATCTGTGTGCAGGATGACAGAAGGCTGCTGCTGCCACCTGGGACTGGCACCTAGCACTGGCAAGATTGCTGCTGCCTCTGGCCCCTGCCAGCAGTAGCAGCATGCTGTCATCCCATGTGCAGATCCAGGGGCCCACTCACAGCTGCACAGCCCCCATAGAGGTGCGAGCCCCCCAGATCTGCATGTGGGATGACAGGAGGCTGCCACTGCTGCCTGGAGCCAACGGCACAGCAGTCTTCCCAGTGCTGGGTATGGGCTGCGCCCAGCACCAGTCAAAGGTGGCAGCGGCAGGCTCCTGTCACCCAGTGTGTAGATCCAGGGGCCTGTACCCCCAGGAGGTGTCTGGCACAGTATCACAGCCCTCCTGGTGGTGTGGGCCCCCAGATCTACACACAGGATGACAGGAGGCTGCTGCTGCTGCTGGCAAGTGATTCAAGTTTACCTTTCAACTGTTTGAGGTGCAGCTTCCCAGAAACCTCTGCACCTATCTCCTTGAAACTTGGTACACTTCATGCCCTCAGGAGGGGCTACCATCCCTGCAATGTTCATCTGAATCAGCAAGAAATGACAAAGTTCTAGGCATTTTTATAATTCCCCATTATAGCCTATAGGCAAAATGTCAAAATGCATTGAAACAGTGAAACAGTTTTGATGAAGTGAAATGGAACAGTGCTTTGAAATTAAACAAAATGATTATATGAAACACTGTTCCTTTGAAATGGCAAAATGGAAGTCAGAACAAAATGGTGCTGTTTCGCACAGCCCTAATAGTTCTGCATTATGTGGGGCTATAATTGGTTTCATAAACTGCCTCTTAACTATTTAGTGAGCAGTGCTTGTATATCTGTAGCATAGTGTGAAGAAGCAGAAACAAGGCAAATACTTACTGGGAGCTAGTAGGAGCCAGCAAAAGAGATGAATTCCCTCAGAGCCATGGTCCCACAGCAGCTGCTTGGTAATGCTGGAGCAGCTCCAGAAAGAAAACAAGAAGAGTGGATGGAAGTGGAGCAGCACAGAGATTGCAGAGAGCAGAGGAGCAGGCTTCTGAGTCTCAAGAACAGGGAAAATGGGTGGGATGGCCGCAGTGGTGGGGAGCTGGCAGCCAGCTGGTTATGGAGCTCTGAGGAGCTCAATTAAACTGGGAGATGCCAGCTGGAGAGGCGCCACTGAGTGGAGTGGTGCAAGTAGTGGGGGAACCTCCATGGTGAAAGGGGTCTGCCAGGAGAAGACTGGCTGACCCAACTATCAGTTTACGAACATTAAGTTACTTTGTTTCTTTTTAGTTTGTTCTGCCATCTCTTGCTTTCACAGGCTCTTGGCATTCTGAGTCAGGCAGCCAGAAACAAAACCAGACAAATGGAAGTGGGGAAAATCTCCAGCCTGAGCAGCATACCCTGGGATCAAAGGTGGTCTAGAGACACCAACCTGAAAAGGCTTTATTTCTCTTTTTGTTGTATTGTTTTCTTTGATTGGAGTACTTTACTCAAGGCTCAAGAAAGACTAACTACAGGACTCTCCTGAGACCAGAGAAGGCGGCCAGTAGTCCTCACTGACTCCATTCAGCCTAGATGGCTGTCAAGGTGTGTGCAAGCCTGAAACACAAAGAAAAATTCACCTGTTAAGACTGACACAGATGAATGGCAGCATGTCTGGATGGCGCTAGGCCAGGGTTTAGGGAGGTCAAAGCCCTGGAAGAGAACTACATTGAGATATTGTTGTCCCATGGCATTTAGAATTACCACCTCCTGATTAAACATCAAGACATGGCAGGAAAGAATTGGGACCAACTCCTTTTTATGGGAGAAGGAAAAAAAAATCTCTGGTAGTTTGGTTCAAAACAACAGTAACAGCAACATAACAGCTTTCAGGCCACTTAAGCATTTGTAATGATGTAATAGGCTCTAAAGGAGAGGGGTTTGTAGGCAAAGTGCTGTTTAACAAGTCCATAGGGAGCCACAAATTGAATATATTCAAGTTATTTTATTGTTTTCTATTACTTATTGTATTATTTATATTATTCCTAGTATGAAAGGAAACTTGTTTAAAATTTGCAAGGCTGTTTCATATGAAATTCTAATTTTGATTAGTCTACATTTCAAGTCTGAGTGTTTTAAGAAAAATATCTTAATAAACTCACTGCTGTTATTCATTGTTTTCAATTAAATTGTTTTTCAGAAACAGGAAATATTTAGTATTATCTTATTTTGCATAGTTTCCTTCTTTATTATGGGTCTCAATGGGAAGCTTTTAAAATGTTTAGTATATGCTAAGATTTTTCTGAATATTGGTCCTACTTCCATTTAGATTTCATAGATTTCATAGACATTAGGGCTGGAAGGGACCTCGGGAGATCATCGAGTCCAGCCCCCTGCCCAAAGGGCAGGAAGTCAGCTGGGGTCATAGGATCCCAGCAAGATAAGCATCCAATTTACTCTTGAAGGTGTTCAATGTAGGTGCTTGAACCACCTCCGCTGGCAGACTGTTCCAGACCTTGGGGGCTTGGACAGGAAAGAAATTCTTCCTTATGTCCAGCCTGAAACGGTCTTGCAGGAGTTTGTGACAGTTCGACCTCGTCATCCCTTGGGGCGCTCTGGTGAACAGACGTTCCCCCAGATCCTGGTGGTCACCCCTGATAAACTTATAGGTGGCCATCAGATCACCCCTGAGCCTACGCTTTTCCAGGCTAAAGAGTCCCATGTCTCTCAGCCTGTCATCGTAAGGTCTGTTTTCCTGACCTCCGATCATGCGCGTGGCTCTTCTCTGAACTCTCTCAAGCTTCTCCACATCCTTTTTGAATTGTGGAGCCCAAAACTGGACGCAGTACTCCAGCTGCGGCCTCACCAAGGCCGAGTACAAGGGGAAATATGGTTTTGCCTTGTTTTCATTGGGCATAAAGTCACCCCTAAATTAAATTTTCTTTCCAAGCTAGAAAAGAACAAAATATTTGGAAGTCTGCATACATTCTTTTAGTTGATCACTAATATCTAATTTTATTATAAATATATTTTTATTACTTATAAAAAATAAAATAGTATCTTAAAAAAAAGAAAAACTACCTTTAAGTTGTATACTTGAAATCCCACTTGTCCAGGGCATCTTTCTGTCATGTACAATCTCTTAATGCAAAAGAGAAAAAAGGAAAGAAATAAAAATTTTTGTTTAAAGCCAAAAAACCCCTGAAAAAAACAACTTAAAGAAAAATACTGAGACCCTGATAAATTTGGAAGATTTATAGTAAATTATAGCCACAACATCCAGTAGTTCATTGAGGTTGCAGTTTTAGGTAGTTTAATGGATTCTTAAAAGAATGTATCCTGTCCTAAAGGAAGCCCATAAAGCTCCTGATGGCTCTCATCTTTTAAAACCTGTGGATAAGACAACCAATTACAAGGTGTTTAATAACTGTTTTTTGTACACACAAGGGTGAGTTCATGATTTCTCAAAGCCATAATTATCTCATCTGAGTATCTGACAGTAAACTGTGTAAAAACTTGCACTGTGGGAATTTGAACATGGAACTTACAGGCTTGTGGTTTACACAGCAAAGTGTAGGTATGTTTTCCTCATTAAAATAACAAGCATTGTAATCACCTGTATCATTACCTAGGTTATGTTCTACAGAAATGTTCATGTTGAAATGGATTTGTATTGCAAACAATTACAAGCAAAACAATTTCAAGAACCTTGTTTATGAAGTTTTCTATCCAGGCCTTTAGATATGTTATGCCTGTTTATTTCAGCAGTTACACATCTTCTGTGTATAAGAGATTCTGAGATATATTTTGCTTCCTCTTCTGACATTACTAGGAGTTTTCAAAAGAGCCTTTTTTAAAAAAAATATTGCCAAAGTGCTGTTTTTTCTTTGTAGGTGACTGGCAATTTACAACTCAGAAAGAAAATTACACCCATTCTGATTTTTCACTGAGTTAAACAGCCTGAGCCTAGAAATCAGGTTAACAGGATTAAGATGTTCTACATCCAACAGCATACAAGGAAGCGATGTAGCTGCATCAGTTGTCTTTGACTCCCTAGCCTGATTGATCAGGTACTCCTTACAGATGAATCAACCAGTGGCAGTCTTTAGCACACATCCAGAGTTGGCTTTTACTCAAGCAAGTCACCATAATTGCTCTGTCACTGCTCCCTGGTGTCTTATTTTTAAAACTAACCCTTAGTGTTTAAGACCAGTCATTTAACATAAACTGACCATTATCATCATATACTACCAATGATGGACAAAATATTTCCAGAGTTTTTATTAGAAGAAATTATAGGTCAACTAAGTAAAGAATCATGTATTATCTCACTACTGATAGAGTTAACTACAAAGTTTATAGGTGAGATTCACACACAAAAATTCAGAATTGGTAAAGGCAGCAGTAAACCTTTCTTCAACAAAGTAGAAGATATTAGGCCCTGATTCTACAAACTATGCTTAAATTATGCAGAGCAAAGAGTACAAGTGACATTAATGAAACTAAAATTAAATATATGAGGAGTTATTTGAAGGGCTGGAGAATTGGATGGTAAAAGGAACAGTATTTTGTTTAATACAGTCATAGATTAAAAAACGCAAACCCTATTTGCTTTTTGCTGCTATTACTGAATTATTTATGCCTACAAAATCAAATTTTACAATACCAATGAAAAGATCTCATTCTCATTAGCATAAACATCAGGTATCCAGTTTCAGCCATCAGAGATTTCCTCTTACTGTTTGGTCCAAAATATTTTTTGTCAAATTTCAAATTTTCCATTATTTCCATTTCACTAGGTCAAAAATGGACCAGTTTTCTACTTTGGTGAATAGCTTGTGATATTTTGTATCACAATTGAATATTTAATATTATAAAATTTATATTAATATTGTTATTGACAAAATTTTGGGGAAGCCATTTTTAAAATAAGTTCAATAAAAGTCTCAGTGAAAATATTGTGTAAATTTAAAAAAAATAGATAATGGCAATGATTTTTCATGAAAAGTTTCATTTTTTAACAAAGCCTACTTTTGATTAAAGTGTTTTTTTGTGTGAAGAAGCTTGACAACCTGTATTTCTTACAGGGGACCTCTTTTTATTGGCCTGGATTCTCTGGTCTGCTGAAATCTGTTTGTTAAAACTTTGATGAGTGGCTTTGTGGTTACCTTTGTTCCCCCCAATCCTGAAGGCAGTCATGAGCTGGAAAAGGCTGTGGCATAAAAGGAGCAACCCATTCCCAGTCTTTGATACTATTCATTGAGCTTGTTACTACAGGGAGGCATAGAAGTCATTGTTTTCCACTTTTCAGCTGACTGTCTGCAATGCTAGTTTCTCTTCCAATGTACCCTTTCAGCGGGGGTCATGCATGCCTTAGCCATTTAGCTATTTCGGAGGAAAGAATGGGAACTCTAGCTTACTTATTGCCATGGGGGGTGTATATGTAGTCATCCATGCACACAAGGCTATATATCCAGGAACAGAATATCCTAGGATGGGTAAGACCAAAAAATGGCTATTTAGATCAGTGTTCAGCAATGTTTCCCAGGGGTAGGACAGAATGACCTAGCACATGTCAAAAATAAGCCAGTGAGAGGACTCAGTCACCAGTAATGCTGCTACTCCCTGCCACCGTTTCTCTCTGCTGCCCAGCTGTGACATAAGGCAGGCAAAGTGCCTGGCTCCCTGGATGAGGTGTGGCATAACACAGGGCAGTGCAGGCAAAGCCCCCTGCCACTGAGTGTTGCCAAAGTCCCAGCTCTGCAGGCCACATCCAATGACTCTGCTGGCTGGGCTATAGGTTGCCAAGCCCTGACTTAGATAACCAGGAAAGGATAAAATTCCATACTTGCTTTCCACTGATGGGGAGAAAAAACATGTCTGCTCTCCCTAATAAAATTAGTCAAGAGTCAAGATTTCCATTTAATGAAAAAAATCACACTTTTTTTTAATAATATAAGTTTGCTCTGTTTTTGGGGAAAGAGGGGAGGGAACTCTGAATTTTTAAATTTCCCACCCCAAAATTGTTTTCAGATAATCAATATATTTCATTTAGAAACTGTGGGAGCAAAACTGATCAAGGAAGCCCAAGCTGGGAAGTTTCTGGGTGAACTGTGCCATCCAGACCTTACAGGTTCCTAGCTCCCCAAACAAATTTTATCAGGTAAAGAAACAAGGACATACCTAACTCAATGACTTTTCCCTTTTGCCATGCCTGAGAGGGACTGAAAACTGGAGGTGCTGGGGTTACCCCCCCCACACAAAAAACCTTATCACAGGAGTCTTTTTTTAATGTAAAAATGTTAAGTGACCCATAAATAGTTGTTACCAGCTCCCCGTGTACCGAAAAAGATATTTGTGATTCTTTTTTTTTTTTTTTATGCAGGACATGGAGGGGCTGGAAGGGAAGGTGTGCATAAGATTAGGAGGATAACATATGGATCAAACATGTGTCCAGTGAGAATGATATAAGGGCTGCTGTGGGGTACTAATGGGTTTGGACTTTTAAAATATATCATTGGTTCAGTTATTTAAGAATGTTCTAAAGTTAGCAGTTTCATCTCTTTTTTCCTTTCTTTTGATGAGCTTTTGTTTGGCCTAAATTCTGTGTCTAAATTTCCCTAAATTCCACATGGAAGATATCAAATTTTAGCCATTTTTTAAACAAAATGTTCATGATTTTAAAAGGAGGAAGGAGCTTTGACCACCTGAAACCTGAGATACTGCTCCTGCCTTTGTTTGACATAATTTGTATCATCATAGAGCCTTAAAATAGAGTTCAGAGATACCTTACCAGATAAGAAATGCCTGCCCAGAAGAGCATTCCATCTACTTACTCCTCTGTGAAATATGAAACACCATAACCAGAAGGAAATATGGCTACATCCTGCTTACCACCAAACAACTTTGAGGTAAACAGACTATTCCAACTTTTCTTTGAACCTAATCTGCGTATAAAATGAACTTTTCCAAACAGGAAATTTTATCACAACTTCAACTCTCCTATGAAATATGAACTTTCATTTTTACCCAGGAGAATTTTTACAGTCTTTTCTCTGAAGCCTGATGAATGGTCTTTGTGCCCAAAAGCTTGCAATTAAAGAATTTTTTTTTTGGCAGAAATGTAGTTGGTCTAATAAAAGATATCATCTCTACCATGAGTCGGGATTGCTTTTGGCATTTCCAAGGAAGAAGTCTGAAGTACCTCTCCCATATACACTGTTCCAGCTTTCCCTCTGGCATTCCAAGAGCTTCCCCATTTGCATTTTTCCCCTGCCAGAGTGCCAAGAGGGCAGTTTTGATATGTTATATTTCTGTCCTGATGATTCCATTTTGTGCACCTTGTATTTTAGTCTTGACACCTCCTACAGAGACCACTGAGACGCTATCAATCCCCTCCATCACACCAAAATATATAAAGTACTATCTCAGTTAATGAACAGGTATGGCTACACTTTGCAAAAGTGATTTTTGCCATTACTTTCCATCCCTTTGTCTTCTTCTGTACACTGCCATTTCAGTTTGCATGCTCTTTAGAGAGTGAAAACATATTTTAGTGCTGTTTGTACAGTCCTCAGCACACCCTTGGCATGTTCTAAATACTGGTATATGATTATTAGTAATTATTTGTATTACCATAGTACTTGGGAGCCCTAGTCTTGTTCCAGGGCCCCTGTGTACTAGGTGCTTTAAAAACACACAAAAAAATACAGTTGGTCCTCCAAAGAGCTAAGCATCTATGCATAAGACAAGAGACTAAGAAGATAAGCACAGAGAAGACGCTTCCCATGCAGGAAGGAAAAACAAAATCACTTGCTTGAAAATCAGTGGGTTACAGAGGTTGTCATCTTTGGCTACTCACAAGTTGGAGTCAACTTATTAATAACAATAATGAGCAGGAGGATTTTGGGTTAACTCTGAGAAATGTTTATTCCCCCTGAATGCACAGGTAAGAAAAGTTGCGTCAAGCACTTATTCTCCTCCATGCTTAGCCTGTTGCTTATGGTCTTTGCTTTTGATGTGGTTCTTGCAACATACAGCTTGGATCTCTGTAATATACACTGTAGGAGTTTACTTTTGAAGTCAACTCAAAATCTACTGCTGGTCGTACTTATATGAACTATATTACATCAATTCTCCAAAGGGAACAAAGCCTTCATATTTACGTCTAGGTGGTGAAATTCAATATCTATAAAGTCCTATGAGGTTTGGATTCTACCATTCTAAACACTGTCCATGACTTATGTGCTGAGAAAATGGTTGTGATGAACAGCTAGCCTATTTCATGGTATACCAGGGGAATGGAGACTGTTGATGGCTCTCACCTCAGGAATTTGCTTCTTCGATTGTTATGATGCCTGAACCTGAAGTCAAGGCAAAAATTTCCCTCTTTACTCATGTTTCCGCCTAAGGGACTGATTGTGGTAAAAATACTATACTTTATCTTAGACCAGATGGCTTATTTAGCAATGGATTATGTGCCTGTTTTATATTTTATGTACATGAACTTAGAAGTGACTTGATAGAAATCTTGACTGAATGAAATAAACCAAAGTGTGTATATGAAATCTAAATTGTCTCCTTAACATCAGCTAAAACACTTTCCCATGTAATACCAAAACCTTTCTTGAACACTATAGGACAGGAAATATAGCTTACTTGAGCAGAGCTATGGAACACCAACTGTAGCATATCAGATCAGTACACTGGTCCATGTCAACAGTTGCCTCCTACTGCTGTACAAATCATTGCTTCTGCATAGAAAAGACATTGGGTAGAATCTGAGCTCATGTTACATTTCCAAGAGTCACTTACCTAGTTGCAAAACTCATTTTTGGCAATCCTACGTCATCTATAGATGTAAGCATCTATACAGCTATGAACATGTACTGTGGGCTGTGCACTGGCCAGGTACTTGGCTCTGTAACACTTACACTGGTAAGCAAACATCACAGAATGCTACCTGGGAAAAGCCCAGAACCATCAGGTATTACACACTGGGGGAATGATGTGGGAGCGCACACATATTTTGGGCCAGGGTTGTCTAACTTTTAAGCCCCTGGGGGCCATAGGTCATACATAGGGTGCACAAGGCACACCAGGTACATTGTACAGAAGCTCCCCCTATCAATGCATTGCATTCTGTGTGAATGCATCCTCCTTTGCTGCTTCACCATGCAGGTGTGCAAGCACGGCCCTTCCCTCCCCCCTCCCCCCCCACAATGCAATGTGCACCCCTACACTACTGTTTCTCATGGGCAAACAAACACAATCCCTACACTCTGCAATGTGCACCTTACTGCACACTGCCCCATGTGGACATCACCCTGCCTCCCCACATACAGCCCCAAACCATCCTGCCCTAATGTAGCCCTACACTCAGCTCTCCACACTTACATTCACCCATGTATACACATATGAAGCCATGTTCCTGCCCAGCCAGAGTGCAGTTTCCTCCATGAAGCCATGTGGGATCTTACCTGGGGAATAAGATCAGGAACGTTGCATACATGCCAAAAATTGCAGTTCTGCAGCTAGACAACTATTTGGCTCTGTAAAGTAAAACAGGATCCTTTGCTTTATGTATATTAAGCACTTAGTAGGTTATCCTTCCTTGCCCTGTTGTTGAATCCATATGCATTATGGGATATCTTCCACATTACATTATGGGAAATATACCAGAAGCCAGCTGGAATCAACAGGATATCTGGGATTTAGACTCAAACTCAAAATTTTCCTGATTTCTCTCCCATGTCTAGGGTAAATAGACACCGTTTTCAGAATCTGAACAACCATCATGTATGAAACAATGTTCAGTGTATCAATGTGGATTATTACTAATAGCCGGGGAGTTGCAGAGATTATCTGACAGCTTGCCATCGGATGGCTTCACCTTTGCAAGTGTTCTGCTAGAATCCTGAATGGCTTGTGCAGGAGTTTTATCAGCGGCAGTGGCAATCACACTACCCAACCTGCTGTCTCATCCAGAGGCTGAGAAACAGGAGAAAGCAGTTATGAGAATCAGCTGTCTTAGAAGGCACTTTTTTTAACCTACTTCACTCTGTGCAGTGCTGTTCCTAAATCCATTAAATGAATATGCACAGTTAGGAGAGGACAATTTGGAGAGGACACCAGCAAAACTAGCAATGGATGCAGAGTTTCAGGATAACAAAGGAAACTTTTCTAGATATCTGCACCAGAGTTGAACTGTCAGCACACCAACCAGAGAGCTCTCCAAAGTGTTCAGAAGCCTGCAGCCATTTTCATATGGAATTTCACTATCCTTGACTACTGTTAATCAGCAACTAACCAACTTGCAATGAACAGACTGACTCTTGTAAATGGTTGTGGCCATGGGTAACTGGTGCCACCTGAGTCGGGGGCGGGGGGGTGGTGGTCCCTGTGGCTGTTCGCACCAACTGGGAAGTGCAAGCGACACTCTGGAACTGTCAGCGGTGCTCCTGGAAGTGTCAGTGGTGCTTCATATGGCACCCCCACTTCCCAGCTGGCCTCACAGGGGAAGCACCGTGCTCCCCCTGCCCCCCTGCCTATCGCCTAAGCAGGGAGTGCTGCCTGTCAGGGGGTGCAGCAGCACTCTCAAGGGTGCACATGCACCCCTGTGCACTCCCTATGCATCACCACTTCTTGTGGCTAAAGCAATGCTGTAAGCACAGGTTCTATGGCTGGACAATTCACACATAGTTATTGATGGGTTTGAATAGATATGGATCCCAGATTGTATGGAGGCAACTCATGGAACCCATCATCTTCTGTACCTCTGTGCCAATCTTCTGAGCTTATAAATAGAAAGGTGGTGTAAGAATGATGTTGTAGCCATGGTGGTCCAGAAAATAGGTAAGAGGCAAGCATCTTAGGGTAATATATTTTATTGAACCAACTTTGTCCCAACTACATAGTTGGTCCAATAAAAGATATGACCCTAAGAAATTCTTTCCTCCTACATAAACAGAAAATATAACTTATTTTGTGTGCTCCATTATGTGAACGATCCACTTGGCAGGTTCGCTAATGTTACTGGTTTGGAAGGGATCTTAAAGAAGCACTTGCTTGTGTTATTTAATGGCAAAAAAACAGAGTTTCATCCCATGACCAGTTTTATATTTGCATTCTCATCTTCCCAATTATTCTCAAAAACTTGGATTCTCCTCTACTTCCTTAGTCAATGAAGCCTTTTACTAGATAATTGGATCATGGAAAATAATTTTTTAAATATTGCCCAAGTGGCAGCAGGAGGATGGGGTGCATTTGGGAGAATGATGGTGCTCATGAGCAACACTTGCCTCATACTGCACCTACATGCTATGTGTTGCATGACATCTGTGATATGGTGAGCAATGCCTCACTGAAGGTTCAGGAACATACAAAGTGCTATGAGCAGGCACCCAGAAGGTCTGTGCAAAATGACAGTCACCAGTGGCACCTGATCAGCAGTGTCTTCTGATCCAACTTTGATGAAAGCGGCCTTGTCTTTTTACACTTTTAGATATGAATTTCTTGAATTTCCAGATATGTTTGTATATTTTTATGTATATATTTTTAAACAATTAATGGCACATTCAGGAATTTTTCATGACTATTTCAATAATTTTTCATGAGGGATTTAAATATAGAGACTATACTTTCAGCATAGATGGACTGAACATTTTCATATATAGGGACTATTGTGAGGTTGATATTTCTATTATGCTTTGTTTGGCATTGAGCAAAGACCACTATGAAATGCTATCACATCTCATGACATATCCTGTAACATATAATACCTGGACAACAATATGATTTTCCTCCAAAAACTGTTATGGCACCTTCTGGCAGCCAATCCAAGCCCATTTTGAAATCTGGCTCCCAGGATATTGCCCTTTGTCTGCCATACCTTGATGTTGATAATAAATTGGTGAGGCACCCCTCGGATTACAGCAGTGACAATTTAGATGCCTCACTCTGCACTTATCACTGAGCCAGCTTGGTTTGGCCCAATCTTTAAACAACTCCAACACTTTAAACGGTGTCTTACCTTTGAGCAAGCTCAGATTCTCTCCTGAAAAATCCGCCTACTCTTTGGCAGCTCTGTCTTCAAGACAAGCTCTGTTTTGACAGGTCTGTCTTCAAGAGAAAGTGAGAATTTGCCCAGAGGCAAGATCTCCAGAAAAGAGGCTGAGGCCCTTCTCTTGGATGTCTTGCCTCTGGACAAATTCTATCCTTCTGTATAAGGACTCAGTAGCCTGCTCTCAGTCCTAGGGCTTCCGTCAGCTTGCTTTTAGCTCCAAGGTCTTGACCTGCCCATTCTCCATTTCTGGGCCTCAGCCCTTCTGAGTCAACTGAACACACAGCACCCTCACCAAGCATCTGCACTGGCCTCTCTACTTCCCTTAGATGTGCTCCAGGGCTAAACAAACAAAACCATTAATTAAATATATTCAATGTCCTCTTTGAAAGCAGTACTGCCTTGCAGGGGTGCCTGTCCTCAGGCCTCCCCTCTGCCCTCCCTAGTACTGGTTTAAGCCAGCCTCAGCCACTCTGGGCTTCCTCATTCATAGTCCTTCAATTCTCCTGTCTGGGCCAGAATGACTGCTCTCTTCTAGAGATCTGTTTATGTCCCCTAATTAGCTCCATCCCTTCTAGCTCCACACTTCCCTATCCCTGACAGAGCACACAAGATTTTAATAATTATCAGGCTGCCTGAAGCTTGCTTCCTGGAGCCTGCACTCTGCAGGCTTCAGCTTGCACCATGCTACCCCCACTTTCCTCAGTAACAGGGATTAGTTGGCCCTATTACATTCATGCATAGCTTATGAATCTTCCAGGAATATTTCATGGAGTATTCTCAAGGAAAATGTTAATTATGGGGAAAGCACTGTCATGTTTGGAAACTGTGCTTCTTTGGCTCTCTCTACACAGTACATTTATGTTGCAATGAATGTATTAATCACAGCATAAATGGGAAAGGTACTATATATGCACTTGATTTAAAGGCATCTTTACATGTGCTCCGGGGTGGGGCAGGCATGCTTTAATTACAGGGGTTCTTGGGAGCCACTTTTATTAAAATGACTGCAGTGTCTCATGTATTTAGTGCCCCATGCTTCAAAATGGCAGTAAAAGCACTTTAACTAAAACTCATCTGACGGACTTTAGTTAAAGCACCCCAGTCACCATTTTGAAGTGTGGAGATGCTGAAACATTTGATGCTGAGCTGCATCCATCTCATGTGTAGATGCCCTAAGGCACCAAAAATGGCAAACAAACCATAAAGAAGTTCTACACAGAACACTTTTACAGTTGGGTTGTATAGTGCCGTAAATTTAAGATATGGCCAGTGCCACCTATCAGCTGATTGTTGATATCATCCCAAAGCTGGGGGATGGGGGATCTAAACGTCTTCTCCTGAAGGGAATTTAAAGATGCAGAGTGCAAGCTGTAGAGCTGAAAGTGCTCAGCTCCCCTTGCCAAGAGCCTTTGATCCCTTCCACTTGGGAGTGCAGGCATGGTGGTTTTGACAATCAGCTGACTGTCTGCCCGGACAGTCCCAAATAAACTAGACCCAGGACTGTCTGGATTTGGGGCTGACAATCAACTTATTGTCAGCCCTGGTCCCTGGATAGTTCTGGGTCTCAAACCAGGCCTGGAGCTGTCTGACTGGGGCCCACAATCAAATGACTGTTGGCTCCAGCCCAATCAGATCTGGGTCTGGAACTAGACAGAGGTCTGTCTGGCCCAGGGCTGACAATCAACTGATTGTTAACCCTATATGCAGGGCTGTGGAACACAGCTTTCGAATTGCTGGTTCAGGAGAGGCCTGGGATTATGATCCTGGGTACCCACAGCACTGGCTAGTAGTAATGGAGTGATTAGGATCTGTGCCCTGATCCCAAAATTGTATCTTCTGCCATGTGCTTGTGGCATGCCAAGTGGTGTGATAGTTGAGATGGGAGATAAGATCCCATTGCACCATTAAATGAATATGTGCAGGGACCTTTAGAAGTTTTATGTGATTTTTTAAAAAAAAAATCAAATGCAGGTGAAAAACCAAAAAAATCTCATTTTTTGCAGAAATGCAAATTCAGCTAGAAACAATAATTAGAGTAAAAAAATTGGGCAGCACAAATATTTGAACCAAAATGCAAGACAAAGAATGGAGACAACAGTGCAACCATTAGAAATGGTCAGTAGAAACCATCTGGAAAAAATGGAAGGTGTGCTTCCATTCAGCCTTACAAGTGGGAACTGTGGTGGGCTGTCTGCCTAGCTGTTTTCCTGACTGTCTTGCCAGCCTTGATGGTTGGAGTGTCATAACAGAAAGTGCCCCAGGTATGTGGGAGGGTTCCAAGGTGAGTTTCAAGGGGCCCGTGTTCTCAAAGCCTTATGGTATTGTCTGTAGTGAGAGGGAGGCACAGTCGGGTGCCTGTATAGCAAAATACTGCTGTTAGTAACAAAAAAAAAAAATTAACGCCAGCCTTTAAATATGTAAATGACATCTGGGCAGCATGCCTCCAGAGCATTAGGGAGCACGCAGATAAACAGACTGATTAGTTTGGTCAGATGCAAAAGTGTGTGGGAGGTCAGCTGGAGGATCACCAAAATAGCACAAAGCGCAGATGCCCCAACATGAACATTTATGTTAATATGCTGTTAACTTACCGCAATTTCAAAAAGCTGCATAGAAAATAAATTTGGGCATCTCAATGTACAGAAACTGAGCTTAGAATGAACTCCCTAGCCCCACTTGCTCCCATCCCTATATCCATGTAGACAAGAAAAAAACATTAATTGGACTGGGTTATGATCTGCTCTGATGAAGTATTTAAGATAATTTTATAAAGCAGTTGGAAGCATGCTCCACCCTCAGGGCATCGGATTTTGTATGGCAGTGCTCACATAATTATCCTAAGATGGATTGCTATAGGATTCTCTGGGCCTTTGTCTGGAATAAGTCCCACATCCAGACAGAAAATGAAAAAATGTGATTCAGAGAATTGGCACCAATATGGTGTTTGTTAAAATTTAGGTCTCTAAATTGAGACCCAAAACTTTCTTTCCCCCTTTGTGACTATTGGTGCAAAATACCAAACAGTATTTTAACCTCTTTTTAAAAAAATTATTAGCTGATATATTAACTTGGGGTTGAGAAGTCTCCTGAGACCAGCCTGTCCAACACCTCTGAGTTATCTCTTAAATTGTTTAGCTAGATGGAAATGAGGGGCATTGCAAATCCATAATTGCTTTATATCTTGTCTGTCTGACCTACTGTTGCCTTTTTCAGGATGCTGGGTTTTACATATATCAGAGAAGGAATGAGAATTCAGAACAACCAAGCAGATGTCAGATTAATTTAGCAACATTTTTTTTATTGTTATGTCTGCATAAACTGTAGTAGTTATTAGCAGAGCTATAGGATATCAATTAAAATATTGGGTTTTTTTTTCCTATTATAGAATCATGTAATTAAAGGCCAAAAAACATTAGAGATAGCAGCTGAAGCGTTGTGTGTTAACACTAGCTATAACTTATAACTCCTTATAACATCGTCTCCAGTTAAAAAAATACCAACCTACTGGATGTTGTGGCTTTACAGAATTTTTGTTTGGATGTTACTTAAATTAAGGGAACAGTCAAGTTGTTACTCCAGTTACCACAGTAATCATGACAAGCCTTTTGTGATTGTCACGGGAATATGGATATTGTTGGTATTGTCAACAAGGAGGCCAAAGACTGAATAGGAATAAAGACAAATTGACCCTCTTACCTCAAGAATCAATTCATTAGAGACCAGAAGGAAAGCTCATTGGTGAAACAGTGTTAAGGACATCTCTGTTGCTGCTGACTACATCATAATATTCTGGGGATATTATTCTCTAGGGGTGATAGGTCATACTTTCCCAAGCTATAATGCTTTGTATATTTGAATCAACTATAAAGCAACCAACATTAACACAGGACATTTAAAAAACTTGGGGTGCACAATTCTCTGTTTTCCCGATTCATTGCTAAACAAACCACATGCTACTTATTTTGAAGTTCTTGGGAGATCATGACAGATAACCTGTATGGCATAATTAATATTTCCCTCCCCCAACTTTTTATTTTTTTTCCCTATTTTCTTCCTTGGCCCTATTTTTTCCTTCTTCCTTCCTTCCATCCTTTCTATCTTATAGCTCAGAAAAAAGCAGGGAGATGTCTTGCTCTCAAAACGGCTTTATTGCAACTGCTAATACACACACAAAGATGGCTGACAACTTCCTGCTGATTTCATAATGTCAGCTCCCAAGAAGACAGTTAACCCTAATTATTACATCCCCCTTTCTCAAGAGAAACTTGAAGGATTTCCAAAGAACTTCAAAATCATCTTGAGAGGAGAGGTTACAAGCACATAACTCTCTTGTGAATCTTTACCATTCACTTCCTTATAAAAAGAGAATAATCAAAAAAGAAACATCAATAAGCCTCTTCTTTTAAAGTGGATAGTTTCATAAATCTGGTCTATTTGGTGGAACTGACACATGTCCTAACCAAGTGGCGGTGTAGTAAACGGTGGGAATATGATAGAGATGCTTTCAATTCCTATGAAGAAGACCTGTAGGTGTCTTACTTAACATGAACAAGGGGTATCTGCCCTAGCCTGGACAGTGACTTGTACTCCTACATCTGGAATCCAAACTTCCTGCTGTGGGGAAAGAGCAGGTACATTTCTTGAGGCATGCCTGCTGTTATAATTCTGTCTCTGATACTTGTTTATCAGTTTATCTTTCTCATGAAATTCCTGTGCATTGAAAGCTTTGAAAGCAAATAATCTATCATGGTTGGTAGAGTTTTATGGAGTCAGTGACTCAGAAGAAACTCAGTTGGACTCCATCCATGATCTAATGGTGTTGAACAGTATCAAGAGAGCTTTACAGAGATCTTCATTCTTCTGAAGCAAATTCTTCACAGTCCCCACTGCACATTCTGCTTCCCCGTTACTACTTGGGAAATAAGGCCTGCTTATGATATGCTGAAATGCAACTCCAGAAAATTGTGGTCTATTATCTGTCCTTAAAACTAAAGGTTTGCTATGCATGCATATACACTTTTCAACACCATTTTATAATCTCTCTGTTGCAGTGTTCTGTAACTGCACCATCTTAAGTAGTGGGAGATAAAAGTCAATAACAATGAAGTAAACAGAACCCTTCCAGGTTGGCAAATTGGCTCTCAGCATCTGTCATGGATAATCTGGTAATTCAGTCATAAGACATGGCTCTACAGAGACTGGTCAGTGTGGAGCACAACCCTTACAACTAGCCATCCAGTTCTGTATGTCATTACAGAGCACCACCTAACTGATGAGCCCTGGTTTGACATATTGTAGTACCCTGATGAGTTTCATGAGTCTGCTCTAGGAGCTCCTGGTGCAGAGTAGAAAGTATCAGTACTCTGTTGTGGAACATGAATAAATCCCTGAAAACATGGAGACTGAGTTTCTCTTGTTGGTACCTCACCAGCTCGCAGTCTTTGAATCTTACTTGAGGCCATTCTTCTAAGCAGTATTTCTTTATCTTTTTCATACAAAGGATCAGCTTCTTGAGCTTCCTGGCTCCTCATCTGTAATGAAACAGATGTGGGTATCCCTTCTACAATAAGGTCCACCACATAAACAGTGGCATCTTCCCCTTGGCAGAGTTCTTCCAGAGACAGTGGAGTCTGTAATGGTGTTCTAGAAAGAGTATTAGCTGTCTGTAACCCTTTTCCAAGGGTGAATTTCAGCATTCTGAGGTGAAATCTGTGGATTCCTGGTGGGAGTGCGTTGAGAGATTTATCTCCTAACGGGGACACTAGTGGCTTATCCCCAGCAGGGATCCTGATATTCTCGGATTTAAAAAAAATCCCAAATTTTCAAAAAAAACCCAAACCCCACATTTTTCCATGATTAAAATAAAATGCCACTTATACATACATACATACATACACATATACATACATACATATGCATATATACATATACATACATTACATACATATACACACACAGACATACAGATACACACACACACACACACACATGTATACACACACATACACACACACATATATACATTGTGGCGGAATGCTGGGCTTGTGATTCTGGCACCGCTTGGGGAGCCGCGGGCTTTATGGAGCGGGCGAGCGCGCGGCTTGTGGGGCAGGATTGGAGGTAGCTTTATAACCGCCTTCGAGGTTCACCAAGCTGGCACAAGTAGACGACTTAGAGTAAGTTGTTAGTTTTCTGTAATAAGTCTATAGGATGTCTGTTGGTTTACGGGGTTCCAGAGCAAGCCCTTGCTTTCCACCACTGGAACTAGTCCAATGATAGGTACGGCTGCCGACTCCTTAAGTCCCAGAACTGGTCAACAGCTCATTGAGATGGGATGTTAGTAGTAGAAGTTATTACGGAGTAGATATAAAGTGAAGTAAAAATTTGTTTTATTCACTCACCTGGCCTCACCCTCTTACGAGTAAGAGGGGAGGCCGGATGGAACGAAGTTGTGGTAAATATAAGTACAGAAACGTAGATATGCTGTCTAAGCTACGAAGAGAGGCAGTCAAGAAGTGGAGTCTCCGATGTTTCTTCAGTTACAGTATGCCGGATACAAAGGGGGTCTGTTGGTTCACGGGGTTCCGGAGCTACCCCTAGCTTTCCACCACTGGAACTAGTCCAATGATAGGCGCGGCTGCCGGCTCCTTAAGTCCCAGAACTGGTCAATAGCTCATAAATGGGATGTTGAATACAAAACTGTAACACAGTGAGTCGTTGTCGATTGTCGGGTTTTTGAGGCCTTGGTTTTCGCTGGGATACACCCAGGCGGGGAGGCTGAGAACTGGCTGCAGGGTGATCAGGCCTACAGGGTTGTCCAGTTGTCGTCTCTGCTACTTCCTGCCTCTTTGCCTCTTTTATAGATGTTGGTTGGACTGCCTCTGTGACACTAACTGTGATATAAGCTAAGCATACAGGGATAGGATAGTTTCTTTTACACAGTAGTTACTAGGTAGATTTTCTACATAAGTTTCGTTTCTGCAGAAACGATACTTACAGATAAGAAATGAAATTTACAGAATGCGCATGTGCAGCTTGATACAAGTGTAGAAAAGTACAAAGCTTTCATTTTGATTAACAGCCAAGACTTCAAGGTTACATAAATGTGAGAGTGCTGCGCGGCAGTTATACAGAAATAAAATAAGATTTTTACATACATATACAGAAAGAGAGAGATAGAGAGAAAGGTATTTCATTTTAATCATGGAAAAATGTGGATTTTGAGAGGGCGGGTGTTATATCCAAAAATTTGGGTTCTTTTTTTAATCATAGAAAACCAGGATACCTGCTTATGATCTATTTGTAAAGTAAAAGTTAGGCAACAAGGAAAGTTCTGAGTCACTCAGATGTCCATGCAACTGTTAGTGCTTCTTTTTGTATTTGTACATATAGAGGTTCAGGTGGAGAAAGTGCTCTTGACACAAAAGCAATAGGGGTTCAATGTCTAGCTTCTTGACTTTGTTGTAACACTCTTCCAAGTCCAAGGGATGAAGTATCTACTACAATACATGTTTCTCATGCTGGATCAGGCTAGTATCAGGCTAGTATCAGAAATGAGCTGAGTATTGATTTGATTTCATTGAAGGCCGATTACTGTAGCGGACCCCAGTTCTTGTCACTTAAAAGTTCTCTTAAATGTTTTGTTATTGTTGCCAGGCTTGGCACAAAAGGGCCCAAATATGTGGCCACTCCTACAAATCTGCCTAGTTCTAGGACATGCTTGGGTTTTTAATAGTGGGTGTTTGCTGCATCTGGTTGGGTTCCTTGTGGGGTGATCCAGTGTCCCACAAACATAGCTGAGAGGTAGCAAACATTCACTTTTTAGTAAGTGTAACTGGCTTGGAGTTTTCTGAGTGCTGCATCCAGTCTTGTATCATGTTATGCTTTGGTGGTCCCAAAAACCAAAATGCTACTAGCATAACAAACAACACCTTCTAGGCCATCTAATATCTGTGACATCCAAAACTGAAAGAATTCAGGAGCTGATGAAGTCCCCAAAGATAACAATTTAAATGGGTATAGTCCAAATTGAGTAATAAAAATTGTTAGCTTGGATGATTCAATAGCTAGAGGAATCTTCCAGAATCCTGTGCTAGCATCCAATTTTGTGAAGACCTTAGCTCCTAAAAATTGAGCCAAGTTGTGTTCCACTGAAGAAAGAATATGTCTTCCTCAGCACTTGCATTTGTTCAACTGTGTTAGGTCAAGACGTATCTTAATTTTACCACTAGGTTTTGGCACATCCACCATCCCTGAACATCAAGAACTAGGTTCTTCAATCTTTGTGATTACTTCCATTTCTTCCATTCATGCTAGTTCTTTTTCTGCTTTGTTCATTAGTGGCAAGAGTACTCCTCTTGGTGTAGTTAATGCATATGCAACTGCATCAGATCTTAGGCATATTTAATATTCACCTGACATTTTTCCAAGTCCTAAAAAGATGGATGAGTATTTTGTTCTGTAGTACTGCTCCAAGGATTTCTGCTCCACTATTTCATCCACTCAATGGACAAATTCTGGTGTCTGTATGACCAGGAAGCCAAGATAGGCACAGCAAGGTTACAGATCACATAGGCTTCCTGGTCTATAGTTCTCTGCTTCATTGTTATTTTTCATTAAAGGATCCCAGTACTTTGAGGATAATATCAAGTGGTCTCTGTAACCTTTAAGGAGGAGGAAGGAGGATCCCATCCTTATGCTGGCTGTAGTAAGTATCAGGTATAGCTGAAACTGCCACTCCAGTACCAATTTTAAATGGAACTGACTGTCCACTGAGCTATATTTGTGTCATCCAGACTCCTGGGTCTGATGAAGACTCTGTAAGTCCTGTTCTGTGACTTCATGGAGTCTTGTGGCTGAGCAACAAACTAAAGCACAGTGAACTTTCTTTTTACATCATTGATATATCTCTTCCTTACCAGGACACTTAGCATAGCCATGCCCAGGGATGTTAACCACACCCATGGCACTGGCCTTCTTTCCCACTTGGCTGTTGCTGTGCGTGCTGGTGGGACCACTCTCGTTGTTCATGTCAATTCTATTATTGCAATATGCATTGCATTCATATTAGCTGATGCCTGATAGGGTTGGAATCACTTCTGATTTCCCTTTGTTGCTGCTTAACTTATACTGATGGGCTAGATTGTGTGACAGCCTTCTGGAGTGTTAAATCAGGGTCTTTGTGAGAGCCCTTCATTGTGAAGACCCACAACTAAACAGTGCCTAATTAGTTCTTCCTTGAGCTCCTCATATTAGCAAGATTCAGCCAGTGTATACAAAGATAAACTAAAGCTGTCCACAGGTTCTAAAAGCTCCTGTTTAGTGCAACTAAATCTAGCTCATTCTTAAATTACATTTGTTTTGTCCAAAAAACGTTCAGTTAGTGCCTCTATGACACCAGCATATTACTTTTTCTCTGCATTTGTAAGAGGTAGTGGCATCAGAATTTCATTGGCCTGATCCCCCACTGAGTAGATGAAAGTACTTAGTTGGTAAGGTTCAAACGCTTTGTCCAGACCTGACACTCCCCTGAAGCAGTTAAAATGTCTGATCCATTTAGGCCATATTTCAGGAGATGGGAAATTAAGCTGCTCTGATGGTTTAACTTTAACTGCCTGCATTGACTCTGTGGCTAGCTTCTGTCCTAAGCTGGACTCGGCTGCTGCTACTGGAGCTTGGTCTGTCATTCACCTGATTGCTGACTGATGTTTGTGTTCCTGTTGGTGGCAGGATTCAGACACTTCTGACACCATGTGCTATCTCATAGCTCAGGAAAAGGACGGGAGGCTTCTTGCTCTCAAAAGGGCTTTATTGGAACCGCTAACACACACACAAAGATGTCTGACAACTTCCTGCTAATATTATCATGTCCGCCCTTAGGAAGGGACCCCTACTACTACTCTTCCTTCATTCCTTTCATGGCATACTGTCAGAATATCAACCTTATTAGCACTCAGAGTATTTTCTTCCCTTTCATCACCAGTTACGCTACTCAAAATATTTCATTGCTGTGTTCTTAGTTCTTCTGAGCTTACATAAATTCAACTGAAATGTGAAATGACTTTTAAGCAGTATTTCCTTAAACATGACATATTTGTTCAAAAGTCCTTATAAATATATGTTTTTAGCTTGAGAACATTATAAAACAAAATATTATCTTCGTTTTTAAATAGACATCTCCCAACAGCTGCAGTTCTTTTCTTCATTTTATCTTAAACACCTCAGGAAAAGCCAGCAAGGCATCCAAATGTAGCTGGCAGTCTGTACCCATAAAATTCATTTTAAAATGACTCCTATAGTTTACTGAAGAGTAAATACAAAAGACTTTCTTTTAGTCTGGAAGAGCATGTTTTATTCCTGGCTTTGTGTCATTGAGGAATCTATATCTGGTGGCATTGGTGTTGTTTTACTGCTTTACACTGGAGGGATTTGGGAAAGCTACTTTTAAAATGACCCAAGGCATATCATTTCACATCAGCTGGAAATTAAATTACACTGCCAGTGCTGCTGTATCTCCTGGAGTTGTCATTTTGCTGCCTTTAGTTCCACTTCTCCACTACGGGCCAGGCTCCTTTGCTGGACTTCATATGCCATGATGCAAAGCAGGTGACTGGAACTGCATCCTAGGAAATGTACTCTGGGTGAAAAGCCAAGCCTAAAAGGAAAGAGTGGGGCACGAGGCATCCAAACTACAACTTGCATTAGACACCAAGTTCCATAAATATAGACCTGTTGAAGTGACTGAAATATTTTGACTTGTTTAGTGACCCAGCGTGAAAACATTTGATTTGGGAATGTTACCATTTCAATGTGCCTGAACGTAATGTTTTTGGAACTCCATTTGTTGAAAAATGTTCCGCACATTGACTTTCCATCTTAAATACAAGCCGAAACAACAAAGGCCAGGGGGAGGCAAGGAATCTTATTCTCGCTCTCTTCTAAACAGGAGAAACAATAAAAAGGAAAGGGTAATTTTTTCGCATCTAGTTTAAAATGAATCCTCCCAGGTGTCTCCTCACACTACTTCACCAAGCCAGACATTGAGTCAAATTCTTCCCACATAAGCTTCTGATCTGACTTAAATTAAACCTTTCTCAGTAACTAGTTGCCTGGCAAGGGCCACAAGACACTTTTCAGAGTCTAGAAGAGTACAAGGCTTGAGATGTTCTGATTTCGATGAAGGGTGAATTAACACAGATTTAAGACAGAATTCAGCCAATTTCATAAACAACTTGAGTGAAAGTTTTTGTTTATTTTATGTACAGTAGGCTATAACAGCATAAATGGCAATTCATAATCAAAGTAGTCTACAGAGATAATAAAAAGGAGAAGTCTAAGAAATTAGATTTCTTCTCCAGTGTTTTTATATTATACATTTTATGAGTTTTTGTGCAAGTAGTCTGGGAAATTCCCAACTTCGCAACAATTTTCTGTATAGATATTCTGAATAACAATGATAAATTTTAATATTCTGCACCTTTTTAAACTGTCCTTTTCAAGGTTTTGAAAAGGCAACACCAAATGGTTATAAACTGGCCAGACAAGCTCCGTTTTCCCCATCATTAATGTTGTCCTTTTGCTATGTTCTGTGGAGTGTTTTCACATAAGACAACAAAGCAAGATGTTTAGCAGCAATTAATAATTACACCCTTGTCTGTTTGCAAAGGGACCTATTATATTTCTAGTTCACATTAAGGTAGTCTTTGTAACAGTGGTGTGACCTTTGCCAGGAGAAAAAAGTGCTGAGTATTATACAACGAGTAACTGATGAGAAAGTGGAATCTTCTGTTCTGCCAATTACAGATAGTAATTGCCATGTAATGAAGTTAATGTTTTGTAGAATTTACAACCTGATATAAACGGTGTTTCTTTTTCACCCTCTCTTATCCTACTTCATTTTCGCCCAGTTTTTTCACAACAAAAGAAACAGGACAATATGTGAAGGCTCATTAATTCTATTTAGTTTTGATTTTTTTCCCTCCCCTTTTCTCCCCTCCTCTTGGAGGTTAAACAAGAGCCATGTCATCAGGCCTTTCCATAAACTCTGGTTCATGTAAGGGTGAAAGTTACAGCCTCCACACAGAAGCTAGCACTGGATAAATGCTCTCCTTTCAATTTCAGCTCAGGCCATTTAATGGCCATGCCATTTTATTGCCTTCTTGATCACCAATTACACAACTGAGAACAATAGGCCTAACACTTAAATGACTAGGCCTCAAATTTGCCTTCATTTGCCAACGTGTTTCATAGCAACACTTTCTTTGGAAGTAAGGAGAGCCTAATTACAAGGATGAAGATGGATCAGGGTTTAAAAAAGGCTCTCAACCCCAGAACAATATGCTAACCTAACTGCACCCCCTCTACTTCTACTGTATTATTCTGACCCCAGGCTGACCTTTCAACACTCTGCCTGACCTCCTGTTTCTAAAAGGAAACTGCCTATACCCTCCCTATCTGTAATGTCACTGCAGAATTTGGGAGGGTGTTGCTGAATTCAGTGACAATGGAATCTAGGAAAAATAAATCATAAGACAGCAACTAGACAAATTGAGGAACTGCAGGATACCAAAAAGCATTTCAATGTTATTCTGCTTCTCCACTAATGGTAAAACATATAAATCAGAATGTGTTAACGTGGTTACACTTTGCAGGGCAAATGTTAAATACCTTATCTCCTTTGTTAGGAAATAATAACCAGGCTGAGATATTTTACAAATCGTCTATTTTACTTGGACTTCTAATGAATTGCCAAGGTCCCAAAGAAAAACAAGTCTGTAAAATAAGTTAGAGGTAAAAAGCAACTTTGCAATAAGATTAGAAAGAAAGCAAGAAAGAAAGAAAAGAAAAAAAAATAATTTTGTGGAACCTAAAGGTGATTTTTTTTCTCACTTTAAAACAGTATTTTATTGGGCTTTATGACCATACTTATCTTCTTTGGTATTTAGTAGCAACCAACAGCATACAAATTTGAGTCCATATTCACTAGTGTAAATATAATTTATTTCAAAATAACTGCAACCAGACAATGAACACCTTCTCAGCATCCCTCACTGTTGTCTAATGTTCAGAATAGATGCCAAAGACTACATTTCAATCTTGTCTAGTCTCGGGCAGGGGGAGGTGCTGTCTCCATTGACCCAGTGAGCTAACTAAAGAGCAGAAGAACAGTTAGATCTGAGGCATTCACCAATATGGAAAGGTTGACTGGGAAATGGATGAATTCTAGAATAATTCATACAGCATTAATATTAAACATATAACCTCCACTTTTCAAAAGGTATCTCTAGCACTGCTGACAGTTTTCTACAGCTGTGTTTTTGGGCATCCAGGCTCCAATATCTTATCAGGCTCTGGATCTAACCCTGTAAGACTAATGCATGTGTTTAAGTTTATGTACTGGAAGTGGTCCCAGGGATATACCCAGTAGTGCATCGGTCTTACCAGGATTGGGGCCTCTGCCAATTGAAAAAAACAAACCAACCCAGTGTCATGCAGTTACTGTAATACAATTATGCAATTCTAAACTGTATTATTAATTACAGGCTTCAGAGACAGAGTCAGGGTTTCATATTCAGTTTTAACTTTCATGTACGCTGCCTCCTCACATTCTCACATCTTGCTTTTCAAGACAAAATAAAATTAGAATCTGGAGCTAAAGAGTTTGGACAGCTAACAAATTCTCTCTTGTGTTGAGCTCTCTCCTGCTGTGGTGCTTATGAACCCCTCAGGAGAGAAAGGTTTTTTTTTTTCCAAAAGAAATTAGCTACATAAGATCCTAAAAATTTCAAAACAAAATTCATTGCCATGGAACCATGGAAATCTAGCTGGAAACAATCTTTTCTTCACTGGAAAGACATCGACTTGATTGCTAATTCACTTCAGTTAAACTTTCATAACAACTCCCAACTCTAGCAGATACTTATCTGAATTTTTAAACACTTAATTTTTTATGACATTTTCTTTTTCTTTCCCTCTCTCTGTTTCTCTTTCTCTTCCTGCTTTTTGTAGCAAAGAATGAAAGACTACATCCTCAAAAATGGAGCAACCACTCACAAACATTGTAACTTATAATTATTAATCCATTTCTTAATTGTGTTGTATTAATGTTTTTCCTTTTGCCACTCAAAATTGGCCGAAGAGACTTTTCTTGTATTTTAAAAGTGTAATCTCTGGGTTGAGAAAATGTTCAGGTCAAAAGATTAAATGTTCAGAAATTTAGACAACAAAAAAGAAATTATAATGATGGTACTCAGGTAGTTTTAGCTGTAATAGGCAAGAAAAAAGGCCCAAGAAAAAAGGGTAGTGTATGTACATATACGAAAAAAGGTAGATACATTCCCAGAATACTTGTACCACAGAAATTTTTGAATTCATAGAAATGTGTTAAATTAAAAATGAAACTAACACATAAAAAACAATTATGTTACTTAGTAAATTGACAAAATAAAGGAAAGTAGAAACTGCAGAACGAGATTTTTGATTCTTC
The DNA here is from genome assembly GCF_052110815.1 of Crocodylus siamensis. NCBI lineage: Eukaryota > Metazoa > Chordata > Crocodylia > Crocodylidae > Crocodylus > Crocodylus siamensis. The sequence continues at coordinate 121,274,479 of NC_143397.1, read as the reverse complement.
AGTATGAATGTAATATGTATGCTGCAAAAAAAAGTTCTCCCCTAGATGACACTTTTGCTCACATTACCACATCTGGGGAAATTAGCTGATTTAATACAGACAAGAAAAAGTGAAAACATATATTTAAATATTCAATGGCCATTCCTAAATCACCATCTGGATGTTCTGAGTTTATAATCAAATTTTGTTTTTGTTTTCCACCGAATTTCAGTAGTAGTATCAATTAGAGTGGACAGCAGTACTTAGTGGTATGTTATTGTTATTCAGACAGACTTTATGCTGTCACTGTAACTTTGTGGCACAGAGGTACCAGATAAATCTGGCATATTGTCTTTTATATTGTGTTAATTACCTGATTCATCAATACTTTAAAAATTAACCCTGTTTATATTTATTGCTAAAATATGAATTGAAATGCATTAAATAAATAGGCACAGAAATGTTCAAGATCCTCAAATCATTAAAGGCTAGATTGTGCCTTGAAGGACAGCCCTGAGAAGGGCCCTGGGGGAGTACTGGTAAGGATTATGCCTCAGGGACACTGCAGCAAGATGGCTGCCACCAGCTAAATGAGGCTCAGAAATGCCAAATGGAATTAAAAACATTATTGTCAAATACATTTTGCAGTTTATTTATAATCATAAGTGCTTTTTCACCTTTTGAACTTTCAGACTGCTGGGCTAATGAAAATGGGTGGATCTGTCTCTAAGTAGAAAGCCCAAACTCTTCTCATGACGTGTGCTGCTTTAGAAATTATTGTTTGTTGAAATGCTTAGCCTGCTTGGCAGATATTTCACTTTGTCTCTAATTTTCTTTGTAGGAGAGGGTGGAGTAGATGGAAGTGCTCATATCTGGAACTTTCACTGTAACCTACAGCTGGCAGGTTGACATTTATTTGTAAATGTGTGCTCACTGCAATGTATGGTTGATTGGGAAAGGGGAAAAAAACAAAAAGAACTTTAAAAAGTAAAATGTTTTACATTTGTTTAATTTCTCTGGTACACATTTTAGTCTTGCCCTTGTTTTGACTTCTGATTGTGCTGAGCTTTATACAACTGTGAATACAGCATCATAATCAGTTCTCCTCGTGGATGTTTTTATTCTCCATCTTACTATTCATTTCCAAGCTAAAGTGATAGTCAGTGGCATATGCATACTTTGAACAGGTTCCCATCACTTTTCTGTCTGTATAATATGGTTGGTTTTTCATGGCTCTGTTCTTGTTGACAGAAAATGAGTGTTTATTATCTCTAGAGTTGTCTTTTCTGGTTCTCTCGTTGCTTTTTTGTACCTCATTTTCTGCCTCAGAAATGGTGCTTAAACATCAGCAATCTATGTGATTCTATTTATTTGGTAACACTTGAGGCAGCCAACACAAAGTTGTCATATCATTATATCAGAAAATTCTTCTGGGTACACTTATTTCTCAGTTAAATTTAATTCCTTTAGATACACCCTTATGCTATGAGATTTAAACAAAGATGAGCTTAATTACAAGACAAAGTAACATCACAGAACGGAAAAGCTGGCCATAGGCAATACCGTCACTGCTTGCCCCCTCTCCCCCACTTGAAACCTAGGATGGAGGAGAGATCATAGTTTCACTGTTTCTAGGGTTGGAAGGGACCTGAGCAGATCAAGAAAAGGGGAGCCATCAACACCCATTGAAAGGAGCATTTTGAAGACCTTCTCTTTTGAGACTGTGTTGTTGATGAGAGTGTTCTCAACTACATTCTGCCAACCAGAGACAATCTCAGAATCCCTACAAACATTGATAAAATGAGAAAAGCCCTCAAGCAAATGAAGAGCAATAAGGGATCTAGAGCAGATGGAATCCCCATGGAAAGCTTCAAGCAGGGCGGAGAGGAGCTCATGTCGTAGCTCCATGCCTTCATCTTAAGGATTTGGAATGATGAAGAAATCCCAGATGAACTCATGGACAATCTTCAAAAAAGAATGTGGCAGTCTTCAAGAAAGGAGACAAGTCCAACAATGGAAATTACAGAGAGATCACCTTGCTGTCCACCACAGGAAAGGTCATTGCAAGAACCCTCCTGAACTGTCTCCTTTTACTTGCTAAAGAGCTCTTCCCAGAATCTCAGTGTGGCTTTAGGGCATCAAGAGGCACAACTAACATGATCATCATCCTGCCAGCTGCAGGAAAAATTATGGGAACAATAAACCTCTCTATATGGCCTTCTTTGACCTCACAAAAGCCTTTGATTCTGTCAACTGAGAAGTGCTGTGGAGAATCCTTCTAAAGTATGGATGCCCACCATAATTCATCACTATTCTTCGCCTACTCTATGACAGTATGTGGTTCTCAGTAACAGATCTATCATAGATCCCTTTAAGGTTAAAGTGAGAGTTAAGCACAACACTCTTTTTGGTATTGCTTATCACCACACTACATCTGACTACCAATAAGCTTCTAGTTGGAGTGGAACTAAACTACTGAATGGATGGTAAACTGCTTAATCTCAGCTGACTCCAAGTCAAAGCCAAAGCCAAGACTAGCCTGACCTCAATCATTGAACTCCAGTTTACTGTTGATGCTATAGTCTGTGTTCACTTGGAAGCAGCCCTTCAGGCAATCACTGACATCTTTACTGAGGCATAAAAAATGGGACTGGCTGTTAACATTAAGAATCACAGAGTCATAGAAGTATGGTCGGAAGGGACCTTGTAGATCTTCAAGTCCGACCCCCTGCCTGGGCAGGAGAAAAACCTGGGCTCAAATGATCCCAGCTAGGTAGGCATCAAGCCTCTTCTTAAAGACCCCCAGGGTAAGAGCCAGCACCACTTCCCTTGGAAGTTGGTTCCAGATCCTAGCCGCCCTAACTGTGAAGTAGTTCTTACAGATGTCTAATCTAAACCTACTCTCCAACAATTTATGGCCATTATTCCTTGTTATGCCAGGGGTGCTAGGGGAAACAAGGTCTCTCCCAAACCTTTCTGGTCCCCCCTTAGTGAGTTTATAGACTGTCACCAGGTCCCCCCTCAGCCTTCTCTTGTGAAGGCTGAACAGGTTCAGGTCCCACAGTCTCTCATTGTAGGGTCTCCCCTGTTGTCCCTGGATCATGCAGGTGGCCCTCTTCTGGACCCTCTCAATGTTGTCCACATCCCTCCTGAAGTGGGGCGCACAGAACTGGATACAGTACTCCAGCTGTGGCCTGATCAGTGTTGCATAGAGGGAAGACGACTAAGGCCCTCCATCAACAAGATCTTAAAGAGGACTCCCCAGCTCCAATAATTCAGATTCACAGTGAGTCTCTGGATAATGTTGAGTATTTTCCATACCTTGGAAGCTAGCTCTTGCAGAAGCCTCACATCAATGAAGAAATCCAACATCGCTTCAACTATGTGAATGTAGCCTACAGACCCCTAAGGAAATGGGTGTTCAAAGATCATGATATCAGATCTGAAACCAAGCTTATGATTTATGAAGCAGTTGTGATTCCCACCTTAGTGTATGGAGTTAAGATGTTGGCAAAGCACAGGAGGCACCTCAAGTCATTGGAGAAGTACCATCAATGCTGTCTGCAGAAAATCCTTCAAAACCAGTGGGAAGACACATGCACTACCAGTAGCATCCTCTTGCAAGCAACCACCATGAGCATCGAGACAATATCAACTTCACTGGGCTAACCATATCATCTGGATAATTGACTCCAGACTCCCAAAGCAAGTTTTATCCTCTAAGCTCAGTCAAGAAGTATGCTCAAGAAGAGGGCAGAGAAAGCACTTCAAGGATATCCTCAAGGCCAACTTGAAAAAATGCAACATCAACATCAACTCATGGAAGACTATCACCCAGGACTGCCCCAAATGGGGAAAAATCTGCTGCAAGGATCTCAGTATTTTGAAACCTTACAATGACAACAGGAGACAGCAAAGTGGGAGCAAAAAAAACAGCATATCATGAACCAAAACAAGAAATTGGAGCCACCCACCCTGCACAGAAATATGTGCCTGAGTTGCAACAGAATCTGTCAGTCCTGCATCATCTTTGTCAGTCACCTTTGGACCCACAGATAAGACAGTCATGGAAAAAAATCATCCTTGACTATGAGGAATTGTCAAAGAAGAGTCCTACCCACTGAATCAATGGGAACTTAAGCCAGGAATATGCTGTTGCTGTTGTCTTCACAGGTATAGCAGATGAAATACTAGCCTTGAACAACTTCCTCAAGGCTAGTATCATGGGACTGCTGGAGAAATTAAACAAAGAATTGCCATATCTTTTTCCTTTGTTAATTATGCAGTCAACATCATGTTAAATAGTACTTTAACTCTAGGAAGAGTAAAGAATTGCTCTGATTCAAGAGAAATTCTAGGAAGGTTAGCCTTCAGAAAAAAAAGCATTGCATCATGATCCTCCCTAGCACTGAATGAGAACCTACCCATTTCCACAGAAACATGAGGGTGATGTTCACAAAAAAACCTTAGGTTTCACAGACAATGAGTAGGGGCCAAAATCCAGGAATCCCTGGCTCAAAGGGGTATAGAGTTAATTTCCCTCTTCCTTGTTCTCTTTCTGGCCCCATTCATCAAACCCGCCCCTGATCCCTGGCTAATGCAACTGCCACAGTTCTCTACAACTGGATTGGCTGCACACCTGTGCCTTCACACAGCCTATATCTGTTCTGGGAAGTGTCAGAATCACTGTACTCTGGTTCTCCTGGCTCCTGATTCAGCTTTGGCTTTCCCTAACCCTTGTCTTGGATCTCCCTTGAACCTTAGTGCTGCCCCTGCTTTCTTTGGTTTCCCTGGCATCCTGACTGGGCTTGACTCCCTTGACCCTGATATTGAATATACCTTGGAACTCAGTATCCATTCTCTGACTCCTGGCTCCTGGCCTCAGATTAAAGTTTGGACTATGTCACTCAGATCTCCTCTCTTAGCTCCCCTAGAACTTGGTCCAATGCCTTCTGCTCTGCTGACCCAGACCCTGACCAGATGTTCTGGTAACCTGTGTCCCTACTTTGCTGACCCCCAGGTCACTCTTAGTGACCAAATGCAGGCCCAGCTGCCTACAATCCAGCTGAATCCTCACAAAGATTAGGTGACAATGTCTATGGCTGGGAGGAGAGCAGTGGATCTGATGCAACTTGACTTTAGCAAGGCTTTTGATACTGGCTTCTACCATATTCTTATTAATGAGCTAAGGAAATACTATTAGATAAAAGTGCTGTAAGGTGGATATGTAACTGGATAGATCATTGTGCTCAACAAGTTGTCTTCAGTGATTCAATGTCTAGTTGAGGGGAACTAACAAATGGGATTCTCCGGGGGGCGGGGGGGGGGGGGAAGGTCTGTCCTGGATCCAGTATTATTTAATATAGTTTCATAGTTTCATAGTTTCTAGGGTCGGAAGGGACCCGAGCAGATCATCTAGTCCGACCCCCTGCCATGGCAGGAAAGAATACTGGGGTCAAACGACCCCAGCAAGATGTTCATCTAACCTCCTCTTAAACACCCGCAGGGTAGGAGCCTGCACCACTTCTCTTGGAAGTTGGTTCCAGACCCTAGCCGCCCTGACTGTGAAGTAGCGCCTCCTGATATCTAACCTATCTTCATTAATTATTTGGATGATGGGATTGAGTGCATGCTATGGTGGGCTAGTAGGAGATACTCCTGTGCTGAGCCACCCACATCACTGTGCCCAACCAAAAAACACGCTCCGAGTGTGTACCCTGGGGCATCTACATCTGACCCACTGCACATCTGCAAACCTTGGGTACCGTAGCCACCACCCAGACTCAGGTCTTTGTCTAACCCAGGATACACAGACCCTGTAGACCAGGGGTGGGCAAAATGCAGCCCAGGGACCAGATGCAGCCCACCAGGCCATTCTATCTGGCCTGTGGGCCCCCCCCCAAAATTAAGAAAATTAATATTTATCTGCCTGTCATGCAGCCATCAATGGCTTGCCAAAACTCAGTAAGCAGCCCTCCACACAAAATAATTGCCCACCCCTGCTGTAGACCTAGGGGTTGTTTAACTCTAGGAAGATATATCTGGGTGCATGTATAACAAGGCTGGCTATAATGCATAGCTTTATTGGGTAGAGAGGGTAGGCATGTGGACGGGTACAAGACAGAGTAGTAGTAAAAGAATAACCCTGAGCAAACAGAGGTGTCTTGGTGGCCTTTTGATATGAGACTAGAGTACTTTAAACTAAGTTCCTAGTTAGGTTTCTGGTAAGTTACTCATTACCACATCCAGAGGGTGAAAGTGTTCCAGATGTCCATGCTTCTGTGTGTGTGTCTTCAGATGTCTCCCTGCCTTCTTCCTGGAGGGACCCCCTTAAAGAACCCTCCTGATCTCACCACCTAGACCCAGTCAGGGACAGGTGTTATTTGATGCCAACCAATCAGTTTGAAAAGCATCAGCATTACCTATCAGAGGGACATTGGCTTAAGCCTAGTTCCCATGTCATGAGTTCAGAACTCAGAACAATGGAGAGGTAAAATCCATACCCCACTTTACCTGAGGCGATTCACATAGGCAGCAAGTTGGTTGCCTAGTAACCAGTTTGATAGACACACGGACAGGGAGAGAAGGAATAAAAAACCCCAAAACAGACAACCCAGAAAGAGAGGCTGGAATGGAGTTCTTTCACACATGGTTAGCAAATTTACAGATGATACCAAGCTGGGCGGAGTTGTGGATGCTTTGGAGAGCAGGGCTAGGACCCAGAATGACCTGGATAGACTGAAAAATTGGCTGGCAACCAATCACATGAGATTCAACAAGGACAAGTGCAAAGTCCTTCATTTGGGAAGGAATAATTACATATCCAAATACAAGTTGGGGAATGGAGTAATTACATTGGGATGGAATAATTACATGTCCAAATACACCTTGGCTAGGCTGGATCTGGATATTACAGTGAATATGAGCCAACAGCGTGTTCTTGTTCAAAAAAAGCCAACAGCATACTAGGTTGTGTTAATTTTTCTGCTCTGTTCAGCACTGGTGAGGCTACATCTGGAATACTGTGTCCAGTTTTGGGCCCCATGCTTCAGGAAACATGGATAGATTGGAAGGAGACCAATGGAAAGTGGCACAAACTATTCAAGGCTTGGGAAGAATGGACTTATAAGGAAAGGCTAAAATAACTAGCATTATTAGTCTCTGGAGAAGAGAAGATGGGGGTGAGGTGGTGGTGAGGTGCAGAGGAGCTTGTTAACAATCTTCAAATACAGAAAGGACAATAATAGATAGGATAGAGATGCACAGTTCTCTGTGGCTGCAGAGGATGGGACTAGGAGCAATGGCTTCAAGCTGCCAGAGAGGAAATTTAGGTTGATTATGCACAAGATCTTTCTGACTACAAGTGTATACACAGTTTGGGATTCTATTGCCCCCTCTGGCAAAATAGAATTTCTATTAGTGTCTAACTGTCAGCGATAAAACAGGGGTGGAGAATCATAGAATAATAGAAAATTACGGTTGGAAGGGACCTCAGGAGGTCATCTAGTCCAACCTCTTGCTCAAAGCAGGGCTATCACCAACTAGGTCATTCCAGCCAGGGCTTTGTCAAGCCAGGCCTTAAAAACCTCCAAGGATAGAGTTTCTACCACCCCTCTAAGTAACCCCTTCCAGTGCTTCATCTACCTCCAAGTGAGAAAGTTTTTCCTAATATCTAACCTAAACTTCCCTTGCTGCAACTTGAGACCATTGCTCCTTGTTCTGTCATCTGCCACCACTGAGAACAGTCTAGCTCCATCCTCTTTGGGGGGGGAGGGGTGGCAAAACTGGACACAGTACTCCAGATGTGGTCTCAGCAACAGGAATAAAATAACTACTTCCCTAAGTCCGCTGGCAACTCTCCTACTAATGCAGTCCAGTATGCTGTTAGCCTTCTTGGAAACAAGGGCTCACTGGGCACATCTATATGAGACACTGACTGCACAGTAGCTGAAAAACATTTGGCAGTAGTGTGTCACAGAATGGACAGTACTAATATGCTACTATGCAGTATTATTACTCTATTGCACGTTAGCATCACTTAAAAGATAGTTCCTGGCACTACTGCGCAGTAACTCTGGTTACTTCGGATTTATTACACAAGTACTAAATAAAGGTGCAGTAATGACTGCTCAGTAGTGTCTCATGTAGACCCACCCATTTTTTACTCATATCCAGCTTATTGTCTACTCTAACCCTCAGGTCCTTTTCTCCAGAGCTGCTGCCCAACCAGTTGATCCCCAACCTGTATCAGTACATAGGATCATTCTGTCCTAAGTACAGCATTCTACACTTGTCTTTGTTGAACCTAATAAGAGTTCTTGTGGCCCAATCCTCCAATTTTTCTAGGTCACTCTGAATCCTATCCAGTGTATCTACTACATCCCTCATCTTTGAATGGCAGCTTGGGCACCAGTGACCACTAGATAATCAAGTTTAAGATCTGAACAAAAGGAAGGAAGCAGAGCAGCAGAGTAAGGACCCAGGACTTCATATGCAGAATCACTCCAGTGCACAGGGTTGGTCCACGGCCACAGGCGAAGCTGTCATACTGGGTTGCCCAGCAGCCAGATCTGGTGTGCTGACCAAACACTGGATCCAGCCCAGGAGCCAACCCTGTCTATGGAATCCAACCCCTGGATTGGCCTCATGCCAGTCATGTGGCCCACAGGGCCAGAAGATTGAAAACCACTGGGTTAGACAAACACTTGGATAGGCAGGGGTGATTCTGTCTTGAGCAGAGGCTGAGCTAAATGAGTGCATGAGGTCCTTTGCAGTCCTATTTACAGTTCCTATTATCCAATGATGTGAGAGGCTCTTTATATCAGTCCTGTTCTGGGCCTCTGCACTGGATGCTTTAGGAAGCTGTCCAGGCCCAGCAGAACAGGGACAGCCATACAGGGGCCCAGAGAGCTGGTGTAGGACCCACGATGGCATCCTCCTCAACTGCAGCTGTGCCAAGGCCCATGCCTGCTGCCCAAGGCCCCAACTGATTGCAGGAGGAAATGGGTGATCTCATGGTGCTTGGGGGTGAGGTAGAGGTGCAGTACTAGTCCAAGTGAGGTGGGAGCTCCCACTGCCCATGTATATTAGGGGCTGTCAGCCCAGATACAGGAGCCTGGTACAACCAGTTGGCATGGCCGTGCTGCATAAAGATCAAGGCCTTGTGGGCACAGTAGGTTTCCACCACTGACCCCAATAATTGGTCAGGAAGTGCCTGCAAGTCCATGTTCTTTAGGCAGTGACTGATGGATATAATTTCACCCCAGAACCTGGGCTGCAGCTGCGCTGTCTATAGCAGCACAGGTGGCTTGCCCAAGCTCCTGCCCTGACCTGGCACCCCTGGTGACACTTCACTGGGGAGGAGCCCCTCAGGCGTCCAGCAGCACATCCTGCTGAGCTCCCAAGCTGCACCCTCTGCCAGCAGCTTGGGGAGCCTGGGCCAGCATCTGCTGGGCCAGCTCTGCAGCTCCAGCTCATGCCATGAGGCACAGCCAGCCATAACACTGCCAGCTGCCAGCAGCACCAGGTCCTCCCTGGGAGGGGAGGGGGGCAGCTGGGTGCCTTCACATCATGCCCCATTGAGGACACCGCCCAGAGCCACACTCCATTGCCAACAGCTGTGACCATGTAGAGCCGCCAGCCATGCCATCCCTGGCAATATGGTAAGCTGCACTCTGGGGGGGAGGACCCTCCCCACCCCAGCCCTTGCCCAACCCACCTACACTCCCCTGGGCCTGGGTTCCCCACCCCCAACAGCATGAAGGAAAGCAGGAGATGGTGCCAAACTTTATTGAGCAGCACATGCCACTGCAGCTAGGTGGGCACAGGCCTTTCACACACTGAGGAATAGTTCAATTCCAGTGGCAATGTCCTTCTCAGCTTCAGAGGTCAGGGACATATAGTGCAGCCACAGGAAGCCCTCCAGGCAGTGACAGAAATTGTGGGGCAGCCCAGGCTTGCCCCCTGCACTTTAGTAGTTCAGGCTTCCATACCAGGTGAGCAGGTGTGCCCAGGGTACCATTGCCAGCAGCAGCAGCAGGGCATAGTGTAAACAGTTCCTCACACACCACCCAGGGCATGAAGAGCAGGGGCACACTGGTAGCATGGCAGGGGGATGGCCCTGGGGCACCACCCGAAAAAGCCCCCTGCAGGGAGGGTGGGGATGTGGGCAGTTTCTCGTCTTAGTCATCTGGGATCCCCATGGCCCCTGAGCCTGAGTGCCGTGGGCTAGGTGGCACCACAGAAGAGTGGTTGGCCTGCAGGAGGAGACAGGGGAGCAGGGTCTGGAACCATGGCATCAGGTGCTGCCATGAACCTGGCCTGTCCTGCCCCGGGAATGGGGTGGGGGAGGCAGGCTGCCTGGGGCCAGCACCGTGGGCCTACTGGCCCTCGGGGAATAAGTGGGAGTGGGGTCTTGGCCAGTGACCACCTGGGTCCAGGCCTGCCAGGCTGATTTATCATGGTTCCTGGGCACCTGTACCTACTGTTGGACTGAATTTTAGGAACCAAGCTCTTATACCTTTGTTCCAGGTGGGCACAACCCTCAAACCAACCACAGCACCTGCCGGTTGATAATAGGCAAATGTATTGATACAGAGTAAGAACAAAAAAACATAAATAAAAATGATTAAGCAATTTTATATCTACCAATCCTAAGGCTGTCATCAGAGTCAAAGTACATCTGGTTAGGATGCAGGCTCCACTTTCAGGTTTTTTCTTTTAGGTGTCAGCAGTCTGGAGGTGGGATGCTAAGGCTCACAGCTCCCCTCCAGTAGGGTACATGAGGTGGGCTGCTTGTGTGTGCCCTCTGCCCATGGCAGCCTTAGGGACCCTTCCCAGGTAACAAGGATGGGGATGGGAATGGGGACCCCTCTTGGGGAGAAAAAGGAGGAGGAAACCAGGTTGGGGACAGGGAGGAATGAAAAGGAACAGAGAGGGACCCTTTGTTAATCTCAAGTCTCTACTTTTGTATTTTCCTTCCCCCTTGATAACTCCTGATGACTCTTCACCCATGGCTATTTATGGTTGGCTGTCTCTTTGTGGTCACACATCCATGTAGCCTTCTGGGCCTTCTTCTAATTTGGTTGGTTCCCCCAAAACCAGGACTCAGGCCCCCCTCTTGTAGCTGGTGTCACTTATCTTGTGTTATGGGCCAGTATGGTACATACTTCTTTGGTTCCCAGGCTATGTGTCCTTGTTGTGTTAGATAACCCATCTTCCCTGAAGGCTGCTCTTGAAGGCTGATATCTCATGTTATGGCATGCCCCCCTCAATTCTCTGGCAGTGCCCATCCATTGGCCTTGTTGTGCTAGACAGCCCATGTGCTTTCAGGGTCATACAGAATTCTGTGTGTGAAACCCAGGCTCTTACTAATCAGTTAACCCCTGCTGCCTATCTTGAAACCTTATAATGCCTAATCTATACCCATAAGCCAGTTCCAAAAAACCAGGCCTTTAAATACCATTTCTAAGCCAACACTGGCCTGACCTCCGATCTGAGGCTGGGCAGTGCATGGCCCTGGTACAGAACATCTTATCTCTGAAATGTTGCAAACTCTCACAAACAGCTTCTGTTCCATGATTCTACAGACCAGCAGCTGCATGTGGGGGAGAGGCCACCCTTGGCAGCCGGGATGTGGCTCAGGGTTGCTGCCACCCACAACTGGAGCTCTGTGGATGTAGCAGCTCCACCAGAAGAGGACTCTGGACAGGACCCTCCTCCTAGACCATCCGATGGATGCTCAGAGGGACTGGCTGGTGGATTCTTGGGCCTGGCGAGTGGAGGATGTGGCCCACCAGGATGGAGAACATTGCCCACAAGAGGCATAGGATGGGAGGAAAGAGGTGTGGGACTGGGTGGACCAGAAGTTCAGGTGTCGTGGTTGCTGCCCACCCAGCCGGTGCTCACCTGCATGAAGGCCCTGCAGTACTCCATGACAGCCTAGAGCATTACAGAGTGAAAGCCCCTCCAGCTGTAGTAGGGTTGGTCTCTTATGGGGTGGGAGGGTGACGGTGATGTGGGTCCCATTGAGGGCCCTGATGCACTGGGGGAAACCCAGGGCAAAGAACCCCACCACCGCCACCAGGGGGTTGTGCATGTGCAGCACCGTGTGCCGCATGACATCCTGGAAGGCACCACACACCTCCAGGATGGCCTCCATGGACATGCCAAACAAGCGGCTGATGTATCACAGGCTGGTGGGCATGGCCAGCTTCAGAAGGGCAAGGGCCAGGAGGGTGTCTGCAGGGAGGGGTGACCATATGCCAATGTGCAGGTGTGCAGATATGCAGGTGTGCAGGCCATATGTCTATGTGCACGCCACTCCAGGTGTGGGCTGAGATGCTCCAGAAGATCCCAGGAGATGGCCTAAGTCATACGGAAGGCCTCCAGCCATTAATTGTCCCAGGTGTGATGGAAAATGTGTTGCCACCAGTCCTGGCTGGCCTGGTGGGCCCAGAGGTCATGAGCCTGAAGGCCCAGGAGGGCAATGGTGGCCCTGGTGATGGCATCCTGGAGCGTGTTGTTGGTGTACCTGGCTGGGGTCTGCCCAGGAAGGTGGGGTTGAGGCAACAGGTGTGTGGTGGTGGCCCTGGGGTGGCACACAGTGGGCAGGCAGGCAGTTTCATAGATTTCATAGAAATTAGGGCTGGAAGGGACCTTGGGAGATCATTGAGTCCAGCCCCCTGCCCAAAGGGCAGGAAGTCAGCTGGGGTCATAGGATCCCAGCAAGATAAGCATCCAATTTACTCTTGAAGGTGTTCAATGTAGATGCTTGAACCACCTCCGCTGGCAGACTGTTCCAGACCTTGGGGGCTCGGACAGTAAAGAAATTCTTCCTTATGTCCAGCCCGAAACGGTCTTGCAGGAGTTTGTGACCGTTCGACCTCGTCATCCCTTGGGGCGCTCTGGTGAACAGCCGTTCCCCCAGATCCTGGTGGTCACCCCTGATAAACTTATAGGTGGCCATCAGATCACCCCTGAGCCTGCGCTTTTCCAGGCTAAAGAGTCCCATGGCTCTCAGCCTGTCATCGTAAGATCTGTTTTCCTGACCTCTGATCATGCGCGTGGCTCTCCTCTGGACTCTCTCAAGCTTCTCCACATCCTTTTTGAATTGTGGAGCCCAAAACTGGACGCAGTACTCCAGCTGCGGCCTCACCAAGGCCGAGTACAAGGGGAGAATGACGTCCTGGGATTTGCTCGAGAAGCATCTATGGATGCACGCCAGCATTTTGGTCGCTTTACTAGCCGCAGCATCGCATCACAGGCTCATGTTCATCTTGTGGTCAATGATGACCCACAAGTCTTTTTCTTCTGTAGTGCTAACCAACGTAGCACTGCCGAACCTGTAAGGGTGCTGCAGGTTTTTCCTCCCAAGGTGGAGAACTTTGCATTTTTCGGTGTTAAACACCATGAAGTTCTCGTCTGCCCATTTGCTGAGCTTGTCCAGGTCAGCCTGGATCACTCGCCTATCTTCTGGCGTGGATGCTTTGCCCCAAAGTTTGGTGTCATCGGCGAACTTGGCCAGTCCACTCCTAACTCCAATGTCCACATCATTAATGAAGATGTTGAACAGTATGGGTCCCAGGACAGAGCCTTAAGGGACCCCACTGTTTACAGGGCACCACAATGAGTGACTGCCATCAATCACAACCCTCTGGGTCCGACCACGAAGCCAATTTCCCAGCCAGCGGATTGTGGTGGAGCCAAGGCCACAACTGGACAGTTTGGCCAAGAGGTGATCATGGGATACCAGATCAAAAGCTTTTCTGAAGTTAAGATATATGACATCAATCTCTTCTCCCTTGTCCAGGTGATAGGTCACCTGGTCATAGAAGGAAATGAGATTGGTCAAACAAGACCTACCCGCAACAAACCCGTGCTGGCTGTCCCTTAGGATGTTAGCCTGGGCCAGTCCCTCAAGGATGGCCTCCTTAATAAACTTTTCTAAGATCTTCCCCAGGATAGAAGTCAGGCTAATGGGCCTGTAGTTAGCCGGATCCACTCTCCTCCCTTTCTTGAAGATCGGCACTACATTGGCCTTCTTCCAGTCTTTGGGCACTACACCAGAGCGCCAGGAGTTTTCAAAGACCCGTGCCAGGGGCTGGGCTATGACGCTCGCCAGCTCCTTGAGTACCCTGGGGTGCAGGTTGTCAGGGCCAGCTGACTTGAAGGTATCCAGCTTGTCAAGGTGTTCCTTCACGAGGTCAGCATTGATGGAGGGTAGGGGATCCCCCTCACCCAGATTTCCCTGTCCCATAGCAGGCACGGGCATCCCGTGTGACTGATGAAAGACTGACGCAAAGTACCTATTTAATAGGTTGGCTTTTTCCTGGGTGTCAGTTGTCAGTTGCCCCATCTGGTTTAGCAGGGGTCCAACATTGCCCTTGTTTTTCCTCTGGCTCCCCACATACCTGAAAAAGAACTTTTTGTTGTCCTTGATGCCTGAATCTAGTTGGAGTTCAGTTGCTTCATGTTGGGGAGCCAGGAGGGGCAAAACAGCCATGGGCCAGGTAGTGGTCAGCGTAGTAGGCCAACAGGGCCAGTGCAGCAGCCAGCAGGAGTATGGGACACTGGTTGTCACTGCCAGGGGCAGGGGCTGGGGCAGCCATTGCATGGGGAGGTCCCTGTGCTGGGTATGCTGCTTCTAGCCAGGGAAGTGGCTGGCCAGAGAGCAGCAAGCTGGGCTTGCATTTGAAGAGGGTTGCCAGCTGCTGGAAGCTACAGCTGGAGTCTGAAGCTCCCCAAGTGCTGCAGCAGTGGCATATGTAGACCCACCCACTGATTGCAATATTTAGGGTCAAAAAGGAATTATCTCATGGTCAGGCTAATATGGACCATGGGGTTTTTTACTTTCTTCTGTGGGGCATGGGCCTCTTCCTGGGATATCTTGAGCACATATTAACAACCTTTACAGAAGCAGTACATTGACCTCTGTGGTCCTCGTGCTTTACTGGTGGCAGGTTATGGTATTATGTCTTGTGCTGTGTCAGGGTTGACTGTGTAGTTTTTATTAAGAGGTTAGACAGTGGATTTTTATGGGATGGTTTGGATAGGGATGATCCTGCCTCAGGCAGGGGCTTGCATTAGATAACCTCTACAGATCTCTTCCAGCTCTATTTCCATGTTTCTATCAATTTTAATAAACTGCCAAATTTTTACATTAACCTACCTTTATTTTTAGTTCATATATATAATTTTGTTATCCTTATCCCCAGAACTGGCTCTGTGAACAGGCTGTCCCTGTCTACATAAAACCTTTTGGGGCATCTGCCCCTGAAGGACTGAGAGGCCATTGGGGAAGCCACCAATGTTCATGTCTCTGTTCTGTAGCCTAGCAGTATTTCCCTAGAGGTTTCAAGGACCAGAAAGTCCATTACTTCCCTATCAAGCATGCATTCTGATGTCTCTGCAGTAAAAGTATTATCAGAACCTGCCTATTTCCTAATCCTTTCCTAATGTGTCTGCTTTTTCTTGCATCTTACTCAGCCAGAAGTCAATGTTCCTGCCCCAGAAACAGCTGGAAGAGCCAGGAGCTGCTGGAAATACTTGGTATTCCTGAGTCTAGTTGGCTTTCTTTGAGATGAGCACTTTATCCAAGTCATCCATTCATGCACTACCTATAAGTCTATAACAGTGTAATTCTCTGTAACTTGCCACAGGAAGCCAAATTACATTAAACTGAAGTTATAGACTCTAACCAGAGCTTCCTAGAACAAGTGGATAACTCCATGGCATCTACAGTAATGTCAACTTTATGTTTAAATGCTATAGTAATGGAGATGCACTCTATAATTAAACAAAAATTTCAGTGTTCTAAGCATGTTGCTACTTTCAACGAGATAGTTGTCTGCATTGCCTGCTTATCACCAAGCCTAAAGGGCTTCAGTTCACATTAACTGGAAGAAAGCATGATGTTGCATGCTCCCAAAAACCATTTGCACAGACTTGGAATAAGTTCCTAAATTTTAGACAATACGGGTGTTTTTACGTGTGGTTCAGGGATGAGGTGTGGGGGAAGGTGGTGCTTTAATTGGAGTGGCTCTGTATTAAAGTGCCTGTAGCATCTCGTATAGTCAACATCCTCTGCTTCAAAATGGCAGTGGGGATGTTCTAATTAAAGCTTATTTGATGAGCTTCAGTTAAAGTGCCCCCACCACCATTTTGAAGAGCAGGGACACTAAATACATGAGATGGGAGGCTGCTAGAGCACGCTAATTAGCATGCTCCAGCAGATTTATTTAA
Organism: Crocodylus siamensis; assembly: GCF_052110815.1. NCBI lineage: Eukaryota > Metazoa > Chordata > Crocodylia > Crocodylidae > Crocodylus > Crocodylus siamensis. The sequence continues at coordinate 121,258,258 of NC_143397.1, read as the reverse complement.
TCAAGTCTGCTTCAATGTGCTGTAATTACAATGTGTCAGAGTAGCATACCCGCATGTGTACAGGCACCCTATGAGAGTGCCATACAGCCACAGTGTAGGTCAATGCAAGCAAACATTCAGTTGCTTAATGAAAAGCATCAGTGGTTCAGGAAGAACAGTCTAAAGGCCTAAGTATCTATCACTTTCCATGAAGCAGTAACACCTTCCACAATAGGAAGCCTTGTTCCTCAGATGTGTTTTAAGATTTTAGCCTTTGCATCCAGAAAAAAAAATGCTGGATATGGGAGTGGCAATTGACGCTTTAACAAGGTTACAATATGAAAGTAATTTCAGGAAGTTCAGAGAAGAAACTGAATATTTTATTTTGATTTTAGCTGATAATTGTTCTGAAAGCTTTGTTCCACTGCTGCTTAGAGTGCATTAGTCATTGGATTATAAACATATAATGAACCACAGGACCTTTTTCAGGCAAACATTTGATCAAACCTGAACATTTTCAATTTATTCAAGCTTTGGCAAGAAGGCAAAATCTTTCAAAGGACAGCGACTCTTACAAGTTAGGAATCTTATGTGAGTAGGGCTGGAAGGGAACTCACAAATTCTCTAATCCAGCTCCCTGCTCAAGTCAGGGTCATCCCAGACTAAGTCATCTCAGGCAAGTGTCTCTCAAACTAGCTCTTGACACTTTCTAGGAATAAAGATTCCACAACTTCTCCAGGTAGCCTCTTCCACTGCTTAAGTACCTCCCAGGCAGAAATTTCCTCCTAATCTCCAACCTAAATGTCCCCTGCTAAAGCTTGAGGCCATTACTCCTAGCCCTATCTTTTACGGCAATCCTCTCTATAATCACCCTTTAGATATTTGAAGTCTGTTATCATATCCCTCATCAGTCTTCTCCTCTCCAGACTAAATAACTCTAGCTCTTTCAGCCTTTCCTCATAAGTCATACTCTCTAGGCCTCAAATCTGCTCTCCACTTGACTCTTTCCAATCTGCCCATCTTCTTCTAGAGGTGGGGGGCCCAAAACTGGAAACAGTATTCCAGGTGAGGCCTCACCAGTGCTGAACAGAGCAGAAGATGCACTTCCCTGGATTTGCAAGTGACAATCCTGCTAATACAGCCCAGTAGGTTAAAGATTTGTTTTAAAAAAGACCACACCATTGGCTCATATTCAGTTTATGGTTTATGTCAGAGCTATCCAACTTTTGGGCAGCCTGGGGGATCACACAGCATGGGAGGTGGAAATGGGGGCCACCCCCCGAACACCTCTCCTTCACCATGTGCACAGCCCATTTCCACCTCACTAGGCAGGCAGCCCAGACGCCCATACTTAGCCACATCTTAGCCCAGCTCTATCCCCCTCCCCCTGCTGCATGCACAGCCCCCCTCTCCTCCATCCTGGCCACATGCAGCACATGGGCAGCCAGGCTCCCCACTGCCCTGCTCACAGCACTCCCACCCTGCACTGGCTGTACACACTGAGCAGGCAGCCCACCTGCAGCATGCAATATGAGAGGAATACCTGGTGAACATCTAGCGACAATTCCTGAAGGGGTTCAGAAAGTAATAAATGCTGTCACAAGGATAAAGATAGCCAGTTCCACAACTCAATTGCTTGCAGAGGAACCTTCGGAGGATTCTTTACCTTGTGGCATTTTTGTACACTGATGTTTCCTTAGTGTTCCAAGATGTTTCTTTAATAAAAATCTTGTTATTTTGTGGAATGAATCCCAGCATGAAGTCATAGCCCTCTCTGAGTGGGTAATAGCTGGACTACCTTATCACCAGCACTGTTGTTTCCCACCCCTCCCAGCTTTGGAGTTCAATAGCAGAAATTATAAACCTTATCAACCACTAAATTATATTCAGTTAAAGCCAGCTACATTGTAAACTTACTCGATTTTAACTAAAATTATTAGCCAAAGTACCATAGTATTCATGGTGTTCCCTTATAATTTTCTATAGAAAATACCTAAGTAGAACTAATACTGAGCTTATCTAACTGCAAATGTTTATTTATGACTAGACTTTGCTATGCTTACCTATACCAAGTAGCATTTGAATCTGTGAATAGTTGCATTACACTTAGCAAGACTATTTATGATGATCCATTTAAGTGATGCTGTCAGAATATGTCTCCTAGTTATATAAAGGTACCTGGGAAATATTTAAGGAACCTTGACTGTAAAATGCAATTTTAATTCATCCTTAGAAACAGTCTATGGGAATTGGGCTTAATGGGCATTTATACACATGGGGGGTGCTTTAATTCAAGTGACTCCAAGAGCCCCTAATTAAAGTACCCAGAGCATTGTCACATGTATCAGTGTTTCCATGCTGTAAAATGGTGGCAGGGGCACATTAACTAAAGCTCGTCAAACAAACTTTAGTTAAAGCTTCCCCGCCTCCATTTTTCAGTGTGGGGACCCTGATACATGTGGTGCTGGAGTCTGCTGGAATGCAGTAGTTACCATGCACCAGTAGACTCGATTAATCAAGTTTGCTCCAATGCACTGTAATTACAGCTTTCAGTATTGCCAACTGTCATGATTTTTGGCATCGTTCTTAAAGTCCACACTCCAGGAATGTGAATTTTTTTCACATTCCTGAAGCATAGACTTTAAGAACAATGCCAAAAATCATGAGCTGGCAATACTGAGTGTGTTGGAGCAGCCTTACTGCATGTCTGTAAGTGCCCATTGAGTCTGCAGAAAAGAAAACTGAGGGGGGATTTGATAGCAGCTTTTAACTACCTGAAGGGTGGTTCCAAAGAGGATGGAGCTAGATTGTTGGCAGTGGGAGAAGATGACAGAACAAAGAGCTATGGTCTTAAGTTGCAGCAAGGGAAGTTTAGGTTTGATATTGGGAAAAACTCTCACACCCAGAGGGTGGTAAAGCCCTGGAACAGGTTACCTAGAGAGGTGGTGGAATCTCCATCCTTGGAGGTTTTTTAGACCTGTCTTGTGCCATGGTAGACTGTGGTGAGGCTGCCACCACCGCCTCTGTGCTGCCCAACGTGCAAGCTCTGAGTGGGCAGCAGCAGCAAACACTGCCCAGCACAGCAAGTGGGTGAGCCACTTTCCTCCACACCAAACAGCTGCTGCCATCGCATGCAGCCCTGACAGGCAAGCTTGGAGCTGGTGCAGGGCCCAGGCTGGCAGCGGTGGAGGATTACAAGCTGGTGCTCAGTATGGGGAAAAGTGGCCCTGCAGCCTGTGTGGGGCTGCCTGTGCCTGCTCAGGACAGCACGTGTGGGCTGCGAGTGGCTGCAGCAGGGAGCGCCAGCCATGGGGCAGGGGAGGGGCTGCTTTTCCTCCATGCTCAGCACCAGCTCATTCCCTGCTGGTGATTGCGGGGTCAGGGTGCGCGCTGCCCCCTGCCTGTACCATGGTGCGGGGGGGGGGGGCACTGGGAGTGAGTGGGTGTGGAAACTAGTGGGAGCGTGGGGCCCACATTGGTGTCCCGGGGCCAGTACCAGCAGGGACCAGAGCAGGGTGACAGGAGTACAGGGTCCCAGTCAGCAGGGGCTTTATGAAGCCAGGCCAGCTCCCCTCTCTCCCTGCTGGTGCAGCCCAGCCCAGCTCCACAGACTCCTGCCAGCCCACGCCCCACTCTGGGCCTTGCCAGCACTGGCCCTGAGACACTGTTCCCAAGACTTTGGGACATTGGTCCCTAGATGGTGACCAGGGGGTGGGGCACCTGTCCAGGGGTGGGACTACCCATGAGGCCCTCAACAGCTTACCAAAACTGGTTAAGTGGCCCTTCGCCTGAAATATTTGCCCACCCCTGGTGTAGAGAAACAAGATGCAACAACAATATCAACATTTCCAAGATTATCTGAATCTAGTTAGTTTTCAAGGTGAGACTTGAGAAGGGAAAAATCTAAGAACCAACAAGTCTATGTAATACAGCTAATTTTCAAAAAGTAGAGGAGGATGATATTATTAAATTCAAATTACCAAGGAGGAAACAGCCCAAAATTTAACACTAAAATAAGCCATATTTATCTTAGCAAAGCTATATTTTTAAAGAAAATATATGTCTTTAGAATGATCAAAGGCTACAAATTAATTTTAAGAGGAAATATGATTGTTTTATTAATAATGCTAATTAGTCTTCATCTGGTTAAAGACATTGGCAGTGTTGAAATTCTCATTCAAGGTGACATCTTCTGCAAGGAAGAAAAGATTTGTCACATGATTCCCAGTGGTTCTGTTTTGCTATCTAAGGCCCCTGGCAGGCAGGCATGTCAGGATGCACTGTTTTGGTGACTGGGGATAAAATATCCCAGTCACCTAACTGCTGGCACAGAAAGCCCTGCACTGGGACCTGGTCCCTACTGCTGGGCTCCCTGCCTGCCAACAAGTTGAAAAATAAGCTTTGCAACCTGGTATATTTCTCCCATGATGCACTGTATGGGAACTTTGTAAAGATCTTGGGGTACTGTAAGTTTGACATTAGGGAGTCTCTGAGATTACCTCCCACTGCCCTAGGACCTTAAAAAAGCATGTATGGAGCTGGGCAGTCTTGTCTTTCAAGTTGTCAGCAGGCATGGAGCATAGCATCAGGAAGTGAGTCTTAATTCCTAGGCTCCCTGCACTGGCAGGCACAGTTTATTAAAATCTCAGGATACCCTGAGTCCAAAATCAGGGAGCCTGTCTTTTATTTCTGTCTCACACTGGGCACCAGCTGCATTTTATCTTTTTTAAGGTTCCAGGGTGTCATGGATCTCACACTGGGGGGCCTCTCCAACCTCGGACATGGAATCCAGTTGCATACCTGCTCTTTAAAGGTCCTAGGACACTAGGAAGCAGGCATCACAGAGAGGTCCCCCACTCTCAGATGCTCTGAACCTGAGACTTTTAAATAGTTTGTTTCAGCCCAGAAGCACTGCTGCCCCATGATCAACCCAGCTCTCTAAAGGTTAGTACATTCAAAGGGGGCATATGCAGGTGACCTGTATGCACCATTCTAGATGCCTACATACCGCATGTGCAGTACAAACCAGCCACAAAGATGTTCTACATTTAACTTAGTATATTTTTATGCCTGGCTTGGCATTTGATCATACCTTAAATATCATGCATATATGGCATGTTGTGATTAACACATTCTGTGGGGTAGAGCTGTACTACTATCCAGTGTATCCACAGGTGGTGGATAGTGGAATGACCTTCAGGGAAGGTTAGCTGTAAAATGAACAGGGGTAACTCTGATGAATAAGAGGACCAAGTAACAGCAGCACTACCAGGATGTGGTGTGGACAGCAGATGGCAATGCTTCCCCTCCTGAAAAGCTATATGTATCCTTTGACAGTACTGTGATATGGTAAGTACATGTTGCCACTATAATAAGCCTGCCCAGCCCCCAACCATGGATCTACAAGTCCTCAATGGTAGAACAGGTGGAAGAAGATGTTAGAATCTCAGTGGTTGCAAAGGCAGATGAAAGCTGCAGTGGAATGAGATCTCCAGTCACCTTGGTCTCCTTGCCGCTGGATCCAGGTCCTGTTCTGTCAAGAGCCACGTAGAAGCTGATGTGCAGCAGTTTCTCCATGATAAAAGAAGTCATGCATAGGCATCTTCCATGAAAACAGCTTTTCCAGCACTCCTTTCACAGAAGACAATCTTCTTTGACTGTGAGGGATTGCTGAAGAAGAAGAGTAATACATTAATTGTGACAAATATTATGCCTATCAGGGGCCTAAGAAATTAACTAGTGGCCTCATCAAAACAGTCTTAAAAGTGCCAGACTGAAAAGAGAATGCTTCAGGTCCAATCCAAAGAAGCAACAAAAGACTGATATGATTTTCTTTTGGTGGGTAGAGATTTGAGTTTTGAATAGAGAGGAAATGCAGAGAAACCTGTCTTCAAATGATTGATTCTCCAATTCATGATTTATGAGGCAACCAAAGAGTTTACATTTGGGGCTTTTGTTTATAATATTCTAGCCTTTTGATTTGCTTTGCGTTCCATATAGCAAATGTAACTCTTTTCAATATTAAAAATCACTACAATTTCAAATATATTCTGGACAGCCAGCTATATTCATTTCTCTTTTATGTAGTGCAAGTCAGAATCAGACCAAGTGAAATTACAACTGGAAAGCAACTTTGATGAAGAATTTAACTTTGGAAGTCTCTGTTATATGAGTATTTTATTTCTATTGCTCTATTGAATAACTTTTTAGCCCAAACTTTAATGCTGGTCAGATATCTGCTAAATTTAAAAGACCCAGGCCACATCAAGTTATTTACACCAATAACTGACTACTGAACCAGTAGTTTAAAAGAGTAGACTTGCATTACAACTACAGAATGAGGAGTCAGCTACTATAAGGACTCTGTAACAAACAATTTTGTCCTTTAAAGACTCGGAGAGAAGACCAAGGGAGCAGTCAACACTATTCTGGGGACCACCCAGCTAGCAAGGGAGAGAGACCTGCTGATTACGGTGGGATCTGAGCTGAAAAGTTGAAAGAGCTCTCAGAAAGGGAAGTGAGAAGTCAGGATAAGCATAGGAAGGAACCTCTCTGCTGCAGGAAAATGATGGGAACAACATTAGCCCTAGAGACCCATCCTGGGATTATGAAGACGAAGGGACACCTGACTTGATTTTAATGGACTATAGTTCCCTTATGTTGTAAGAATAAATTTATCCCAAAACAATGTAATGTAACTGGAGTGCAGCTGACTTGTGACCGAAGCTGATGTGTTAGAGCCTGACTTATAGACTCAGATATGAAAAGCATGCCCAAACGTAGGTGAATGAATAGTTCTTTGAAACCTGAGACATATTCTTTGTAAACCGGCTCCAAATTAATGCCTGGCATTATGGTGCATGTCTAGGAACACTACTAGTGCCTCTGCTCACCAGATTGGAATGCTTGGAACACTCAGTGCAATTATTAGACCAAATAGTCTTCAGGGGGAATAAATAAAACTAATAACAGGTAGAAATTTGTTGAATGTAGTTCATCCTTTATCATCTTTGTGTGCATATCAATAGTAGTCAGTGGCCTTTGGCAAATGTGCAAAGTGTTGCTTTTTGATCCACCACCATGAATCATTTCAGAACATATGAACCAATTATTGCTATAAATAAAATAGTTTAATCTGAAAAGTGGGAGCACCTAATACAGATCATAAACAAAGATAGCTAGAGGCTCTTGTGATTTCAGTGATTCATTCTGAAATGTACTTAGTTAATGGTTAAACAGCTAAATAGTGTTAACATTGCAGAGTCTCTTGCATGGTAGACAATAAGCAAGGTTAATATGTGTAGTCAGGGACCTACTGGAACAATAAAGTGTTTATATTGTTCATCCTACGACAGATTTAGTAATGTTGTGATTTATGACAGGCAAGCATCAACAACTCAGCAAGTGAGAGTATTTATTCCTAATAGCTACTTTTCAGTGTAGTTTATTGTGAAAGTAATGTTGCGTTTAGTGTTCCTTGGAAATGGTTTCTACTGAATAGTAGTTATACTTGCTGACAACTTTGAACTTTAATATGCTGAGCTATCCTGTTAACCTTAACTGATTATGTTTCATGTGGCTTTGTTGTTCTCTGGTATATTTTTTATAGAAAGAAATAGTGGTCTCTAATGTTATAATGCTGAAACCGTATCCTGTTCAACTATAAAATATAAAATTAGGTTATAATATGCATTTCACATAGTATACACAAAACAAATGTATACACTTAAAATGCTTTATCCTCTATTGGTTCACAGGAAGTGCTTCTTTACACAGCATTGTGCTGTGCGTGTAGTGAGGTCAGCAATCCATTCCATGACTGCTAATCAGGGCCAGGGCCTTTACTGAGACATGGTATAACAAAGGCTCTTTCTTCATTCTGTAAGCCATGAAGTCCAGGATCTAAAATTCTACATGAATCCAACTCTAATGTCTAAATCTTATTCTTTTTTGTATCTTGTGGGACAGTACAGCACGTTTCTTTTTGGTAGTGTTGTATGAAACAGAATGGGTAGCTTCAAATACCGGATCACAGTTTGTCTATCTGACCTACTCCATCACAAGTCCAAACATGTGCATAAGCAGCTTTCATTCTTAGAAGTACTGCTATCAAAAACTTTGTATCCAAGAATGACTACAGAAAACATTGACAGGTGACTGGCAGATACTTTGATATAATTTCTGGAAGTGCAGCAAGGAATGTTACCTGTTCTTTGACATGAGAAAATGAAACCCTGCTTTACCTGAGTGAGTTGTGCAAAATTCAGCTGCCTCTCTTCTAAAAAGCCACAATTTGTGCTTACAGTCATAAGGAATATGATTCAGAAAATCAACATACAGAAGTGTCATTCTCTTTTTTTAAACAGAAGTTTCAAATATTATTTAAATCTAGAAAACAGGATTATGTGCGTGTGTGTGTGAATACATACATATATATTCATGTATATATACACACATGCATACACACACAATATCGTTTGCTAGATTACTGTTTACAAATATTGGTGGTGGTGGTGGGGTGTGTGTGTTTGTGTGTGTGTGTGTGTGACCATGTATATATACATATATATATATATATATATATATATATATATATGGTCTTCATAAAGTCCTTGTGCACTTTTAAACTTTAATAACTTAGGCTGTGCACAAGGACTTTATGAAGACCCTGTTTGTATGTGTATATCTATCTATCTAGCTATCACTCAATGAATGATAATATTACTCCTTATAGGGGAAAACATTAATTGGGCTCTAACTTGATAATTTCTGTCTTTTCACCCAAGAGGGCAAACCAGCAGAACAATATTAAATTACACAACAGTTGCACTTTACATATTCAAAAAGTGTGAACTGAAATGATAAAACTGATATCTCAGCAGTGTGTTGTTATAGAATAATTATTTTCACAACAAGACAACGTCACTTGGCCATCATATTGTTTGTGAATAGTCAAACTATTCAGCCAGGTGTTTTCAACAATTTTAAACCTCTCAGTCTCTATTTTGCCATAATATTTCAATTATCCTCTTTTTCTCTATATTTTCAGTAAAATAGTTTTAAATGTTTCTTACTTTAACTTCAAGCGTTATGCATAGGAACTGCATTAAATTAAAATGCAAATTGTATACTTGCAAATAATTCTGTGAAAATGGCTCCATTTTAAAATCTCTCTACATGTGAAGTCACACACACAATAGCATATTTTCAATTTTAATATATTTAGTAATCAAAGTGTTAAAACAGATGATAGACTGCAGTCCTGGATAGTAAAATATTTTGAGTATTGCAGAAAAGGTATGGTATAGACAATGCAAACTTTTCCAAAAACACTTTTCATACCTGACAGGAGGGAACCAGACCCCTGGTGAAAGAATGATGCTGTTTCTATAACCACTCTACACTTAACTTTAGTTTCAGAAAAGAGGTCACAAAATAGTGCCAATTATGGAAGGGGGTTGAGACTTGGGGTTGGGGGAGCTTTGTTTGCTAGCTTTTCATTTGGTTTTGTTTATATTTTATGATTGGACCTTTGTTAGCTAAAACTTCAGTGTGAATTCCAGTTATTTACATACAGAACAGAAAACCAATATGGATTGGCAACAACTTTTAGCCCCTAGTGACCTCAACCAGATTCACACTTGCAATCTGGAAGTGTAATAACTGAATATATTTCACAAATATGTGGCTTGACCTTGCATCTGTGGAGTCACTGCAAGTTTTGCCATTGATTCCAATGGAGCAGGGTTACACCAAGCAATGCTGTCCTCCCTTTGCTTTTTTCTTACTGGACCTGAGTACCATAGTACTGCATAGTGAAACCCCCCTCCAGCCAATGAGTCAGATTTCTTCCTGAACCAGCCAGAAATGAATCTACTTCATTCTTTTCTATATATATTTATGCAAGCACTGATGACAAAATTCTATGAAGTTTCAGCAAAGTGTGTATAACTACTGTGAAATCCCTTTATTACATTGGATAATTGCTATATTAAAATCGTGTTCTGTCATGAAAATGCTATGCAGAATATTTGCCCAAATAGAAAATCTCTCATGGGCTATGTTCTACAAAATGCAAAACAAAACTTAATCTGGGGGAGAAAAGTTATTGTGAACACATGTCTGCCTTTTGGCACAATGCACATCAGTAGCAGGAAAAACACAAATTACTTTTGATTAAATAAGGTGTCTATATTCTAATATAAATTGAAGTAATTAGTTGACATAGCATAGAATAGATGAGGATATATCTGAACTACGTTCATTATGAAAAGAAGACATCAGAAAGGAATAAATTAAACAGGACTAACTAAGATGATTCACAAATTCCAAGTTCTTCGTCTGAACTAGCCACACCATTCTAGCACAGTGAAATTACACAAAAGATGCAGGATATCTTTAAAATTTACACGTAAGCTAACAGAGACTATATGAGTAAATTGAAAGGATTCAGAGAGGTGGGAGGGGGGCGGGTGTTTACAAGGTGATGCAGCGCTAGAGGATAAAGAGAATCAGGCAGAATGTCTTTACATGGTGAACGATCAAACTAAGAGAAGGAAATGTAATAATAACTATAAATCATTTTTAAAAAGAATTGGGCAAGTATTCTTTAGCAAGGATACATAGTGATATAACTGCTAATTCAAAGGAAAGGACAAATCTTAATGGGTCTTCTGTTATCCTGTTCCTCAATTTCTTGTCTCCTCATTAAGAAGATAAAGTTGGCATGTTAAAATTCATACAAACAGAACAGAGTCTAAAGTCTCCATGCACAATATATAATATAATGCAGGAGTCATAAAATGACAAACACCTGCAGTACACAAACAAATTAGCAGGAGATGACCTAAATGATAATCATCTTATTACGCATCAGAAACAGTTGACATTTCCCCTAATTTAAGAGTGCTCCAATTACAGTTAACCTAAAGGTTAGCAGCTTTCATCTCTCTCGTCTTTGTGATAGTGTTCTCACTGATATTGTGGCAACATGGAAATTAAATGCTCCATAAAAATAGAGCTAATTATTGTTAAACTAGTCATTTTCTATATGGATTAGGTTTAATTCTTTCAAGCCAATATCTGTGACCTGTTTGTCTGACAACACCACCCATTGTTGACCTGTGGCATGAACTGTGTATCTTTTCTTCTGTAGGCACTAGGTGTCTGTCTGGCATTGCACTTTCTTTTTCTGGACATGAGAACTGTATTTTTTAACATGTAATACATGTTACATGTGAACTGAATTCTTAACTAAGCACTGTATTTTGCATTGGAGTTTATATCAGTAGATATGGAACTGGAAAGTATTGTTCATAAAAAGGATGTCAAGAATCATATTAGTTAGAAAAAATGAAACACAATACGCTGGTCAGTTGCAGCAAAGAAGGTCAACAGGATTGGAAGCTGAATAAATATAGTTATGCATAAAACAGAATAACAACCACATAGCATTCCTATAGGAGTATACCTATTTTTTGGATACATAACCTCTAGGAAAAATTGTGGAGAAAACACACAAAACTGAGCAAATTTTGGATGGTGTTCTTTAGGATTATAAAACTAAACTATGCCTCAATCTAAAGCTATGTGCATTGAGACAGAAAGCAAAATGTCTTATTTGCTAGGCTGCAACTACCTTCACCCATCTCCTCTTTCCTATACATCTTTCAGAGGAATATTATTTAGGGCAAGATGAATACCCTTTAGTGAATACATTATTCAGTGAATTTTGCCATTTTTCATTGAATAATTTTTTCAATTATTTCCCCCCAGTATCTGACTAGGTCTATAACAGATCTAATACCTTTCATTGAGTAAATTATTCTACAAAATTGGTAATATTAACTGAATAAATTATTCAATGAATATTTTCCTGGAATTTGACCATGTCTAATTTTTTTCATCAATGCAATAACATTTCTCCTTTTTCCCATCTAGGCAAAGCTGTGCATGCCTTTTGTAAGAAACTGGAACTCTGAATAAGTATACTGAATTTGGATTTCTGTACTCTGAAAAACTCATCATAGTCTTCATACTTTTACTTGAATTTTACCTGTATTTCATCTATTGTTGCCAATCATGTTCAAGCAAAGCTGTACAAAAGTTGACAGTTACAGATGAACACCAGGCTCAGCGAGAAAGAGTGAACGTGCATAAGAACTGAAAGAACCAGTCCCAAAATAGGTAAACTAATGCCACCATGAACTGTTGAGTTTTGTACTGCTCCTCATGTAATGTCCAGAGGTCATATTCACCAGATACCAATCACAAAAATAGGCATAAGAGGATATGTGCATTTTCTTCATAGACCACCCACCTTATGTTATAGGTAACATAGAAAGAACATGACTATTCCACATGAAGGGCTTTACTCCAGCAAATGTTTCATTAGCATTCAGTGTTTGAGATCTTTGACTGTTACAAGTATTAAGAGCTACTAGCTTTACCTCAGCTTATCTAGCTGGTCATTAACTGCCTAGTAAATTATCTAAAGATTACACATTATTGCTAGCTTAATAAAATCCATATTAAGAAAAATGGAGTTGACAATGTAGTCTGAGTGATCTTTTTTTCTGTGCAGTACCTTGTAACCAACTGTCATTGCTCTTAAAATGAAGAACTAAAGACCAAAATGAGCCCTGCAATAAAAATTAGCAACCCAGAACACCTAGGTGACATTCCAGTAATTTACTGAATATTAATAATGTTTTTTTAGAATTTTAATTTTACAATTATCACTTAAGGTCCTCACTAATGGCAATGTAGGCACATAGGACACAGGACTGCAAAGGGCCTTTTCAGTCAAGGCCAATCCTTTGCTCCCACAAGCAGCTACATCAAGTAATCCCATTTATAAATGTATTGATCTCTACCTGAAAACCTATTAGTATTTTATTGTAAACTTTCTTCTAAAGTCCTTCCCAAATTTTGTTTATAGCTGGTATATACCAATTTGTTCTTCTGTCAGTAATATTCTTTAGCTTAACTAGCTCTTCGCCCATTCTGGTGATGTATTTATAGAGTTTGGTTATATTCCCTCCAAGCCTTCCTTTTGCTAGGCTAAATAGGCCAAGTTCTTTTATTCCACTTCCGTAAAACAGGACTAGTAGCTAGTTAACAGCATTATTTTCTGTTTATTTTTATTACTGCAGCACCAAGGGCCCTAGTAAAGACTAAAACATCATTGTGTGAGGTGCTGTACAAATGCAGAATGAAACAGCAGTTTTTGGCCCAGAGAGCTTACAATCTAAGTTAACTGTTCCTATAATCAATCTAGTAGCTGTTCTTTATACCTGTTCCAGTCTGAGTTTATCTTTTTTGAAGATGGGTATATTCCAGATGGTGAGGTCTGACCAGGGCCTTGGAATTTTTTCCTGGTATTGCATTTGCCTTTTTCATGGATCTGTCCTATTGGTGACTCATAGTCATACTGTGATGCTCTGGGACAGCGGTTCCCAAACTCTGACGGATTGTGCACCACCAATTTAAAACAATACATCCTTAAGTACCACCAGCAATTTTTTGTCATATGAAGTCATTATAATAAGTCTGTTAATGCATACCAGTGACAGGTTGTCTGTGTACCACTGGTGGTACCCATACTACAAACAGGGAACCGCTGCTCTAAGATACCTATTTTTCCTCTTCCTCTGCTATTTACAAACAATAAACCCCTGTGTTATAGCAGAAATTCTTCTAATTTCAAAGAAGAGTGTAAGATCCTAAAGTTAGACACTAAGACCACACCCATACAAGTATGCACGTTTGTTTTCCCAGGGACAAGAAACAACAGCACACATTGTGCTGCTGCTACTTGTCTCCAGGGAACGCTAGTGCCACATGCCCATTGGCTCACAGCAGGTTACCCTGGGAGGGGTAGGGGAGGCTGGGGCCAGCACTGGGCCCCAGCAGCCATACCTGGGGTTCTGGGAGCCTCCTAAGTGCAGCTCTGGCTGGCCAGGCTCCAGTTTTCAGCAAAGCACACTGTCCTTCTGTGCACTGCCCCATTTTTTTTCCATAGGCTTTTTTGACCCCAGGATCTCCTGGGGTCAAAAAACTCCCCGCATGCTGCTACCTTGCAGTGCAGAGAACACCTGAATGTGTGGTATGTGGCACCACAGACACATCTGTGGTGCCACATACTGCATGACTGTGCTCTTCTGGATGCAACCTAAAACACCTAACTTTTAGGTGCCTAATCCTTGCAGTGCCGTTCAAAGTCCTGTCTTAGGTGGCTTGGTTCCCTGTTCAGTGCAAGGGGAGAGTTCAGTGCCCTATAATAAGATCTTTAATTCCATCACTTGATCAGGGCTGCAATCATGCTTCTCTCTGTGGTTGGTGCTGATGACCTTACTTCAGTGTTCATTGGTCCACATATAAAACCCAAGTATAAGCATGACTCTGGAGCCCAGTGTCCTGGTTACTCATCTGGGAAAAGGAGGACCTGGATTCTGTCCCCTGATGGAAGGGATAGTTGTGTGTTTTATCTAATAATTTTCTGGCAATATATTTTCATCTGGAAACCAAAATAGCCTGAAGCTAGTCCTTAGGCTAGAATATATCATATAGTGAAGGTGAGGGATTAGAGTCAAAGTCCCTAGCTTCGGTGCATCATGAAGGACTTTTGGTGAAAATTGATGTAGATGGAAACCCACTTTTCTGTTGAAAACATAATGGAAAATTTCTTACCAGGACTCATAGAGGAATCTAAGATTGTGTCACTCATCATCTGGGGACAAGAAAAGGGCTTAAATCTAAATTCAGGTAACTCCACCCAAATAGACATTTTAGTTAATAATTTATCCTGGCTTCTCAGTGTTAAAACTAACCTGTGAACTGAACCAGAGCAAATTTTTTGCTCCTTTTCCCTTTCAGCAATGATGATTCTGTTGGGCTACCACAGCTGTTGCCACCAGTCATCTTCAGCAATCCCTTGATCCGAGTATGATCTCTAATATGGGGTCATTGATGGGTCTTGAAGTGTCTTAAGAGTCCAATACTTGAGCCACAGATCTGTTCACAGAAGTTACAGGTCCATCTCCAGGAGAGGATACGACAGAGGCCAGGATTTTTCTCCTTTTGCTTCCTCCACTCTCTCTTCTCTGCTTCAAGGGCAAGACGCTTTACCTGAAAGCAGGCTGCCACTTGGTTGAGGTTGAGGCACCACCGGCGTTGGTTAGCAGCTAGCTTCTCTCACCTCTTGATGTCAGCATTTGTTTTCTTGAGGTATGCCTTCAATGTGTCCTTGGAGCATGTCCTTTGGGCACTGTGAGATGTCAGGCTGCAGCTAAACTGGGAGCAGAGGACTTGTTTGGGGAGTCGAGAATCAAGCATCTACACACAATGTCCAATCCAAAGAAGTTCATGCTTAAGGATCTTCAACTCAATGCTGATAACATTTGCCTCAGTAAGAATGCTAGCATTTGTGTGGTGATCTTTATAGCTTATATGGAGGATTTTCTGGAAACATCGTTGGTGGTATCTCTCCAGGATCTTACGATGATGAGTGTAGGTCATTCACATTTCACATCCATATAAAACAGTGAGGAAGATGACTGTGTTGTAAACTTGAATCTTGGTCTCTTTCTGGAGAATGTGATCAATAAAAACATGGTGAAGAATTTCCTTGAACAGGTACTTGTGTACCAAATTCTGGATCTCCTCATCACAATGACCACATGACTGAAACTGTTCTTTGTAGTGGATTGGAGACAGATCCATTTGCCATCCAAACTGGGTTCAAGTAAGAAAGTATCATTGCCCCAGTTCTATTCTCCAAGTTTTTGTCCATTATCCCAGTTCTCATTAACAACCTCCTTACTTACAGATTTCACATTGAATACCAAGTGGATGGAGGGCTCTTTAATCTGGGATATTTTTGCTCAAAGACCAAAGTATTAAAAGAAACCCTCTTATCTTCAATATGCTGATAACTGCACCATCCTTGTATACACTGAGAAAAACCTCTGGACCCCACTGGATCTTTTTGCAGGAACATACCAAACTTTAGGCCTCTCTCTCAACACTAAAAAGACTAAAGTGCTTTATCGACCTGCTTGAGGCCATGAACGTGACCCCCCACCCTCAAAATACCATCGAGGAAAAGACCATGGAGGTAGTCAAGCATTTCCCTTACCTTGTTAGCCACCTCCCTCAGACAGCAAACATTGATGATGTTGATATCACTGATCCACACAGGGTCTTCCTGACAAAAATGGGCAAACTCTAATAGGATACCTCTGTTCATACCTGATCCATAACTTTCAAGGACAGCTGTGCATTATGGGTAATTGTGACTGAGCCAGCCCAAAAGACTTTCAACCGGGGCCACAATAGGACAAGTCACATTGTCTTCTGTTGGTGCAAGCAAGGGTATGGTGTATAACCCAACAAGACTGCTTGCAGGATATGGGGATTCCTATTCCGCACATCATCAGCAAAGTTCTGTTTGCTTTATGAAGGCTTTGGGTGATAGCCAGAGCTATCAATCCTCCTTTACAGAAGTGCTGCTGCCACCAGGTGGGAGACAGAACCCTTCTCTGAATAAAAGCAGTCATAAAACGGGAAAGCCCTGAGAAATACCAATTTGTCTGCATAAGAGCTGGAAAAGTTTCCAAATGCTTAGCTGCATATCTCAATCAAGCCTCTTTATGTTTTGCTATCATCAGATAGCTCTGAAACCTTTAATATACAACAATTCAATTGATCTTTCAAATCACTTCCTTTTCACAAGAGAAATTGCAGTTGACAAATGCTATCACCCTGTTAACATGAGTCCTGGGTTGGTTCCTTCAACAATGCAACAAATCTCCTGAGCAAAAATTTAAATTTGGCAAAATATTTTTGTGTATGTGAAGAAAATTCCGACTGCAAAGCTTTACAAAAACATTTGTGCTTTCATGGCTCTCAGTGTACTTCATTAACAAAAGTGGGAGCCTGGTAAGCACTGGCCTGAGTATAAATCCAATTCTTCAGAGGAGGCATCCTGAAGGGTCTGTGTTCAGTCAAAGGTACAGCACTTCCATACACTGCCTAGCACATGCTCCTGTCTCTTACATTGCTAGGATGTCTCAAATCAGAGAAAGCCTAGAGAGAGATGCTCCAGTGCAGGTTTAAACATGGATAGTTTAATTGTGGTTTGTCCTTTTATTGGTCTTACTAAATATGTGTGTAGAGAGATGGAGGGAAGGGTGAAGAGAGGAAGGAAGGGAGGGGAGGCAATCTTCTTCTACCTTAACCCAGCTCTGTGCACTCATGGAAAGGACATCCATAGTTGGACCTCGAGTCTGTAAATTTCCTGGCTGATGCCTTCATGTAATCAAAAGCATTTTGGAATTAGAGACAAGAGTGCATATTACATGATTTTTTAAAGTATTTATTTGAAATCAAATTCTTAAGAATAAACTGTCAGAATCACCTATTCATTTAGTAGTAACAAACACAAAAATATATAACATTTTATTTTGCAAAAAATGGCAACAGATTTATAGTATAGCAATAATTGACATATGTATTTAATCAAGAACTACACAAAGCAGCTGACTCAGTCACTAAAAATTGGCAGTTGCTGTTAGGCTTTTGACAAGATATCTTCAAAACATCCCATGCAGGATTATGTATGGTTACTATAGGAATTGTAAGTCTTTCATAGAAAGAGAGAGCCTTTTTGGAAGCAGTTGTGATGTAACAGATAAATATTACAGCACTTTCCTCAATAACTTCCTGAGCCTGGAAAAATACACATAAAGGAAATTTTGATATTTGTACAAAATCACAAAGAGTAAGCCATCTCCCTTTCATATTTAATAAAGATCTTCCCAGTCAGCTGCAGCCGACGATAAGTGCAATATCTTTAAATGGTTAATCCAGGGATCACGGCTCAAGTGCTTTATGTGGTTTGGAGCAAGGAAAGCTGTTAGCAGCCTCAGTGTGCATTTCATAAACCTAAGGATTTTTTTTTTTGGAGGGAGGGGGGAGAAGTGGGGGTTGGCTTTTTACTATATCTTAAATGCTTTATTTTTCAGGGGAGAGATAAGGCCTGGTTCTTCACATAAAACTACAGCTTAGCCATTACTTAGTCTTTCTATGTTACGGAAAAGGTCCTGTCTGTGCACAGATGTCTCAGATTAAATTGTATCTCACAGTCCTTACAGTGCTCAGTACTAGATGAACTGCCAAAAGGGCCGTAGGCAAGAACTAAATTGCTTTGGTTTCAGTACACAGTGAATTTGGCTCAGACAAGCTGAATCAGTACATTAAATGCGAATCCCTCACAGATTTGAAAGCAGCCTTTAGCACAATTATTGACTGTGAGTGATGATTATGTCTAATTGAAGGAGACTTTTGCTACCTGTAGCTCAGTTGGAGTCCATGAGAGCCACAGCAAGGCACTGCATCTTAATTCAATGTTCCAGCTTGAGAGAAGCAATTGAACCTAAATCCTGAAGTGTATACACATGGTCGATAAACTTTAATAAACTTTACAGGTTCAGTAACTAGGCTGAGTGTATATAATTCAATTTTTTAATTCAGGAAAGGAAAATAGCTAACAAGTATGTTAGGCTACAATAATGTATTAGTTCATCTCATGCAGAGGCCCTCTCAGTAAAAGGAAAATATCTAGTTTCAT
Source organism: Crocodylus siamensis (assembly GCF_052110815.1). NCBI lineage: Eukaryota > Metazoa > Chordata > Crocodylia > Crocodylidae > Crocodylus > Crocodylus siamensis. The sequence goes on along the minus strand of NC_143397.1, from coordinate 121,239,648 downwards.
GCTTGTCTTTAGTACAAGTCATAAATCTGCTGCGCTATACAGTATATTAATGCTCTACAGGTGGGAGGTTACCAGAGTTCTTGGGTGTGGACCAACTTTCAGCAAATTTGTGAAGGGAACAAAATAATTTGACAAATTTGCATCTTTTGTTATGGAAGTTATGCCAATAATAAAGAAAAATGAGTGTGTTGCTTAATAAAGTCAGCCTCTCCCACCAAGATCTTGACACTACTGGCATGCTTTCATAGCATAACAACCAGTCACAGTGAAACTCATGATACTCTACATCTTAATCCTTTCCAAAAAAGTTATTGATTTTTTTCAGTGAACAAAAATAGATTTTCTCCTGGGTCCTCCATTCAGAAATGTGTTTTCTTTCTGTTCTTTAAAAAATAAGAATCTGTCAATATGTTTGCTGTGAATGCCTCGCTCCCACACACATTTGTTGTAACCTATTAGCTCTTTTCAAGTCAGATCCACTTCATTTTCGACTAGGTTCTTTTGGCACCATTGTAATGGTAACATTTGTGGGTGGGGAAGAGGGGAAGGAGAAAAAGGGGCATGGGGGGTAGGGAAGGGGGAAACAATGCCAAGTTATTTTTCAGACTTTCCATAAATGCACAATAATCTGAATCGTGTAAATTTTCCATTTAAATTTCCCCCATACAGAATAATTTCTCTAAATGGCACATATACATACCAGTTTATTATGGAAGGGTTGCCCATCAGCTGTAAGTACTGGCTTGCATGTGTGGTTTTCAGCATTTTAGAAGAGTGCAGTGGAGGATTGACTTTGAAAAGCAATATGTATACAGGGTTGTGCAACCATTAAAAAATGCAAGGGAAAAAAAGAAGGTACAATACTGAGAAGGCAACAAACCTGAACAGAATCCTTTCATAATTAATGTACAAAAAAGTCCTTAATAACTTGATTGATTGTTGCTTACATGCAGACAAATATATCATAGCACAGCATAGGCTGTGTACAGAAATTTAGCCAGCCTGTCGGGAAAGCTGTTCAACTATAGTGTTTTCAGTAAGGGAGTGGGGCTCAGAGCCTGCCTACAGTGGTCCAGGCTAGCAGTGCTTCAGCAGCCTCCCAGGAGGCTGCCAGACAGACCCTCTCCCCAGCCCTGCCCTCTACCCCCTCTTCCATCCCAGCCAGCTGGCAACTACCAGCAGCAGCTGGGAGGGAGAGTGGGAATGGAGCCCCCTTGCCTCCCCACTGCATGACTTACCCAAAATTACTCCTGCTAGGGTCTTGGGGAGAGCTGGGTGGGGGGGGGGCTTTTTTCTCCTACCCCCCCCCCCCCACAATAGCATGATGGCAGGAGCAGAGGCAGCCTTGCCCAGAGCTGGGGGGTGGGGGAGGGTGGGAATGGAGACCTCCCATGCCTCATAGGCCCAGCCTGGTACCTCCCCAAGAGCCCGGAAGTGGTAGTTGGGGCAGGGCACATGTAGTGGGGGGGGGAGGCAGGGGGCTCCCTTCCTCCACCCATCCTCCCCCCTGGCTATGCTAGGAGGAGACAGAGGTTTTCTCTCCTCCTCTATGACAGCAACACAAAACCACATAGGATGCAGGGGGAATTCCCAAACATTAACCCTTTCAGGGAACCTGCACACAGGTTCCCTAAGGTATTCTGCCCTAGAGTGCCCCTATCTGATAGTACATCAGACAAGGTTCAATTTTCATGCAATCGGCCATTTTAGAAGTGCCCTGCAGCTCTGAAAGTTTGCTGTGTTATGGCTATAAAGAGCTTTTGGGGGCCCACCACATGAAGAATGTAACTTCTGTACATACTCATAGCTATAGGCAATTGTTGATGCTCTGCATCATGGTGTATGGAGAAAAGATCTAGCCAGATGCTTGAAGAATCCACTTGTGGCTGACAAAGCCCAATTCAAGAGTAACACAGCTTGTTACAAGTTTTAAAGATCCATGTGTTGTCTGAGTTGGATTCCAAGTTTACATCATGCTGCTTTCTTCTTTCTCACTTTGCTTCCATCCCCTGGATCAAAACTATTTCATTTTGAGCTGCACCCAATGCCAGATGTTCCCTCTAGATCCGATGGGATTCTACACTTCTCCAAGCTTTCTACATGGATATAAATGACTTCATATCATTTTGACACACATTGTGGTACCGCTATAGAGGGTGACCCCTAGAGCTGTCTCAGATCTCACTGTATAAAATATGCTTGGGGATGTGGTCTTCTTCCACTCTCCTGACATGGCCAATCCATCACAACCTCGTCTTTTTGATAGTGGTTTCTAAGTGTGCCAGTCCTGCTTGCTCCAGCACCTCTGTGTTTGGTATTTTGTCTTCCCACTTTATTTTCAGAATCTTATGCTGTCATCTCATGTGGAAGTATTTCAGTCTCTTGGTGTACCTAGCATACACAGTCCATCTTTTGTAAAGCAGGGATGACAGCACAAGTCTTGTAGATTCACAGCTTCACCTTAATTGATAGTTTGCTGTTATTTCATGCACATTATTGTAATAGCCTGAAATTCTTAGCTGCTTTTCTGATTCTATTAGACAGTTCAGTCTGAAGGTCAGATTCCTGCTGATCATAGGAACCAACTAGCAAAAGCTGTCAATGATGACCAGAGATTTACTCTCCAGACTGATGTCAGGTATTGGTTCTTCCACCCCTTGGTACATATTCTTTTAGATGGAAGCTTGTTCAACATTGCAAGGTTTATAATGAAAACTAAGTGTTACCAAATTTACCCGTCACTTTGGGGTAAATCATTTATTAGGGGTACATTTCTGGGATCTCTGTAATTCTATCAATGTGCTGCTTGTGTTACTTGTATTTCTGTATGGAGCTGTATCTCTCCCTTCTGCAAGTCCTCACCCCCAGTGGAGCTATCTTGCAGGACTCAGTTTCAATGGGGCTGGGTTCCTCCAACCACCAAATCAGTCAAACACATATACACAAATACAGACACAGATTAACAGGGCACGCCTGAGCTGGGCTGGGTTATTCAGCATTGACAGGCTAACACCCTCATATGCCTTGCACTCAGTTCATCAGGGCAACAATAAAATGCAGTCAGCACATGGGTTAACAGAGCACATCTGAGTCAGGCTGGGTTATTCAGCATTGGCAGGTTGACACCCTCATGTGCCTTGAACTCAATTCATTCCTTATTTCAGAAGGACAATAATAAATGCAGTTAGACACACACACACACACACACACACGCGCACATGCTAACAGGGAACATCTGATCAGGCTAGGTACAGTCAGCACTTTCAGCTGATACCCTCATGTAACCTCAAAACTCAGCACAACCCAGTCCCTTCTCACAATGGTCCTAGTTGTAATTCCCTTGATGAGCAGATCCCAATATAGTTTTGGGGCATTACAGGGATCTTTGGCTTAGGTAAAAGAAGTGTTACTGCAGAGAAAATGGGGAGTTCAAGGGGAAGGAAGAGTAAATGAGGTTCAGAGAGAGAGTACAGGAACCAGCTTGACCATAAAAATTATTTATTGCCAGTTACATGAACTTATGATGATACCAGTAGTAATAGCCATACAAGAGAGACAAATAAAACAGTTACAGTATTACATAGTTTCAATTAGGTATTTGGGGAAGTCTAGCTCAACTGTGATCAGCAAAAGTCCAGTTTAGAAATCTGTGCCTGGGGTAAGAGAACAAAAGTCAGGTTTAGAAAGCAATGCCTGGAGTAAGAAAGCAAAAGTCAGAATGCTGGAGTCAGAGAAAGAGAGAGACAGAGAGAGGGAGAGAGTTGGGATCTCACCACTCAGCAAAGCTTGAACCACTCCAGGTCCCCAGGTGTTTGTTGGAGCTTGCAGAGTCCTCAGCATGATCAGTGAAGGGATTCCAGGCAGGAAGGGAGGGGAACTGGTGCAGCTTTTGGATCCAAGCACCAGGACAGCAACTTGAGCTTGGGTAGGGGTTTTTGTAGAGAGCTAACAATGGCTCAAGGGAGAACCATAGGTTTGTTTATGAGTAAATGATGGCTGATATCCTGGATAATAAGAACTGGTCACTCCTGGCTATGGGTGGTATAATTCTGAAGGACCTCACAATACAGACAGGCAGATTCAGTGCTTTGGGTACCAATAAAGGAGTCATTACTAGAACTGGTCTGATAAATGCTGAGCTGGGTGTGTGCAGACATGGGTTGATTAGCACTTGAAGCAGGGATCCCCCATCACTCAGTGCTCCCCTGCTTCTCTGGTCCCAGAATCCAGTGCGATTCTTGCCTTGGAATTTCTGTTCTCCATCCCGAATGCTAATGAAGGTGCTTTCCCGTCCCATCTCCCATGTAAATGCATTGCCATCCAGTTCCATCTCCCGTGTAAATGAGACAAAGGGAATTGCTTCACTTCTATCATCCTTGTCTGGAGGGGTTTAGGTGCATCTCCCACTGCATCTTCATTGTCTTTTGTAAGTCCTTCCTCTAACCAGTCCTTGTTCAGGTGGTGGAGGGTAGTAGAACGGGGGGATTCTTTGTGAGTCAGACAGGCTGTGTACTGTGCCAGGGTTCCCCAAGAACACAGAGATGAGAGGTAACACAAGGTGAAAGATCTGGTTCTGAAAGATTTTTTTTTGTTTGTAGATGATGCGGCCTTGTTTACCCACAGTGATTCTTTCCTGCAAAATCACTTGGGCAGATTTTCTGATTCATGAAAGATTTTGGGGTTGGCAATTAGTCTCAAAAAAAGACTGATCATATCATGACATAAACCCAGGAAAATAAGGACATGAAAGCATAAGCCATTTAAATGGCTGTCACCTCTTCTCTTCAACCTAGAGGTTCACAGCTTACATTGCCCTATGGAACATGCACCACATACTTCAACTTTTAACTTTGGTCAACCTTTTGCCTCTCTGCAGTCATCCCTTAACCTTCCCTACCAGTAGTAGTTGGTACTATGGGATAGAAGAGGCAGTTATATGCACAAGAGCAATTAAAGGAGGTGACAAGAAAATATGAAGTGAGGGAGCTTCAGTCCCACTTGTATCAAAGCTCTACATGGCTGCTTCAGGGCTTTGACTTTAAAGGGACAATCTATTGCTAGCTGGATTGCATGCATAATACGTTACATGTTGCACAAGAGCTAAGTTAAAAGAACTTTAGGAAAATTATGACATCCCAGATTTAAGATTACCCATGTCATTTCAATTTGTCCCTTTTGTTCTCCTTCCCCATGTGCACATGACTACAATTTCCTCTATTTTTGAGAAGGTAAAGTGGCCTGGATAGTCACATGGTTCCTCAGTATACTTGGAACATTTAGATTTGCCAGACTGGAATAGCAGGTTGCCATCTTGTAGGTGGACTGTACCAAGGGAATAATGGTCAGACTAAGGAATCATGGGAGTACATTTCTGCCCTCTTTCCCCAAATGTGATCACCTTGTCTTGTCCCCTCATTTGCATTCCAATAATGGCTCCCACTCATGGCTCCTTGTCTCAATCCCAGGGTCCTTGCCTTCTCAGTCTTACTCCTACTCTTCAGGCTTCTCCTTTAAGTCCCAGACTCCACACACAGGCAGTACTAGTCTCCCCCTCCAGGTTTTCCGTTCAAGTTCTAACCTTTCTCCCTGACTTCCAATCCATCACCAACCCTACTTGCAGACCTAATCTTCTTTCACAGCTAGTTTCCTTTCCCTGCTCCTGATTTGTCTTCTAATTTATCTTTTCCCTCTCAAGCCCAGCCTTACCCAAGAATGTCTTATTCACCCTCCCAGAACTTCCTTGTCTTCTTGTCTCAATCTCTTTGTTCCCAGTCCCATACTATTGCCTTCACATTTTCACCCTCCCTATCATCCCAACTCATGGAGTCTTTACTCATCCACTTTTAGTGACTCATCCTAATCCCAGTCACAGTTTTTCTCTCCAGGCGTGTCTACACATCACTCTATGTCACCGTAGTGAAGCACTACATTGCCATACAATGCGCTATGGCAACATAGAGATCACGTGAGTCTACACATGACTGGCAGCTACTTCACCATAATGGCACACTCCCCCATTTTAGTGTGCCGCTATGGTGAAGTAGCAGATAAAACTAACCATGCGTCACATGCAGTGTGCAGTATGGGTAGTTCCTGAGCAGTGCTTTAGTACTTCCAAAAGGAAGTAACAATGTCACCATACAGTGACATGTAGATGCGTCCTCCATCTCCCAGGTTCCTTGCCTTTTCTCTCGCTTCTGATCCAGCCACTATCAATTTGGATATCTTCCTCCTCCACACTTCCTGGACCCAATGGAAAGTCACTGAGCAATCTCCTTGCTGTTAAGTCCATGTTTAGTGTCACATCAGCTTAGAAAACATGACAGCAGACGTTAAAGAGAAAGTCCTCCTGAGCCCCTGAAGCTCTGAGCTGCAATCTATTCAATTGTTCTTCCAGGTCCATGTATGCATAGCCTGCCCAAAAATATGAGCTGCTTTCTGCTCAGTGATCATGGAATCTTAAGAGATCTTTGCTACTAAAATAAAAGTCAGCTCCGTTTAGTATGTCCATATTACATTTTTCCAGGGTTTATCACTTGGCCACATTTGGGCAGAGACAACAAGAAACGCATCTGTTGGCCAATTTCTAGTTCCTAACAAATAACGTGGGACTGCCAGAACATTTCATAGAAAAGTATTGATTTTTTAACAGATTTTTGATCAGCAAAACCAGATCCCTCCTGCTCCCCACCTCCTTAGTCTCCTGCTAAGAATAGACTGTAATTATTTTTGCTGAAGTAATCATAATCATCAGACAGCGGCAAACATATGACATAGAACATTTCAGGCTAAACAGTACATTTTAGCAAAGTTGTATGAAAATGAAAACTGTGTCTTATAAGTTAGGGAGTGTTCGGGCAACCTTAATAATAGGTGACACCCATCTCTGCTTGTATTAATGGCCCCAGTCTGCATTCCTTACTTTGGCAAAACCACCATAAAGCCAGTAGCTGTTTTGCCTGCATCAGGATGCAAGACTGAGCCAGTAAATTAATGATGCAGTCCTCAAGTCTGTCCAATACATAAGTAGTGCAGAACCCAAGAAAGCAAAGCAAGGATGGCAAAATGCCAGCTTTGTGTTCCATTGATCGCAGGAGAAGGTGGAAGCTGATTAGCCCCAAAGGTTAATGATGTTCACCCAGGGTGGGCCAGATTTTTGGACTGGAGATAAATGAAAATGACTTCCTGGCTTGAAAGCTCCCTGAGCCCACTGACATCACCAGAGATAGGATTGGAGGTTGGAAAAACAACTAAAATCCTGTCTTGGCATCTGATGCCCTGGAGACAGAAAGAATTGGGGCTAAATGGGTTCATAATTCCTATTAGTTCCCTAAAATTCTTGTTTAAGACTTTAGAATTAGGATTACTTTTGAGTTGATCCTATCCACATTCAAACACTAAAAATATAACTGAAGTAGCAGCAGTGTTATTAATTGCTTCTATTGTTTTATGTCATCAAAGTGCATTTCCCAAGCAAGTGTAAGTATAACAGGTTTCTTCCAACAATGCAGCATGTGGACTTAGCCTGTCATCCTAGTTTATACAGAAGAATAGATTTTGCATTCAAATCTTTAGTAAACTGTCAAACCTAATTGCTTGCTTTAATTTTAATGGTCTGAAAGGTTTTAATAAAGACATTATGGTTTCTAAATTTAATTTCCTCACTTTTTTCTCTTTTAGCCTCTCACTTTCAACACACCTTTAAGTCTTCGTTTTGCAAGCGTGTAGTTTAGTCATTACAGTTGAACACTCCTGCATGAAATAAAGATTTCAGGCTGCTTCATTCCCACATTACTCAGGTGTATATTAGTGAAAGAAACCAGGGTGTAAGAGGCCATCCGTTACAAGGAGCCAAGAGACAGTATAATGAAATGATGTCACTGAGAGGGAATTAGGATAAAGCTAATTTAAATCTCATGTGACTGCAGTTTATTTACCATCATGTTAAAAAATTCAAGACCGATAAGCACATACTTGTAAAAAGCAAAGTACAAAATCATGGCTATACATAAAGTTACTCATCGTTTTCCTTTATGGCCTTTAAAAAAAAATTGCATGCAAGTTGTAGAATGTAACTGTTCTCATGGGATTTGCCTATGCTTGCTTTCTGTCACAACTGAATTTCTTGGAAAACTTTAGTAAAGATGGCTTAGCCCTTTCTAAGAATAAGTGCAGATATAAACAATGTTGTCACTTTATTTTTTTTCCCATTGTCTGCTTTCCTGGGTAGTCAAGGACTCCCTTTGTCTTAGGCTAGAGACTTAGCATGTGTCTGGGATCAGAGATGCTTTCTACTAGTTCCTTCAGATATTCTGCCCTGAGTTCCAGGCAGTGAATGATCAATATTTAACACAATGAGTATGTTAGAAAAGTGCAGCTAAAATCTCCAGAGTTTTACTCCAAACCCTGAGTTCCCTATCTGTCACTTGCTCCCAACCCCCACCATGCTGCCTACATGGTCACAAGCCTGAACTTGACAGAGAAGGAAAACACCAGCTGCAGCTGTCTGCCTCTGCTTCAGTTTCTGCCACTAGTTCTTATTGGGCACAGGGAAAAGTCCTGTCACAGGGAAAATCACAGGGAAAGTGAGTTCTTAATCTAGCGCTTCCCCTGGTTTCTCTAAATACCACTTCCTTCCTTGAAATACTCCATTATAAATTCTACCATTATTAAAAAAATAGACAGAAAATGTTTTTGTTTCCATTTTTTATGCAAATACAATTATTTTTGCAAAAAGCAAATTCTTTCTAAAACAAAAATGGAAACTCCTTTTTAATAATCGAAAGTAGTTTTGATGAAAACTTTTCAAACAGCTCTTGCTCCAACTCTACCCATATCCCATGTGAGACAACAGGAATCTGAATGATGATACAAGAAAATTATGCAAAATATAAATGCCACATTATAAGACCATTCAGATTGTAAAATCAAGAGCTTTATATTTAGGAGTTGCTGGAATTAAGTTAGAGCTTAATTTTGCCTTTTGTGGGACAATCTTTATGTGAGCCAGAAGGAGTTGTTTTCCATCTGAAAATGCCAGTTAATCAAAAGAAAAATATATGGAAACATGCCATTTTTGACAAATTTTTGTTCTTAAAACTAAAAATGAAAAATGGGTTTTGACTTTTTTGGCACAGAATGTTTCATTTTGTTTTGCAAGGACTTTTCTTTTCAGTATTTTTTTTAATTTTTTTTTTGGAAAGTGGAAATTGGAACAAATTTTTTCAGTTTTTCAGAGATTAAATGTTTTGATTAGCTCAACATGATTAAAAAAACGTGTTGCGTGGAAAGTTTAATAAATATTGATTTTGTTCCAAGTCACAGCAGAAGAAAAATCAAAATTGTAGATTTTCCTATGGAAAAAAACCCCAACCTTGATCTAATATGACACTATTATTTGTTCTTCAGGCAGGGCATAAGCTGAATGCTGAATGAAGAAGAGTGTTTTAAGAAAAGAAAAAAAAATCATGCTTGGCCCTTTGCAGACAATTTCTATTTCTCAGAAAAAGTCAAATTTCATATCAACAGTAAGTGGTAATTATTACAATGAAATGCATTTTAAAGGCTTTTTGAGTTTTAAACTTGCCTAACTATGGAATTGCTACTAGCACATCCATAATACAACACACCATTTGTTATAACTCGTGCTGATCAAATAAGCTCGGTGAATTCTTGCACTGCTCTGTATGAGTTTTTATGAGGCTCCAGAAAAGGCTCATGTAGGCCTTGGGCTATAAGGCTACATGCCTCTACATAGGATATTCATGCTAATTAGCTATTTCAGACTTTGTTTAGAATAATCTCTTAGAAATACAGTATTTATTTACTCTACAAACAAATTGGACATTAGGATCTTGTAATTTCCTAAATCTTATGCCAGCTGCTAGCCTCCTTGTGAGCAATTAAGATTCTTCTGACAGAGTTCTTTGAAATGAAATTCAACTCAGGCTAAAGCCTGTTTAAAAATATGAATATTTTAATTATAATTATAATTATAAATATATATGTGTATATATATGTGTGTGTGTGTATATAACTTTTTTACAACTTCTTATATAACAAGGGAAAATGGCTGCCTTCATTTCTTTTGAAGTCAACTTCTGAAGTCAACAAAAACATATTGGTGAGAAAAGTAGGTGGATTTAGGCACCATGTCTGCAATGAAGGCACCGTGTCTGCAATGAAGTATAAATGGAGTCAATGTTTTCAAAAGTAGCTAATAAACCTGGGTGATTAACTTGACAGACAAAAATGGACTTGATTTTCAGAACTGCTTCTCAGTATTTTCTCAAAATTAGGCTCCAGTAAAAGAGTCTTATTTTGAGCACCCAAACACCAAATCACTAGTTATTCTGGCAATCTCATACAGGACATTGAAGTATTAAAGTACAAACCAATGACATAGTATTATTTTGTTATAGAAACTTTAGTTGAATGCATTTTAGCAACCATAGGCATATCAAGAAACAACAACTTCCATGTGCATTTACTGCACAGTTACTTACAGCAGTTTTTCAGCAAGGGTTTACATGTGCAAGTGCTACAGCAAAGTAATGCTGTGTGTAGACTGATTTTGGTGTAAAGTTAGTCCCAAGTCAGTCCACACACAGAGTGTTACTGTGCAGTAATGCATCTAGCAGTAACTACTTGAACATAAATTTGCTACCTGCATGATGAAGGTAGCAAAATGGGCGTAAGTCACCATAGTTACTGCGCAGTAACCTAAATTACTGCTCAGTACATGACTCCTTTGACTCCTCAGTCTACATCTTCACTGAATGCATATCTTATATGCATTCCAGCCCAGCCTCTGGCTTCTTTACTTTTCATTCCATCCAGGAAGAGCACACACCAACTGCTGAATCTTCCTTAGCCTGACAAAGGGTTTTTGAACCTGAAAGCATGCTTAAAATTGTTTTCCAACTATTTAAGTTGGTCTAATAAAAGATATCAGATTCACCCAAAGAACCTTGTGTACCTATGTTCAGTACATGTGCACATGTAGACATGTCCATTATCAATAGAAGGATAAATCATGGTTCAAAATGTCAAAAGTTAAAGTTTCCTTCAAAATGGCAATTTAATGGCATTGTATGCTCCATATTTTTATGAATGTTTGAATCCATTAAAGTAACATATAAGAGGGAAAGGGGATTAAATATCATTTCATATATAAAGTGCCCCAAAATGCACTTCATGAGTTTTTAATGTTGCTAATTTGAGGACTCAAATCAAAGCCTACATCAAAGATATGATTGAGTGTACAACCTTAACTCTGCTGCTCTAAATAGTAGGGCTGTGTGAAACAGCTGTGCTTCAATTCAGTTTTGGATTTGGCTGTTTCAGAGGACGGTGAGATGTTTTGGTGTTTTGGATCATTGTCCTGTTTTGCTTCGGTTGAATCTGTTTTGAACAGGCTGCAAGCTTCACACTGCCCTACTGCCCAACTGGGCAGGGCTTGGGACAGGGGGTTTGGGGCTCCAGCAGGGAGCAGGACGGGGCCATAGGTGCCTCGTCCGGGGGAGGGCTTCTACCTTCTGTGCGGGTGAGGAGACCCCCATGTGGATATCTGATCCATGTCATGCTGGGTCACAGGGCAGGGAAGCAGCACAGAGTGGTGAGCAAGATTGCTGGTCCCTGCCATGTGACTCAACTCTGGTACAATTTCAATTTTATATAAAATCTTTTATGGAGCTCTAATTACCAATGGTCATCAAGTTTCTCTAGGGTAGAAATAAAGGATACAATGAATCCTATTTTGTTTTGTTTTGTGCATACAATATAAAATTGCCTTGTTTATATAGTACATAAAGGCCAGGGTTATTATTATTACTGCTGATTAGTGAAGTTTTCCCTATTTGACATAGTACGGGTTTCGATCACTTTTTTATAGCCGCTGTTAAAGTTTATCCCCTAACTTGCTTGCAACAATATGTAGTCAGAAAGGATCTCATAGCACCTGGAGATCTACTTCTTACTGAAGATGTTTATTTAGTAAGGAAAGTTTAGGAATAAGGTGTGGCATTCCTTTTACACAACTCCTCAGTGATTGAACTGGAATAGTCTAGGTTTTAACAGCATCAATTATGCCATCAACAAGTGGTTTTCTGCTTGCATAGATTATTGGAAGGATAAACTAAGTAAGATGTGTCAGTATTATTGGGTTTCAGAAAATGTAATGTGTGACTGATATAATACATAAACAAGATTGCACTGGAAAGAGCTAACCATTTCTCCTACTTTAGTGGCTTGTGCTAAACCTGCTAAGGTTATCTGGCTTTTCAAAAGAAATAAAAGTAAGACCATTTCTAAATTATTCCAGCCTAGTTCAGCTGTATCTGAAAAAGTATGAGCACCCACAAGCAGCTTTTTATGTTCTTCCCCTGTGTGTGTCTGTCACTTCAGTAAACAGATACAATTTGATAAAGGCTTTTATAAAAGTTATTATGAGCATTTTATTTTAGAGAAGGGGAATGAATAACTGTTTTTCCTCTTCTTTGTGGCATCCAAACTTCCCTACACTTACACATTATGCAAACTTCAAGGAAGAAGCAGTTAGCATGTCAGAGAACCAGTGATGATAACTCTTGAGTAGTGCAGTCGGCAGCAGCAGCTTTAGTTTCACGACAGGCACATTAGTCTGGATGTTAGCTGCTTCTCCTTAATTGGATTGCTTGCATAAATTGCCATACAAGGTGGACATGTGATAGCTTTCTTTTTTACCAATCAGTCATGTCAAGAAAACCTTATGTATTTTATATAGAAAGGGGAAAAATGATAATTTGAAGAGATGAGAAGATGGCGCAGGGTAAAAGCTGATATTCTTCCTCTATAACAGATAGCCCCAAGTTGTAGAGACCATTATTTCTTGCATTTTCAGAGCAAATGAACTTGACAGATGGCTGTGTCACCTAAACCCCTACCTACCAACTTGATTATGCAGAAAACAATACAATAGAAAAGAAATCATTACTGAAGGAACCTGGTTAGTCCACAGAGGGCTGAGCGATGCAGAAGAACAAAATTACAGTTGTGGAATTGAACAGCAAGAATGCATTTAACATAAAGTGGGTTACAGCAAGGCAATCAGTCATGGCTAAAGCTATTGTCTAGGCTTGCTTGCATGGTATATGAAGTAATCTGTCATCTACCACTGAATTTATGCTTAGTTTATAGTAGAAAACTACAAAGGTTTTGCCAGGGCATGTTTCAGTAGTCTTAAGTAGCTCAACTGTGAATCTATAAAATTAAAACTATGGGAATTTGGGACTTTTTTTTGCACTCAGTGTTTTGAAGGACATCACTTTAATACAGAAATGCTCTTTCCACATTCCCCTGTTACTGTGATATTAACCAAATCACACTACTTGCTGAAAGTCAGAGCATACAGCTTTATTCATACGGCTAAGATAAACAGTTCACACTTGTTCTGTGCCATGTCATGCCATCCTCACAACATGCAAGATACACTGGACCTCACTGGAAATCAAGCAACAGAATCCAGAAATAACAACCTTAAATCACTGGAATAGGGTAGAGTCATTCATTTCCTATAACATCACTGTCTCATTATTGATCATCATCTTTAAAAAAGGTAAGCCCTTTTTGGACCTACTTTCATCACCATTTTTATTATTAATTTGCTGTAAATATTATATCAATCCCACAGTTTACACATACAGATATTAGCTTGTAGTTTCTTTGTGATTCTCCTAACAGCTTCAGAAGATGTTTCATAGATTCATAGACATTAGGGCTGGAAGAGACTTCAAAGATCATCAAGTCCAGCCCCCTGACCCAAGGGCAGGAAGTCAGCTAGTGTCAAAGTACCCCAGCAAGATAAGCATCCAAGCATTTCTTGAATAAGTCCAGAGTAGATGCCTGCACCACCTCTGGAGGGAGTCTATTCCAGGTCTTGGGGGCTCAGACAGTAAAAAAGTTTTTTCTTATGTTCAGCCTAAAATGCTCTTGTAGGAGTTTATGACCATTTGTCCTTGTTTCTCCTTGGGGCACTCTGGTGAACAGACTTGCTCCCAGATCCTGATGAACACCCCTTGTGTACTTATAGGAAACCACCAGGGCCCCCCTGAGCCTGCGCTTTTCCAGACTGAAGAGTCCCATGGCTCTTAGTCTCTTTTCAAAAGGCCTATACTCCTGCCCTCTGATCATGCATGTGGATCTCCTCTGGACTCTCTCAAGCTTCTCGACATCCTTCTTGAATTGCAGAGCCCATGTTGTATATGTCCATACTCTTTAGGTCTTTATACTCTGTTATATATGGGTGTTCCCAGGAACATGTTAATTAATTATTTCAGTACCTCTTAAAATAAACCAAACAGTTATTATCATGCCAGTGGAAGTACCGTGAATATTCCAGAGTCTAAATTACTTTCCTCATGTAAAAGAAGATTTAAGAGGTACTATCATCCCCGCAAACATCTGAAGAATTAACTGAGTCAATACTCTTTTTGCATATCCTTTGTAACCTTAGGTTTCCCCATCTCATATCTATCTTCCTATCATACAAGGAGATTGTCATGTTTTCTTCCAAAAACACATATGAGAGTTCACCAATCCACACTTTCAAAATATTTTAAGGGGAAAAAATAGAAAAAAATGATTTTACTACTTTGCCTTGCACTTCTCCATTGAACTGTCTGAAGCTAACCAAAACATCTACCACCAACAACCTGAATCCAGCTGTAAGGCAAGACTAACTCTATGCTACAACTTAAAAATTCCAAGATTAATATTTTCAAATACATGAAAGATATTGAGCCATTTAACAAGTCCAAAGGCCACAGAATAAGACTATTTAATAAAATCCTCTGGAAGTGAGACTTGAATTGTATGCAGTTGTCTTACGTACTCAAAATATGTTATAGAAATAAGTTGCTACCCTCTTTAATTTGTCAAAGTCTCTATCAATTTTCTTCTTAAGGCCTATTTTTTTAATATTCTGGTTAGCTAAGAAAAATTACTGCCAGTCTAAGTGCAAAAGGCAAAGATTTTGGGGGTTATGCTTTTTATTGGACCAACTCATAGGTAGACGAGATTTTAGAGAAGCTGTTAGGTACAAGGTACTTCCTCAGGTCTGGCAAGGAAGCAGACCCAGTTTGAGCTAAATAACAGAACACTGGCACATGTAAACTTCTTTATGTAAAGAAAAACAGTCTGCTTGCAGGTATGGAAGAAGGATCTAACATAGGAGCAAAGAGACCTCATCTAGAGAGACTAAAAGACAAGTCAGTAGTAAGGATAATCTTATTAGTCAACCAGGATGACCATTCAAGAGGGTAGATGGCCCTTATCACCTGTAGAGTTCAGAAAGATTAGCAGGGTTTGCAAATAGATTGTAATGAGACATGAAGTTAATTTATGTGTTCAGTCCCTGGTTTTGAGTGCCCAGTTGGGGCTGGAGTGCCATAGGTGCTAAGGCGCATTGTTGTCACAAAACATCATAAGATTAACTTGACAGCCCAGAGGTCATAGAAGAAGTGCTCACAGCAAGGTCCATTAGCATTTCACCTCACATCCTGTGACTATTTAATTTCCTTAACAACCTCTTGTGATACATTTTGTCTGTAAATTCTACTAAACCCCTTGTCACAAGGACATGGACAAGCAAGTGTCCAGTTAAGTAATTCATTTTTATTCCCAGGCCCATCTTCTGAAAAGACTTTCTATTTACATATGGAGTTTTACACAGGTAAATTATTCTGTTGTTTAGCTCAAGTTGTTTTTGTTCTTTTCTAGATCTTGATATTGGAGAAGGCAAGTAGGGTGGTGTACTACCCTACTTTCTGCCTGATTTTAGCTCTCTCTCTCTAAACTGAGGATGGATACCTTGTACCTGAAAGTTTGTGTAAGAACCTTCCCACCCATACAGTTTGTCCAATAAAAGGTATGACCCCAGGAAATCCTTGTCTCTGGTATATTTCCTGGACAACGACATCTACATCCTTCCAAGCTACGCAAAGCTCAGTTTTGCATGATTATTATATAGGTCTTTCTTTATAATTATCCTGTGAATCTTTTACATATATTTTATATGCTCCTTGAAGAATCCATGTTTTCCTCCTGACCTGGTAATCCATTGCAGACCCATCACTACTGTTCCTTTCTACCTTTATTTTCACTCAGAGACACAACAGATCTGCTACCCATTTCTTGTTGGACCTCTCAACAAGCAATAAAATGTCTCCTTCCTTTTTCCTGTCTTTATCCTTTAGGAACAAGCTATACCCCTCTGGCTGACATTCCAACCATGGGCATTATCCCACCAAATTCCTGTAATACCTATTAAATCATAATTTATGCAAATCTCTCTATGCTGCTTGGCCATAATAATCCTTTTCTCTCAGTGCACTGCTGCTTCTTACTTTCTTTTGCTGAAGGAAAAGGAACAACCATAATGTTTGAAGAAGAAGGAATGAAACTGAAGTTGCTGAAAAGGGCATCAGTGTTTAAGTTTGTAAAATCTTTTGGCACTTTCTTTCAGTTTTGATGGTATGAACTTTGAAGCAGGAACAAAGAATATCAAACTATGTTGGTTGGGGTTGGGGGGATGGAGATCAGGAGAAGGAAAAAAGTAAAACAGACATGCTTGAATGTGTGGAAGCCATGTAGGGAAGGTCAGACCTATGTATGCCCATAGTTTAACTTACAGTTAAAGAAAGGCTTTAACATTAATTTAAAATATTGATTATTGCATCTGGTGCATGTATTTCAGATATTAAGCCTCTGTCACCTCTCTCCCTCCTTGTTTCCTACTGGCTTACAAAGTAATTTCCCCAACAAGAATGCCACACAATAAGAATGCCATATTTATTCATTGTTCATTTCCTCAACAGGGAAAACATGAAGGAAACATGCCACCTAGAGGGAATTTAGGGGGAGACTCCCCCTTTTCCTCCCTATGCCTGGATTTTCTGGGAAGTCAAGTCTGCATCTTTCTCCTCCCTTGAACTCTTATGCTTTAGGAGATTTTACAGCACCATTATATACTCAAGTTTCTGCAAATTAGAGCTCCCCAATTCCTTGGCTGTATGTCTCAGGAGAACCATCAGCCTTGCCACATGAATCTTATAGAGCATGTGTTTCTCCTGATGTCTCTGTTATTAGGTTTTCCTGAGGACCAATCCTGGAATGGTCCAGGTTATACCAAACCAAGGAGCCTTCCTTCAGTAATATGTATATTCTTTGAAACCATAATTAAAAATGATAAAACTCCTAGATGAACACAAACAATAGGGGACAAAAGCATAAATAACTGCATGAAGACAGTGATCACATTCTGTTGAATATCTTGCTGTCTACTCAAACAAATAACCAGTTCTATGCTGCCTCTCCTAAGAATGATCCACTCTTCAATATAGTTACATCCTGTAACGCTCTCAAATACTTTTATTGATCCATATTCAGTTCATTTCAGCAGAGTGTGACACCTCTTTCCTGCCAGTACTGCACCTCTAACTTTCTTAACATCTCCAAGAAACCATATGAAACAGCTTACAAACATACCTCAAAGAGTAAGCACCTCTGTATTTAAAATTCCAAGATGGTTGAGAGGAAGGTTCCTTACATTACATCTCCAAAGGCAAACTGCTGTCCTTATCTCATAAATATTTTTGCCTACGTCTACACTACCTAACATGCCATGTCAGATGGAGTCAAAGAGCTTGAGGAAAAGGCCTACGCAAGACAGGAAATAGTTCCCCTGTCTCTCTGTGTATTAGCTCTTGAAAGAGAGTTGAGGAATTCATTTAATTCAGCATTAATATTTGAATTAAAAATTATATACCTCCACTATTTCACTTAATCACCATTGAAAACCTAGTTAAAAGTGTTTTGGAGCAGCCTCATGAGGACAATACACTGTCCCACTAATTTAAAATGCCTTCTTCAACCCCAGAAAATGGCATCTGTGTTTTTCAAGTGTTTGCTGGTCTGGCCAGTTCTCTTTCATTTTTTAACATCTTCAGATGCAAACCACAGTCACACATTGAGAAGAGGATCAACAGTGTGTCCACTTTGCTTGGGGGCTCCTTCTCTACATAAGGCTTTTATTTCAAAATGAACTCACAGATTTTATTTATGTTGAAACCAGATTACAAGAATCATGTTCCATCTCTTCTCAACTGTTTCTGTCTTTCTTTCTACCTAGTGTTCCTTTTGACTTCACATTAGTCACTTATGGGTGTGCTTTTAGCAGTGTGTTTCTTAAGGGAATGTTTCATTTAAGCTAAAGGTCTCTACAACTGCTGTAAGTAAATACTTTTCCTCTGTTTCATAGTTAAATATCAGCTGCTCACTCATTTAAATACTGATGTAGTTTTCCATTTTGTAAGGAAAAGAAAGCTTTATTTTTTTGTTACTATATGATACAAAAGTACCTATGATTAATCACTCTATTCAATTTGATTAGCTTACTAGAAATGTTTTTCCTGGTTTTAGCATTTTGAGTGTCCATGGGATCATAGGATCTAGACATTAGAAAGCCCTATTAAATCATCTAATCCATCTCCCTGCCAGTGCAGGATTGTTCTCTATTGTATATTTGCTAGTGTTTTCTCCATTCTCCTTTTAACTGTGTGGAGAGATAACATTGTTAGTACTTTGTTCTTACCTTACTATTAATGGGATTATTATTTTGGATGATTTTCATATTAAAAGCAGCTGTCTTTTTAAGTATCAGTAAAGTACTAGGGTTGGAAGAAGAATTTACCACATTAAATTGCAAGGGCTAAGTGCTGCCAGCCTTTGTTCCTGTTGGATAGCACTTCATGACACACAAAGTTGCACTGAAATCAATGGAACTACCTATTATCTAAGTAAGATAATACCCAGTGGATGCATTTACACATGCACCCAATTGCGCTCTTGTTACCCTAGAAAGTACAAGATGACTGTGCAGTAACAACTGTTACTGTGCAGTCCTGGCAGTGCATGGGTCATTTCTGACCCTACTACACAGCAGCAATGAGCTAATGTTCAGTAGTTCATTGCTACTGTTAGTGCCTTCTACTTTGAGGGCCGAGCCAAGCAACCAGCAGGTGATTGATTGAGGCAGCCATTTTAAATTCCTGGCTGCCTATATAAACAGGGCAGTTTGGTGATGCCAGGTCAGGCAGTAACATTGCCTGGTTGCATGCTGGAAGTGAGGGCAAGTGCTGTAGAGGATGATTTGGAGGCTCCTGATCCTAGGTGTGACCTAAAACTGCACCCTGCTAGGAGTGGGTGGCCTAGTGGGGCTCTCAGTGGCATAAGAGCCTCCAGGAAATGCCAGGCCACTTACCACCCTGGTGAAAAGCAAGTAGGGGCACCTAAACCCCAGCACTCACCTTTGGGTGGGCCATTTACTATTGGAACAGGGTAGACCAGGTAAGCTTCAGGAAGTGCCTAAGCTTGCTGGGGGAGTGACCCTGTAGGGCCAGGTACACTTCCAGAAACACCTGAGCCAGGAATGGGGGACCCTGACCCCTGAGTGCAGGCAGGAGGTGTAAACTCAACAAGGGACTTAACTGGTCAATGCTGAGTAAAGCATCACTGTCTATGTATGTGCTGATATTAGGGCACAGCCAGCTCCTCCACTACCCACCACCACTACCTGGAGTCCCCAGCTGGTTGCCAGTTCAGGGCTGCTCCACCCCAGCTCAGACTGCTGCTGTCCCAAGCACATGTGCAGATACTGTGCCCAGGAACAGCTGACTCCTACTGAAACACCTCCAGAGTTTGAGTTGGCTTAATTGCATGTGTGGATACACCCACTGGAAGCATCCAGATGATAATGGAAGTTTGTTTCCCTTGTGACAAGTAGTGGTGGCACACCTTGAGCTGCTTCTAGTTGTCATTAGGGAACACGTTCTTTGGAGTGTGGCAAGTTACCCCGGGTGGGGTAGAGGAGGCTGGGGCCAGCACTGAGCTGGCCCCAGCACCCTTATTTAGGGTTCTGGGGGCCTTCTGGAGTTGTAGCAGTGGCAATTCTGCCACTCAGAGCCTGGCCAGCAGCTGTAGACTTTAGGAGGGCTGACTTCAACAAGCTAAGAAGGATCGTTGGGGAAGCGCTGAGGACCCAGAGGGAAAGGGAGCCAGATGTCCAAGGTGAGTGGTTGCTCCTTAAGGAGATGATCCTCCATGCCCAAAGGGAGGTAATCCCAACAAGGGTCAAAGGGAGCAGGAGGGCACATAAACCCCCATGGCTCACTAGGAGCATCCGGGAATGTCTCCTTGCTAAAAGGGAGGCATACACCCAATGGAGGGATGGGGTCATCACGAAGAAGGACTATGTTATAGTCGCCTGAGGATGTAGGGGGGCAGTCAGGAAGGCCAAGGCAGAGATGGAGATAGGACTAGCTTCCTGGATTAAGGACAATAAGAAGTCCTTCAAATACATAGGGGGTAAAAAGAGGGTCCCGGGTAATGTGGGGCCCCTGCAGGACACGATGGGCAACTTAGTCGTCATGCCAGATGACAAAGCTAACATATTTAATGATTTCTTTGCCTCTGTCTTCCTAAGTAGGGACCAGTCCAGCCACCTCCCTGCTGGGCCCCCCTCGGGCCCCGGGAGAGACACGCCTGGGCCAGGGGTTAGCGAGGAGTTAGTTAGGGTACTTCTGGAGAGGCTGGACGTGTTCAAGTCTGCTGGTCCGGACGATCTTCACCCTAGGGTTCTACAGGAACTGGCCGAGGTCATTGCGGGACCCCTGGCGCGGCTCTATGAGCACTCATAGTGCTCTGGTGAGGTGCCGGAGGACTGGAAGAGGGCCAATGTGGTCCCTATCTTCAAAAAGGGAAAAAAAGAGGACCCGGGAAATTACAGGCCAGTTAGTCTTACCTCAATTCCGGGTAAGCTGTTTGAAAAAATTCTCCTGGCACACATCCAGGAGGACCTTGCGGGGGAATGCATGCTCAGGGGCAACCAACATGGGTTCATCAGTGGTAGGTCTTGTCAGACCAACCTGGTGGCCTTTTACGATCAGGTCACCAAATCATTAGACGCAGGGGTTGCTGTGGATGTAGTCTTTCTGGACTTCCGGAAGGCTTTCGACACTGTCTCTCACCCTGTCCTCATCAAAAAGCTGGGAGACTGTGGTGTCGATGCCCACACGGTCAAATGGGTCGCCAACTGGTTGGAGGGCCGCACCCAGAGGGTGGTAGTGGATGGGTTCTTCTCGACCTGGAAGGACGTGGGCAGTGGGGTTCCGCAGGGCTCGGTCCTCGGGCCCGCACTGTTCAACATCTTCATCAGTGACTTGGATGAGGGGGTAGAAAGCACCCTGTTCAAGTTTGCTGATGACACTAAGATGTGGGGGGATGTGGGTGCACTAGAAGGGTGCAATAGGCTACAAGCTGACCTTGACAGGTTGCAACGGTGGGCGGATGAGAATAGGATGGGGTTTAACACGGATAAGTGCAAGGTGTTGCACATGGGGAGGAAGAACCAGCACCACACTTACAGGTTGGGGAACTCCCCTCTTGCCAGCACGGAGACGGAAAAGGATCTTGGAGTCGTCATTGACTCCACGATGAACATGGGCCGGCAGTGTGGGGAGGCAGTCAAGAAGGCCAACCATACCCTGTCATGCATCCACAGATGCATCTCGAGCAGGTCCAGGGAGGTGATCCTCCCCCTCTATGCGGCACTGGTCAGGCCGCAGCTGGAGTACTGCGTCCAGTTCTGGGCGCCACACTTCAAGAGGGACATGGACGATATGGAAAGAGTCCAGAGGAGGGCCACTCGTATGATCAAGGGTCAGCAGGGCAGGCCTTATGAGGAGAGGCTACGGGACCTGAACCTGTTTAGCCTCCACAAGAGAAGGTTAAGGGGGGACCTTGTAGCCTGCTACAAACTGGTCAGGGGGGATCAGCAGGTATTGGGGGAGTCCCTGTTCCCCCGTGCACTGCCAGGAGTGACCAGGAATAACCGTCACAAGCTGGCGGAGGGTAGGTTTAGATTAGATATTAGGAGGCGCTACTTCACAGTCAGGGCGGCTAGGGCCTGGAACTGGCTTCCAGGGGAAGTGGTGCAGGCTCCTAGCCTGGGGATTTTTAAAAGGAAGTTAGATGAGCACCTTGCCGGGGTCATCTGACCCCGGTGCTCTTTCCTGCCAAGGCAGGGGGTCGGACTAGATGACCTACCTAGGTCCCTTCCGACTCTAGCTACTATGAAACTATGAAACTATGTAGTGCAGCTCTGGCTGGCCTGGCGCTGCTTTTAAGCAGATATTTAGGGGTCAAAAAAACCCATGGGAGGGAAAAAAAAGCAGAGCGGAGCATGCACAGTCAGTATTCCCTTGCAGTACAGAGAACATCTAAATGGTACCACAGAAAATGATTGCAGCGCCTCATACCACATGGCTGTGCTCGTCTGGATGCAGCCACTGTGAATAAAGGTGACAGAATTTCACCCACACTGATTATTTAGATGCTGACATCCAATTTTAGAAATATGTAAGTATGATACATTCTACAGATTGCAATTCTACAAATGCTTACATATACTTTACATAATTATTCTGATTTGCAAGGTTTGGTTACATGAATTTGCATTAGCAATGAGTGAACTTCAAAGGCACAGAATTAGAGGGCTTGATCCTGCCTTTGCTTGTGCATGCTCTCCAATTGTGCAAAAATTAATTGCTGGATGTGGTACTGAAGTTTTAATAATAAAGCTAGACCCATCTTCCCATCCAGAAAAGCCCTAGTGTTTGCAGTTTAATTTTCTGAATCTTTTCTCATATCCTACATTGGATATCCTATCCAAAATGCTGCAAAGCATGTTGGGATTCTTGGTTGTTAGCTACATTAATTTCTTTTATTGATGACATCATCAGTATTTTGTCACTATATAGAATTTAGCTGTCCTGTGTAAAGCTGACCATAGAAGTTTTAAAAATTGATTTTTTTTTCTTTGTAGCATAAGCGAATGATTTATTATCTTCTTCTGGGACATCAGCCACAGGCAAAAAAATAGCTTTAATAACATACTCTAAAGCCACTTATACTGATTGTGTATTTAAGACATTGGTAAAAGAATTGCATTGTACCTAGACAAAAGAATGCTTCATGACAGGAAACATTTTTTAAAAAACCACCAAAACAAAACACTTAGAGCCTCCTTCAAACAAATCTTTGATTGCAGAACTCAATAAGAACTTCTCAATTTTAACTTTTTATTTGATAGTTTAAATGTCTAAAATTTCTGAGTTAATATATATGGAAACTACACAAAATAGCCCAGAAAGATGAGAAAGAATAAAATGTACAAGGATATAGTTTAAGGAATATGCTAGGCAAGAGCTTGGACATGATCATCAACTTTAAATAGCCATTCTCCATTGTATCTATCTACTATTATAGATATAATTTTGTTGTGTTTATTTATTTGATTTCTATGCCACCCTTCTGTAGCAGGGCACTAAGGTGCCTGCTACTTGGAAAGCCAGAGTAGTGGCTCAGGTGCTGGTTGCTAGGGGCAACCAGGATGAGTTGAGGGCCCACACCTGGAGAGTCAGCTGACCAGAAGGGGCAGGGCTGACTACTATAAGACAGACTGGAGGCTGTGAGCTCTCTCTCCCTCTCACCTGGCAGCCAGAAAGAAGGAGTAAGCATTGCTTGACTGAGGAAAGAGCTCGGCCCTGAATGTAGGAAAGAGAAAAAAGGCCTGGATGTATAAGCCTCTAGCTACACAGGGAGAGATGTAGCATGGTTTGGAGAACGTTTAGCCAGGAGGTGACTTTGTGTTATAGCCCAGGGACTTGTGTTATTGTTTGTTGTTGTTGTTACACCGGAGGACTGGATGAGGCTATTAGGGGTTGGAGGAGGCCTCATAGGGGCTCCACGGTAGCGTGGGGACCCTGGTGCCAGAGAGGGCACAGCATTTGGGGTGCATTGGCCCCAGCCCCAGTGCGGGCAGTTGCGAGAAGCCCCAGTGAGGGCACCGGGGGGCGGGGGGGGGGCGCAGGCTGTGAGACAAGCCAGACAGCGTCCATGGGGCACGGAGAGGGAAATCGACCAAACAACATCTGGTACATCTGTGAGGCCTGGGGCATGGTACAGGGGTGGTTGGAGCCACGCATATCCTATAAGGCTGGGGTGCCCAGAACCCCATTACAGAACTGAGACGCGGGGTAGCAGCAGGACTGTAGCCAAGGGAACGAAGGGTAGCCTCCCTACAATAATTACAGAACATCAAAGATGTGGCGGGTGAGATTGTGAGGGTGCTTTAACACCAACTTGGCTTGGTAGGAGGTGCTAGGGGAGATCATGGCCACCCCTAGGATCCTGCGCTGTTACACCTCCCCAGAAAGGCTCAGGATGGCTTACAATAGCAAAGTCATAACAAACAGGAATACCCAACGCTTAAACCTGCCAACTTATGAATATATGTAATTTATACATGTTTTTTTATGGGTCCAAATATGAGTGCACTAGAAAAGTGTCTTCTTACTTAGATACTGGACAGGATTCAGATTTTGGTTCCAAACAATCAAATATTTAAATAAAGCAGCAACGCTTCAAGACCACACTTCTTAGTATCTACAGTGCAAACATAAAAAACAGAATTATTCTACTGTTGGCAATATCATGAGAAACTGAGATACCATTGGTTTGTGTGTGCACATGTCTATCTGTGTCTGTGTGTATACACATTCATATGTACATATATATGGCAGTTGA
The DNA here is from genome assembly GCF_052110815.1 of Crocodylus siamensis. NCBI lineage: Eukaryota > Metazoa > Chordata > Crocodylia > Crocodylidae > Crocodylus > Crocodylus siamensis. The sequence goes on along the minus strand of NC_143397.1, from coordinate 121,214,967 downwards.
ACAAAATTTTCCTGTGTAAAAATATAAAAGGATGCTACCAGGATAGTTCCATGCAAGTTTCATAGGCAGAGAAAAGGCAGGTGCACTTGGAAGAAAATATTTTATAGAAATGGCTTAAAATTAATTTGAGAGGCAGATAGAAGTATTTGGTGTATGTTAATGGAAAACCAATATCAAGATTAGAACATTTCTAAAATGCAAGTAATAGCAACAACAACTATAATGACGCAGAGGGACTGAGGAGAGACATCCATAGATCTATACCCCCTGTATGTGATGTGCACTCTAATCAATACAAATATTCCTCATTTAGAGGGAGAAGTTACAAGTTTTATATTGAACATATTTGCCCCTCACTCCCTTTTTATTTGCTTTCCCATAACATTTATGTCAGTAAAATGTTGTTTGTCAAATTGTCCCTCTGAAGAAATTTGAGTGCAAAGATGAGATTTGTTTAATCACATAATAAGTTTTGGTTTTGTGAGCACGTGAAACTAATTTTTAAGAAGAGAGGTCAGACCATTCATTAAGGGACTGAGAACAAAACTGGTTCTGATCCCATGTCAGGGAGATGAGTTAAAATTGTGCACCACAAATATCAAATTGTTAAGTCTGAGTTCTTCCTCTGTTCAGCTGGTGAGAAAGGCAGAGGCCGAAATGTTCATATAAAACATTTGTTGGATAATGCTGAATAGTAAATTAATTTGGAAAAATGGCAGGCCATTCATGGAAAACTCACGAACAGGGAAACAGCTACACTGAAAGAATACATTTTTCATTACTGATTTCCCCCCCACCACTGTATCTCTTAGAGTTTAAATAAAATGATATATACATATTATACTTAATGCCCCGTGCCCTATAGATAATTGGTTACTCTAACCTACCTGCTGTTATTACAAAATAAAAAAGCTACTACAAAAACAGTCTCCTGCCAATCAAAGTTGATTTTATGATATTGGAATTATTAATTATTGTTGAAATGCTGTATTTTTTTAATAAAAAGAGAAGCTTCTGGAAGGTACCAATGGCATTGTGGGGTTATGAGCATTCTATATTAAAGTCCCTCTTCCCTGTCTCAAATTTTTAACATTTCTAATGCCTTGGAAATATGAAATTCCTCTCTAGATGCTGCACTTCATTTGTTCTCCTATACCTTATGTTAATGTTCTCCACTAATGATTACTTTTTCACACCAGCCAGCCATATACCAGAAGTATAGAATGTGATTTATTTCTGTATCAGTCATTGTGTTTTCTTAGCAAGTGAATGCCATGCCTTTTTTGGACCACCAGACCTCATGCAGTCATAATTATTGACTCTACAAGAAAGATGCACCATGACTGCTTTCCAAAGTTATTTCCTGCTTTTAGCTTGTCATGATAAGTTAGTGCCTTCAGGGATGCATTTTGTATGACAGTACCCACTCCACACCCACCACCACTTCTCCAACAGAAATCCTTCTGCTGTAACCAAGTCAGTCAGCTAGTAAAGAAGATCAGAAATCCTGGTGCCTTCCTTTGCATATACACTCAGGGTAAAACACAATCCTTTATATAATGGGCTCCACATAAGATGGAGGAGAGCAGATTAGTTTAGGCTGTACACCTGATACAAGCACCATCTGGCAGTTGCAGAGTAGGCTGACTCAAGGGGACCATGCTGTCAAGAGCACTTTGCAGCTGTTCTAAAGAGGAACAGCAGCAACCTCTTGCTAGAGTATACTGCTGACTTCAGCATATGTGATCACAGGCTGGAACTGGACATAACCCCTGGCCGGCCACTGACATGACCATGCCTCCTCTGGGGAGTGTGTTGCTCTGGCTGGCACAGCAGCCACTAATCCTTCTTAGCTATATATGAAGCACCAGAGAGAAGCCAAGATGTTCAAATGGTTGGGCTCCTAAATCCACATACAGCCACACAATAAATGACCTGATTTTTCAAAAGCAATGAGTATCAAACCATTTCCCCTGAGGTTCAGTCATGTGTAGACAAAATAAGAGGCATGTGTGCACGACACTTTAAAGCAGGCTAAATGCTTTTGCATGTCTTTAATGTTGTCAGTGTTTGCATGTCTCAGCAGTGTATTGTGCATGAATTCCAGCCGCTGTAGGAAATTCAGTGGCGTAACATGCCTTAAATGACTCGGGACACAGCAAACTAAAACTCCTCAAAGGAGTTTTAGTTTGCTGCCCTACAGCCATGGAGCAAAGCACCAGGCTCTGCACAGCTCCACAGCTTTGCAGGAAGCCCTGTAGGCAGCCTGGCAGCAGCCCAGGAATACAGCTCCGCCCAAGAAAAGTGGCAGCCTGATCTCCCCACCTGGAGCTTGTCTGCCTGCCTGAGCTGAGCAGGGGCCTGATGCTTCCCTCTGTGGCTGCAGTGCCCTCTGGGACTACCTGAGCCAGGTGCCTGTGGGTGGGTGCCACTGCTGCCATGCAGGGAAGCACCAGCCCTCCCCACTCCCACCCAGAGCCCAGGAACCACTCTGCCTGCTGGCAGCTCACCCTCCCCTCCCTTCCCTGCCAGGGAGGCAGATAAGTCAGCAGGGTGTGTGCGTGACACAGGGGTTTAATCGGCCCTAGATTGAAGCAGTGTTTTTTAAAACCCACCACTTCAATTTAGGGTCCTGGTTTCATCTAGACATGCCCCATGGCATGTCATACTTCCTCCCTCTGTAAGCCCACCTGCACAGCTGAAGACAGAATCTAGAGGGATTTGGGTCATCACACCGATGCAATGAGTTTCTCCCCTACAAACCTATTCTGAAACCCCTGAAATATATGTCAACAGTCTGACAGACCTACATGAGATAAACAATTTATGAGATTCACCCATGACTTATTTTCCTGGAACTTGATTCTGTGACCCTTGGCATCAGACCCTGGGAATTCAAGTAATAAGCTGCCACACTACAGATTACATACAAATCAGGAACAAAAAGGTATTTCCTGAAAAAAGAAAAGGTGACTGTTGGGGTATTCAGGTGGCCAAGACAGAATATGTTGACTCTTCATTTTCACTGATCCACTGATTCCAAATATTGGCATTAAAAATCAAAAACAAATGTGATGATTAGGTCCTGTGCCCACCCTCACTTGTAGGCTTTGTTAAAAATATAGTAGCTCTTTCAGTGCAGGTGTAATTCTTCACTTGTGTATATTATGCATGCTGTCTGCACACAGTTATATGGGTTTGTAAAATACAGCTGGACTGGGCTGAGGGCAAGATAAGATAAGTAAACCAGAGAATGTGTGGACCACTGAGATGGATGCTGTCCTAGAAAGGGAGAATGTTGTCCTGGGTTATGTTCTTAAATGGGACAGAAACTATCTCACTGGTATTTATTCATTGCAGTTGACCCCCGAGGAAACTGGGAGGGGAAGATAAGCAGGACAAAAAGAAAGAGAATAAGCCAGAGGGAAGCCAGAGATGGATGGTATCCTGAAGAGGATAGGGTCTTGGGTTCTTATATGTACTGTGGGGCAGAAAATATTCCATTCCTATTTCTCCAATAAGCATTACATGCAAAGTGCAAAGAAGCAATTAGCAGCCAGTACCAAAACCCAGGGCTTACTTTCAGAGCAGCATCTACCTTATTGAGCTGTACTTCTCCTACATTGGTTCTCTCTTCCTGGACACACACATTTTCCCTTCCTTGATTCCCCTCTTCTCAAGAGAAGAGCTAGTGAGTGTACAGGCAATGTGAATCCCATGGTCTTGTATTCAGACCAGGTTGTGGAGAAGGGGGAGCTCCAAACTCTTAGGCCGCATCCGGACAAGTGAATGTGTGCCTGTTGTGGCATCTCAAAGCAGTTTGAGATGCTGCAGGAGGCAAGCAAAGAATAAAAAAATGTTCCACATGTTGCATATTTACAGCACAGACTCTAAATTTGATACCAGGAAATCCTGGTATAAAAAAACCATGCTGGGAAAAAGCAGTGCAGGGTGCACTCTTGAAACGTGCCCTGAAACAATTGGAGGTTGGACCCTCCAGAGGCACCCTAGCACCCAGCCAGAGTCTCTCTATGCCTGCTTCATGTCCCTGCTACTCCAGCATTCTGCCTCAGTGTGCTGGAGCAAATATAAGTGGGGCAAGCCTGGCAGCAGTGGCCCAGACCCAGGCTCTGTCCCTGGTAAGTAGCGACATGGGGATAGGGAGGACTGTGTGTGGGTGGGGGGGATTGTATGCATGGGTGGAGGGGGACTGTGCACTGGAGGGACTGCTCAGGAAGGATGGGTCTCCCACATGGCACAGTCCTCTCCCCCTGACCTCCCCACAGCAGCAGCAGCACGCCATCAGGTGACTCATGGGCCACTGCTGACAGAGCCCCTTGCCAGCACATGGTGCCACCTGAGACCCAGGGGCTACATGTGGCACATGGCACCAGCCTGGCCCACTAGTGTGTGCTTTCAGGTAGCACCAGGTTGCCTCTTACTGCTACCTGAGGCTCCTAGCACCAAAGTGCCACGCACCATTGGGCTAAGGCAGCTCCTGTCTCCATGGATGAGGCTCCTGCTGGTGGTGCCAGGAGCCCTAAGTGGCAGCAAGAGCCAGCCCAGTGTTGCTGGAAGGCAGACACCAGTGGGCTGGGCTAGAGCTGTGCACCATGTGTAACTCCTAGGTCTCAGGCAGTGCCATGCACCACCAGGGGCTCTGCCAGCAGTAGGTCATGGGCACCCCAATAGCCCGCTGGTGCTGCTGCAGGGGGCTGTGTGTCATGCAGGGAGTCAGACAGGGGACCCACTCCTCCCAAGCAGTTCCCCCCACCCCCATACAGTCCCTCCACACCCATAAACCCCCAACCCACCCACAAAGCCCATACCCCTAAACCACCCCTACAAACCCCACACCCACAATACCCCCTACAATCCACCCACAATCCCCATACCCCCAAAACTGTACATGACCCCCCCACAAACCTCACCTCCACAACTCCAACCCCTACATCCACCCACAACCCCCCCAAACCCTACATCTCCCCCCACAAATTTCACAACCTGCATGCCCAGGTGCCAGATGGGACAGGACTTGCTGATGGGAACTGCAGCTGCAGGAGCAACTGCCACACTGCAGCCCTGTCCCATGCTCACACTGGTGCTGGAATGTCCAAGCCCAGCCTGGTTGAGGTCCTGATCCCAGGAACAACTTGGTGGGGGGGTTATGGGCTGGGGGGAGAAGTGGAGGTGTCAGTAGGGGTCTGTGTGAGAGAGAGTGGGGGATGGGGGTGGGAGAGTGGTTCAGGGAGGGGAGGCTAACAGAGCTAGACTTAGAGCCCCCTTCCCCCCTAGAGCAGCCTGTGCAGGAGGAAGGCCAGTCTGGAAGAGAAGAGGTTTGCCAAGCCCAGTCTCTGACCCCCAATCAAGGGCTTCCCAGGAAGGGCATGGGTATCAGTGGGGCTTGGGCACAGACACAAGTAGAATAACAGTAAGGGCTGGCACTGCTCAGAGCCACAAAGCAGCAGGTGGAACAGCTGCAGCTGAACGCATGTCCTCATGCTGGGATGGAGCTGCTGACAGGAGGGAGCTAGTGGGGGGCTAACAGGAGTTGTGGATCAGGAGTGAGGGACATTGGCAGGGCTGTAGGCTGGGAATGAGGAGCTATGACATGGGCACAGGCAAGGCACTGGCATCCCAATGGTGCTCAGTACCCATGCTCAGTACCCAGTACTCAGTTCCCACATTCTGGTGAGGGAAAGGCACAAGAGCAGCTGTGATTTTTCTATGATAAACCAAAAGAAAATGCCAAAGTATATAGATATTTGGAATTAACTTTATTATGATGATAGAAGCACTGGTAGGCTTCCAAGTTGCTTTAAAATTGTAAATATATCAATAAAACATTGCCAAATAGTGGCATTTCATTTTAATTGTGGAAGAAAATGGATTGGGGTATTTTAATAAGAGAATTTGAGTCTTTTAAATCAGCAAATTTGCACTTTTTAAACAGAAAACACAGGATCTCTGCTAGTGAGGCAAGTGGCAGGACCCATGCACAGGAGACTGCCCAGGGCCAGCACCAGGGACCCAGATGGAGGGCAGATGAGGTGGCTGACTTGGCCATTTGGGGCCAAGAGGACATGCTTCAACATTTCAAAGCGGGCCACTACAAGGAGCACATCTTCTGGGGAATAGCTGCCCAGATGGCAGAATGTGGGCACCAGAAGACATGACAGGAGTTCCTCCCAAAGACCAACTGTGCAGACACAGCCCACTATCAGCTGGCCCAGAAGTGCAGGGGGCTCTGCTACAATGCCAGTACCAGAGCCCAGGTGGCCATATAGTCCCCATCTAGATCTGGCAGGTGTGCATACATGCAGCCACAGGTCCAAGAGGGTGGATGCTGTTGCAGGTGGCATCAGGTCACAGTCAGACAGCAGCCCCCACATCCAGACTGCTGCAGTGTATAGAGGGTGCAGAGGCCACTCTAGGTTAAGGCTGCTTCAGCAGTCCAGCTTGCACAAGGGACTAGTGTCCTCAAATACCAACTGGCTGGGCCTTAGAAACTCCTGAGGGCAAGTAGCCCTGAGCTGCTCACCAGGGCAGGTTTTTATACTGTTGGGGCCAGCACAGGTGCTGGATTGATCCTCTAGCTTCCCCGGGCTGAAGATACAGTAGGAGCTAAGCAATAAGTGGCACAACTTGCCCCACACCAAAGTGCGTGTACAGGGACATTTGCTGAGGCACAAATGTCTAGCACAAATTTGTGCCACTGCTATTTGAACTGCTGCAAGCACACGTGCCTGAATGTGTGAACATTTACCTAGGGCACATCCAGATGAGCACCCATGTGCCTTTTGTGGCATCTCAAACCAGTTTGATAAGCCACAAGAGGCATGCTGAGAATGGAAAAATGTTTCCCATGCTGCATATTTGCAACACAGCCTCTAAATTTGATACCTGAATTTTCCATGGGTCAGGCAGTGCTGCAGTGGGCTTGGCCCAGCTGGCTATTGCTGCTGGCACTAGGGGCTGTGCACTGCTTGGGGTGGAGGGAGTGGGAGTGTGGTGGCTCCCCATCAACGCTCCCCCACACACACCTCACACCACCCCTACTCCAATCCACATCCCCCCACATGGATTATAGGTTTTTTTAAAGACTGAATTTGGGATGTTTTTATTAGAGAATTTGCAGTTTTTAAATAGGGAGCACCAGGATTCCTGCTTGTGAAGCAAGTGGCAGGACCCAGGCAGAGGAGCCTACTCAGGGCTGGCACCCTGGACTCCGTTGGAGGGCAAATGAGGTGGCCGACTTCCTGGCCATTTAGGGCCAGGAGCACATGCTTTGACAGTTCAAAGCAGGCCACCACATGGGAACATCTTCCAGATGATAGCTGCTCAGATGGCAGGGCAGAGGCATATATGGCAGCAGTACCGCACAAAGGCCAACCAACTATGCAGCCATGGCCCACTGAAAGCTCTCCCCAAGGTGCAGATGTTTTTTCTGTGGCTGTGCAGTCCCCATCCTTGTTTGGCAGAAATACAGCCTTGGGGCTTCATGCTGCTGAAGATGGCAGCAGGTCATAGCCAGGCAATAGCTTCCACTGGCAAAATTGCTGCAGTGAGTAGACAGTGCAGAAAACTCTACGTTAGGGTTGCTTCATCAGTCCTGTTGGAACAAGGGGTTAGTCTTACCAGATACCAATTGGTCAGGACACAGAATCTCCTGATTATTTGTATCAACCAATTATCATGGGCCCTGAGAATCACCTGGATAATTAGTATCCCCTATTGTGTGGGGCCAATGAATGGATGACACAGCAGAATTCTTGGGACAACAAAGGCAAAAAACAGGACAGGAGTGATGTGAGGGTCAAAAGGTCAAAATGTGAAAATGAGTGTTCCTGCCAGGATACCAAGCAGAGCCCCCTGGACTATGCCCACCAGTCCTCAAAGTTGTCTAAGAAGACAGTGGATGCCACCTAGCGGTGCTCCCCCTGGAAATGTGTGTAGACCAGTGAGAAGAATGCAGCCCTTCAGTCCCTGGGCACCTTCCCAGCCAGACCCTCCTTTCTGGTCACGTACAGGGCCCATTTCGCCAGGGCCAGGAAGAGTTTAACCAGGAGGTCCTGGGACTTTCAGGGGCTGAGGATGGGGTATCCAAAAATAAAAAGGTGGGGGGTGAAGTTCATCCAGAACCTCAGAAGGAGGTTCCAGAGGCGGAGGTGGAAGGGCTGCAGCCTGGTGCGTGTCATGTGTGCCAGGGTCTCCCTCTGCCTGAAGAAGGGGCAGGAGCCTGGGGCACTGGTAAAGCTCAGCACATACAAGCCAGTGGGGATGGAGGAGCCACCAGCTGAGATCCCCAGTGGCTGATGGGATAAGGGTGGAGTACAGGTTCAGCCACTGGGGTGCCCCAGCTATGCACGCACTGAGCAGGTCCAACCACTTGATGTCTGGGTGGGATGCGAGGGTGGCATGGTGGATCATATGGCACATGAGTGTGTAGAGGTGGTAGTGATGGATGGTGGAGAAGCAGATTTGTTTGGTGTCCTCTAGCTGGCTCAAAGGGGTGGAGTGTGGAGTGCCTGAGCTGGCCCTATGACAAAGTCCAGTGGGCTGAAGGACATGGGGAAGGTGAAAACTACCATCATGACCTGGTTGACAAAGGCAAAGGCATTGAGAGATAAGGCAGATTTCACCTCCTGGACTAGGCAGCAGGTTACACGCATTATGGGTAAAGTAATGTGTCAGGTCCCAGAAGTTCCTGTCTATTTGTATCTTTGGATTAACATGGGCCTTAAGGCCCCCCCATCTAACTAATAGCTCTCACTGTGTGGGGGCCAATGGGTGAAAGATACAACTTTTTTTTTCTTTTGGGACAACTAAGGAAATAGCAGGATAGGAGTGACATGGGGGTTAAAAGGTCAAAATGTGAAAATAAGTGCTCCAGGGGGGGATACCAAGCAGAGCTCTTCTGGCCACACCCACTGGTCCTCAAAGGCATCCAAGGAGCCACCCCAGAAGCTGCTGTCTATTTGTGCACCCAATTGTAACTAGTAGCCCCTTGTGGGGCTAATGAATGAGTGGTACAACAAATTCTTGGGAAAACTAAAGCAAAAACAGGATAGAAGTGTCATGTGGGTCAAAGGTTCAAAACATGAAAATAAGTGCCTGAAGGGAACACCAAGACGAGCCCCCTGGGCTGTGCCCACCAGTCTTCAAAGGTATCCAAGGAGCTGGTAGACACCTCCCTTGGTGCTCTGCCTGGAAATGTGAATGGATGAGTGACAGGAATCTAGCCCTGCAGTCCCCAGGAACCTTCCCAGCCACAGCCTTCTTTCTGGTCATGTACAGGGACCACTTGGCCAAGGCCAGGAGGAGATTGACCAGGAGGTCCCAGGACTTGGTGGAGCTGCGGATGGGGTGCCCAAAAATAAACAGGTGGGGGGTGAAGTTCAACAACAACCTCAGGAGGAGCTTCTGGAGATGAAAGTGGAGGGGCTGCAGCCTGGAGCACTCAAGTGTCATGTACATCAGGGTATCCCTCTGCCCACAGAAAAGGCAGGAGACCAGGATGTCTGAAGCTAGCCACATATGCACTCATGGCAACAGCTCCATGGAGGAGCCACCAGCTGAGGTTCCCAGTGGCTTGTGGGATGAGGGTGGAGTACAGGCTCAGCCACTGGGGTGCTTCAGCTATGCCCTCGCTGAGCAGGTCCAGCCACTTGGTGTCTGGATGGAACATGATGGATCATGCGGCACACAAGCATGTAGAGCTAGCGGTGATGGATAGTGGAGAAGTAGACCAGCTTGGTGTCCACCATCTGGCTCATGTGGTGGAGCAGGAAGTGCCGCAAGGCTGGGTGAGGTACTGGCCCCACAACAAACTCTGGTGGGCTGGAGGGCAGGGGAGGCAGGGACCACCATCATGCAGGAAAGGTCATTGGAAGGTAAGGCAGATTTCATCTCCTGGACTAGGCAACAGGTCGCACGCATCTTGGGTAAACCCATGTGTCAGGCCCCAGAAGCTCCTTTCAATTTGTGTCTTTGGGTTAACATTGGACCTTAAGGTCCCCCCATCTAACTAATAGCTCCCACTGTGTGGGGCCAATGGGTGAAAGGTACAACTAATTTTATTTATTTATTGTGGGGGGGCAACTAAGTAAAAAGCATGATAGGAGTGAGAGCTAAAGGGTCAAAACATGGGAGTTAAAGGGTCAAAGTGTGAAAAATAAGTGTTCCAGAGAGGGACACAAAGCAGAGCCCCCCAGACCACATTCACCAGTCCTCAAAGGTATCCAAGGAGTCACCCCAGGAGCTCCTATTTTTATCCTTCATATTTCATAGTTTCATAGTTTGTAGGGTTGGAAGGGACCTGAGCAGATCATCAAGTCCGACTCCCTGCCATAGCAGGAAAGAGTACTGGGGTCAAACAGCCCCAGAAAGGTGTTCATCTAGCCTCCTCTTAAAGACCCCCAGGCTAGGAGCCAGCACCACTTCTCTAGGAAGTTGGTTCCAAATCCTAGCCACCCTGACCATGAAGTAGTGCCTCCTGATATCTAGCCTGAATCTACCCTCTGCCAGCTTGTGACCGTTATTTCTTGTCACTCCTGCGAGTGCTTGGGGGAACAGTGACTCCCCCAATGCCCGCTGGTCCCCCCTGACTAGTTTGTCAACAGCCACTAGATCCCGCCTCAGCCTTCTCTTGTGGAGGCTGAACAGGTTCAGGTCCCTGAGCCTTTCCTCATAGGGCCTGCCCTGCTGCCCCCTGTTCATGCAAGCGGCCCTCCTCTGGACCCTCTCCATGTTGTCCACATCCCTCCTGAAGTGCAGCGCCCAGAACTGGACACAGTACTCCAACTGCGGCCTGACCAGTGCCGCATAGGGGGGGAGGATCACCTCCTTGGATCTGCTTGAGATGCATCTGTGGATGTATGACAAGGTGTGCTTGGCCTTCCTGACCACTTCCCCACACTGCTGGTCCATGTCCATCTTGGCATCAATGATGACTCCAAGATCCTTTTCTGCTTCTGTACTGACGAGAAGGGAGTTCCCCAGCCTGTAGATATGGTGCTGGTTCTTCCTCCCCAGGGGCATCACCTTGTACTTGTCAGTGTTGAAACCCATCCTGTTCTCATCCGCCCACCCCTGTAACATGTCTAGGTCCAATTGCAGCCTATTCCTCCCTTCTAGCATGCCCACTTCCCCCCACATCTTAGTGTTATCTGAGAATTTGAACAGGGTGCTTTTTACCCTCTCATCCAAGTCGTTGATGAAGATGTTAAACAGTGCAGGCCCGAGGACTGAGCCCTGCAAAACCCCACTGCCCACATCCCTCCAGGTTGAAAATGACCCATCCACCACCACTCTCTGGGTGCGGCCCTCTAGCCAGCTAGTGACCCATTTGACTGTGTAGGTGTAGACGCCATGGTCCCCTAGTTTTTTACATAGGGCCCCATAAGGGCCACCCAAGTAACTAATAGCCCCTACTGTGTTGGGCCAATGACTGAGATATACAACTAAATTTCTTGGGACAACAAAAGTAAAAAACAGGATAAGAGTGACTTGAGGGTCAGAAGGTCCATAGAAAATCCTGTCTGTTTGTTAGGCCTGTGCAAAGTGGCTAGTATTTTCTTCAGATTTGGCTGATTCAGTGATTCGAATCACTGTCCTGAATTGATTCAGCCAAATCTGGTTTGGAGATTCGGCTGCTGCCAAATCTGTTAATCTGTTAATCTCCCAGTCACTCAGGCGCATCTCCTGCCTGCTGTCCCAGCCCAGCAATGGCTGCCCTGCACGTCCCAGCTCCCGGCACTTTGAACCCCCCCCCCCACAACTCACTGGATGCTGCTGCATGGGGGGGACGATCCCCACTGCCCCATACCGCATGGGGTGCTCCGGCCCTTTAAGGAAAAAAAAAATGAGAAAACCCCCCAGACTCACCAGTTCCTGCTGGTGGGGGGTGGGGAGGGGCATCCTCACTTCCTCCCACTGTCCTGGGCTGTTTGGGGGGTTTTGCCAAGAGCCCCCTGAAGCCCCAAGGCCACTGCAGGGCAGCCATGGTGGGGCTGGGAGAGCAGGCAGGGGTCGGAGGGATGGGAGAGAAGGCAGGGGATGGGACCTGGCAGGGGTCCCCCCATGGTCCACTCTTGCCTCCTCCAGCCCCATGTCATGGAGTCTGGCTCTAGCTCCCTACTGCAGCAGGCAGGGACTGCTCAAAACATCAAAGCTCTCCAAATCTTTTCCAAAGATTTGGAGAGCTTCGAAATGATTTGGACCTTGATTTGATTTGATTTGGATTTGGAGATTCGGCCACTAAATCGGGCCAAAACTCCTCGGAATCAAATAAGTACCCACAGCTTCGCACAGCCCTACTATTTATGTTACCCAATACCCAAATGCCATGGGCCCTAAGGCCCACCTGACTAACTAGTGGCCCCTATGGTGTGGAGCCAATGAATAATTAACACAACAAAATGCTTGGGACAACTAAGGCAAAACCAGGATGGGAGTGTCATGGGGGTCAAAGGGTCAAAACAGGGAAAGAAGTGCACTTGAGGAGGACACTGAGCAGAGCCCCACTGGCCTCACCCACTGGCCCATCAAAGGCATCCAAGAAGCTGCCCCAGAAGCCCCTGTCTATTTGTAACACTCATACCATGGGCCCTAAGGCTCACCTGGCTAACTAGTAACCCCATGTCAGGCTAATGAATGAGTGGTACAATTAAATTCTTGGGACAACTAATGAAAAAAACAGGATAGGAGTGTCATGTGGGTCAAAGGGTCAAAACATGAAAAGATGTGTGCCTGAGAGGGGCACCACGTAGAGCCCCTTGGGCCACACCCACCAGTCCTCAAAGGTATCCAAGGAGCCACCCCAGAAGCTCTTGAGAGCAAGTAGCCCTAAGCTGGTTGCCAGGGCAGTTTTTTATATTGCTAGGGCCAGCACCTGTGTTAGCTCTCGCTAGGGCCAGCACCATACGTTAGCTCTCGCTGGCTGCAAATCTGGGTGGAGTTGGGCAGAGTCAGTTTACTCCAAGTGGCACAACTTGCCCCACGCTAAAGTGCATATTCAGGCACATGCACTGAGGCAAAAATCCCCAGCACAAATTTGTACCACTCTTCTTTGAGCTGCTGTAAGTGCATGTGCCTGCATGTGTGGATGCACCCCTACTGCCTAAAAAATGGGTCTTCTGCTCCCTGGGCAAGTGCCTTGTCACTTGATTATTGGGCCAGAAGGTGGGAGGGTTATCTTCCTCCCTATTTTCCTTCCAGTGGGGATGCACATAACTGGAAGATTCTATTCTGTCAGACATGGAAATAAAATCCAAACTGTTTGTAAGTGCATTTGAAAAATTGCACTTGAATGCTTAGAGGTGCAAAGCTCAGACTACAATATTTATTTTTATTTTAATTCAGGGAATAGATCGTATAATATGTTATAAATTTGGTGTGCATTCGTTTAATAAAAACTGATCATTAAATAGATAGTATACTAAACTGGAAAGAACTTGTGTTCATGTGGCAAATAGCATATCAGATATAAATAAATTGTGCTTTAGATTCAGTAGGAAATGATGCAATACTATGTAGTCAACTATTTCATCTAAAAATAAAAAAGAGATCAAGTACAGTTATCCTTCTTTCTTACTTTTTATATCTTGCTGTTTGTCATCATCACAGTCTGTATATGGCAATGACATGCAACATTAGAAGGGAAATAGCCCATAAAGACACACTGCATGCATTTGCTAGCATATTACATAGATTTTAACCCCTTTGATGCCACCACAGTTATGACATAGAGATCTACGTCTATTAAAATCTAATTAATATCTGTTAAGTACAACTGTTTCCTAAAGGTTTGATGCTATCACACTAGCTTGTAGTAAATGCTATATTTCTCTGGGAGTAGTCCCATTTATTTCAGTGATAATAATACTGACATGATAAATTAGAATGTTAAGTTATTTCATCTTTAAATACCTTCTATGCAGCCTTTTATTGCCTAATGCCTGCATTAATCTGTTTTATATAAGACAGGGCATAAGCTGACACATGTATACATTTTTTTTCTTTGATTTATAATTTTGAATGTACACATTTGCTCCATTATTTAGATCAAAGTTTCATTTTCGGAGTCAATTTAAAATCCAAAACATGACCAGAAAATTTGCATAAAGGAAATAGGTCTGCCATAGAAAATATGAAATTATGATAAACATGTGAAGCAGTTTTGGCTCAACAAACTAAGAAGGGACTTCATAGACTCTAGAGTGCATGATAGACAAGGTTTCTGTTATTCACCCTAACAACTGGGGCTGAAATCTCAACCAGAGTAATTAGCAGCAACTTTATGTATCTTGAAATGTTAGGCAAAGGGATGAGTCCCTTGAGAAAAAGGGAAAGGGAAGAGAAAGAAATTAGGGCACTGTACCTTTGCAATGTCGACCTCCTCTAAACATTGGTTGATCGATGGTTAGGATGGGCTAAGATAATATGCTTACTATAGCTCTTCTGAAGCAGAATCCTTGGTTGTTCAAGAATTAATCTCAGAATAATTACAGGTCTTGTTCTCCACTGTTCTGTACCTTAGGTCATTATTTTCAATTGTGTTATGTTGGTCCAAAGTGTGTGTCAGTGTTCTTAGATCTTTCTGATTTCTTTTGCTGTCTTTTGCCACAAATCTAACATGACTTACAGCTAGGTGTAGGAGAACTGAAATTCTTGTCCTACATGTGGAATTCTAGACCTAAATAAATAATAGTAATAATGAAAAAATTAAAATAAAAACAGACATAACAAGCATACAGAATTAATTCCACAGTAGCTACTGATGGCTGGCCCATTAAAATGAGCAAAGACTTTCATTCCTTGCGCACATCCCCAGCACAGTCTTGGGGCTTGGAAGGCCCAGCCACTCTCTGCAGCCCTGCACTCTCTTTTTATCCCCATGATGCTGACCCAGCTATTTTTATCCCTGTAACAGTCCCTTTCCAATCCCCCCCACCCAAGACCCACCAGCAAATCTGGCCTAGGTCCCTGACATAGCCCTAAGTGAAAAAACACGTTTCAATTTTAAAAGTTTTGGAGAACTCCAAGAACATAAGCTAGTCTCTGACAACTTGCCACAAAAAGACCTTTTCCCCTCTTTATAAGTAAATACCAGACCTGACCTGTCTGTCCACTTATGTAAATAATAAGTCAAATTCCCATCTTGAACTCATGCTAATGCCCTGCCATTACAGTCATGGTGTCATTTAGACAGTCAGTGGAGAATCAAAGACTGCTTGTGCTGCAGCAGCCTACTGCTATGTTTCTAAGAAAATGGGCTCTTAAAAAAGGAAATGTCACACTGCAGTGTGAGAGATAAACAGAGGTATATCTTTAGAGCAGCATGCAGGGACTATGGAAACACTGTCTGTAAATGACTTTGATCCCCTAGTGTGATGAATCATGGAGTCGCAAATCCTTTTTAGCTAATTGCTATCAGCTTGTGAGATTTTTCCTTCCATGTTCAATATCAATTTTCAGGGCCATAGGAGATAGCACTTCTCCCCCGAGTCTACTGGCAACTCACCGATAAAAACTGAACTAGCACCACTTAACAGTTTAAAGGGGGGAAGTCATTTAATATGCAGCTGCTACTGGTAACTAAAAGGGGAAAATATTAGGGGCAAATACACAGAAACACAAATCTTTGTAATGCCTGTGACCTTCCCTTGAAATCTGTCCTTTCCCTATTAGCACACAATCACAATCACTGCAATGAAACAATGGAAACTTTCATTGTTCAGATATGTTAAATTAGGACTGGAAAGGCAGGAGAGTGTAATTTGTTTGTTTCATTCCTGATAGACAAGTCCTATAAAATTCACAGAAAATGATAACCTTTCTGAAGGTTTTTCGGGCTATTCTATAAAACTGAATGGAGAAAGGAAGGGCACCCAGGCTAATGAGTAGTTTAGACAACCTTTGGAACAGATAGCACGTTACAGTCCATTCCTTAGGATCTTAGTATAATTTCAGTAGAACCATATTAAGTGAACCTATAGTAACCTGACTTTTCCAAAATAGTTCATTAGAATCCTTTATTACTTGAGCTTGTCAGAGCAGCACTTAATATTTTCTTTAAAACAGGCTGCCATAGTCCTTCATTTTAAATCTTGAAATAAGACCTAAATTCATGTTAGGTACTCAGAATGGATAGACTTTTAGAGTTGCTTACCCTTGCATGAACACAAACCCTTTGAAAATCAGGACATCTATTCAGAAACCTGACTTCAGATGGTTATGCATCTAAGTTTAAAAATCTGGGATTTATTTTTCAGATTTGCTCATTCTATTTACTCTCCTCACTCCTGAGATAATTATGTTAATTTTTAGTAAACCTCAGCAAATACATCACCTCAAAAATATGTCCAGGAATATTTGCTTCAACAGAAAATTGAATTCACTTTGATTCACCTTTTGGTGAATGTCTTTTTCAAATAGTCTACTGGAAAGAATTCTTATGGAAACTACACATTTTAAACAAATATTAGAGAATATATGCAAGAAGTAAATTTTGTGCATGTATGTATCGACATTCAAGAATGACATTCTTTCATCCAGGAATAGAAATGTAAAACTTATATGTCTAAACAAAACTAACTTCAAATAAAGGTTATACTAAAATCCACAATAAATTGTAGCATGCAACTACAAAACAAGAAGTATTTGCAAAAAATTAATAATAAAATATTTGAGAAATCATAATTTGATTTCCTTTTTTTATTATATTACTCATTACAAAATAACCATCTAGCTATCTTGTCAATGAAAGCCTATCACCCAAATAACCATGCATTTAAATTACCATAACATAAGGCATGGTGGCACAACACAACTACATTTAAAAGTAATAACATGTCAGTCAAATTAATTTGGCTGATTTAAAGACTCTGATTAAGCTAAGACCCTCAATAGAGCCCTCAAACTCAACCAGTGTCCAAATGCATTTATTTCCTTGGGTAGCCAGTTAGCTCCATTACAATGTTGATTTAACTTGCACATAAGTTACGTGCAGACATTCCATTTCCAAGAGAAATTATGAATGTACAGATATTCAGGAGTTTTCTCCCAGAGCAAAAATGGCCACTCTAGGAGAAAAATAACCCAGGAACAACCAGAGTTAATTCACTCCCAGCAGAGTTTCTTTTGGGAGATTGAAGGTCAGTACATATTGTCTTCTGATGGAATTCACAGCACAAACCTCCAGCGTTCCAGGGTGTTTTGCTCCCACCGCCCCAGGAAAACAGCATGTTACTCCCTGGACATTACTGCTCCATCCAAGCAGGGAGAAGAACACACCCTCTTTACAATCCTTACACTGTGCAGTAGGGAAACAAAAGTGGACTCTGAGCCATCTGGATCAGCTCAGGGAGGCCCTGTGCATGATTGTCATCTGTCTCCAGGCAGACTGAGGGAGCCTGAAGAGTAAGCTGAAATATGTGCATAAGGCTCCACAGTGTTGTTCAGGGGCTCAGCATTTGAATGTCTGTTTAGGTGTCTCCAGTTAAGTTTCTCTACCAGAACAAACCCAGGAGAATTCTCCCAGGTCATTGCAATATGTGTACAAAGACATAGTTCGTTTGTTTTTTTCCCTGTTTTATGACTGGTTTTATGCTATTACACATGTTCAAGGGAAAAGATCAAAGGGATTGTTCACAGTTCCTCTCCTATCCAATGGCTTTGTCTTATCATCTCTGGCTATGGGCTCTCTGAAAGTATCTCTCCTTCTCAGTTCATGTTCTAAAATTATAAGGCCCCCAACACTATGTTGCAGCAATGGCTCATTACTATTTTATGGACCATTTCTGCTTACCTTACTCATACAGCCATGTTACTGAGGAAGATGCTATAAAGTAGCAGTAGTAGAAAGAAAGGCAGATACAGAACAGACCCTCCAAAAGTAAGCAAACAAACAAAATCCTACTCCTCTGGAATCATTTGTTTGGAATAAAAAACAAATGTAGAGAGTTCATGTTGTCGTCACTTCAATTCACATCAGAGTTCAGGGTTTGAAAAAGCAAGTGAGATATATTCATTTACATTTTCGAATCCTTTGAATTAACCGTAGACATCAACTCTATTTGCTATTTGACAAAGAAAAGCATTATTTTATTATGAAACCAGTGAACCTTAATTTATTAAGGAAAGAAACATCTCCTGTATGGCCAGATTTCTCAGAGAGGTTTTCCCAAGATAAAAGGATTTAAAAAAATATTAGTCAATGAGATGCCCAAACTGGCTATGTCTCCACGAGTGTTTGGTTCCCCGTGGACAACTTGTAGAAGGACACCTTATGCTGTAGCTAGTTGTTCCCAGGAAATACCTGTGCCATGTGTCCTCTGGTGAGCAGCAAGTTACCCCTGGTGAGGTAGAGGAGGTTGGGGCCAGCACTGGGCTGGCCTCAACAGCCTTAACTGGGGTCCTGGGGGCCTCCTGGGGCTGCAGAAGTGATGATCCTACTGCTCCAGCCGCCAGCCAGGCTCTGGTTTTGAGCAATGTGTGATGTTCCCGTGTGCACTGCTCTGCCTTTTTTTTTTTTTTTTTTTTTGCATGGGTTTTTTGACCCCTGGCTATCTAGGGGTCAAAAAAAAACAAACCCTGCACTGCTTCCTTGCAGTGTGGAGAACAGCTGAATTTGCAGGATCTGGTGCCACAGACGTGTCTGCAGTGCCACATACTGCACAGCTGCACTCATCTGGATGCAGCCACTGAGACCAGAGAAGCAATTAATTCCATATTTTTTATAATTTTCCTCATACACATATAAGTTATTCTCAGTTTGTTGGAGTGACAGTACTTGATTACACTATGACACAATAATAAAAGTCAGTTGAGTTTGTTAAAATACTACTGCACTTTCTGTTTAAATAATTGGGGTTGCAAAGTAATAGCAATACAAAATCATTGTAGTTGTGGAAAGCCATGTTTGTGGATTTAAGAGCATGGAACTAATCTTTTCTCAGTGGTGGCAGATGACAGAACAAGGAGCAATGGTCTCAAGTTGCAGCAAGGGAAGTTTAGGTTAGGTATCAGGTAGAATTTTCTCACTAGGAGGGTAGTAAAACACTGGAACAAGTTACCCAGAGAGGTGGTTGAAGCTCCATCCTTGGAGACTTTCAAAACCTGGCTAGACAAAGCTTTGGCTGGTCTGATCTAGTTGGAGATGGTCCTGCTGTGGCAGGGGGTTGGACTAGATGCCCTCCTGAGACCCCTTCCAAACCTAATTTTCTATTATTCTATGAGTCGATGACAGGAAACAATCTTGTACAAGTCATTATAGTACAGTGTTGGGAAGGAAGAATTTTGCCAGTGATGATAAGCCAAAATCATGATCTTGAAAGCATGCAATGGGCTCCTCAAAGAAGGCTGACACATGAATGTGGAAAGTGTTCCAAAAAGTCATTGGATTTAATTCTGATTTCAAAATAATTCACAATTAACTCCAGCTAAACCAATGAGAACATTTACACCAATGAAAAACTCATACACATGAGAGATGAATCAAACCCAGGCATTTATTTCAGAAGGAAGAATGGCTGAGCTAATCCTGCTGGAATCTGAATCGGGATCCAGGTCACCCAGATGCCTGACACTTGATTCACTAAATCATCCAGATGCCTGACACTTGAATCACTTCAAGCCTGACACTTGATTCACTAAATCTCTTTTCCATTAGGGCATTTATGGTAAAACACTGTATAAAAAAACATTAAAATCCATGTTTGGCTTCATAAGAACAACTGCCTGTCTTGTAAATTTTTAAATCTGATCTGCTAAAATAGAAAAAGGAATTTTCTCCTAACTGGAAAAGACAAAATAACTCATTTTGTCAAAACTCGAAGGTCTGACCCAACAAGCTGTAACATTAAATAAATCCCTTTATAGGTGAAGTGGAAATTTATCTCAATTATTGTAGTAATTGTAAAATAGGATACAAGATTAATCTAAAGAAGTGATTGTGGAAAACTACTTTTTAAGTAATTGGCAGCAATATTATAGTGTTATCCAGGGATTCAGGGACTCTTTTATAAAGAAGACTACTAATTCTTATCAAGATGATTCAAAATATGTAATGCATATTATTACACCATCCAGTCACTCTACTTCTGGAAGGAAATGTGTGCGTCAAAGCATACATTTTTAATGAACAACTATATATGATAGATTGACACCTATTATTACTATTGTTATTGTTGTTGTTATTATTATTATTATTATTATTATCACTCATTACTTATATAGCAACCCAGAAAGAGTATATTTAGGTTCAATGTGGGAGAGATTTGCACCTTATAGACTAATTAAATCAGAGATGCACAAGCCTTTGTAAGCAGCTCCTTACTTTATCATAACTGTATATTTAGGTCCCACCCAAGCAGCAAGTTGCAATCTAAGGCCTGAATTCTGCAAAGTGATGTGTGTGAGTGAACCCTGAACATTACACACAGTGATTGTCTGCAATCAAATTCAGTGCAATTTGCATAAGCACTTGGAAGTCTGGATGCATATGTAAACTGTATCAGAACTGGAGTCTAAAGAACTGAACTGGAAATCTCACAAGAACAACCTTTTTTTCCCAGGGTATTTTGGCTGTTCTGCTTCCAGTCCTAACTCAAATTGAGAAGTATTACAACATCTGGAAATGAAGGCTAAAGAAGAATAAGGAAATTAACCAAACTTTTCTATATCTTGAAAATAATTTGGTGTGGTTCTGCTCTGAGTTGTGCATTAAGGTACAAGTCAATTCCTATTTTATCAAACCTGCTTTTGGTCGGTGGGTAGCTTTTAAAGTCCTGTTTCTGAACTAGTACAGTGAGCTTTTGAGGTTTTAAAAAAAAGGCAGGGCAATAGCACGCCCAGACTATTTTAGAACTTGCAGAGATGCCAAAATATCAGCTAAAATGATGAGCCTGAGCAAGAGTGACACTGTGCTGTCAACGAAAGTCACTACTGGAACAGAGAGGAAAAATAAGTTTGTCCTTATTCCATCTTTTAGAAACCTTGTTAGAGAGCATCTGGGGTGATCAGTGTCAGCACCAATGTCAAATGCAGATCAGCACAGAACCACGCAGATTCAGCACCACACAAACAAGGGACAGGACTCTATCCTCCACTCCCTGTCCATGGAGAACGCTCATTGGTTTCAATGGGGCTGTTGGGTATACAGAGGATGTTTGTTAAGGTCATAAGAAAGTGGATTTAACTGGAGGTCTCTAAATGAGGGTGGGGTTTTTTTTGTCTTATCTATTATTTTTTTAATGGCATCTTTTTCTTCCTCAGGGAGATCTGCAGGCTATGGCTTTTTGCCTTTGAACATCCTCAAGTCAAGCATCAAGAAAAGGTGATGAGGGTTAGGGAGGCTCCCCTGACATTTGGTGCACTGGCATCAGCCTTTGCAATTATGGGCCACCTTTCTAGCAGACGGTAATTGAAAAGTGTGAACCACATGGGCTCCAGTCAATAATGGCGTCAGCATACAAATGACACTCTGAGCTTTATATGTTCACCATCCACTGTTTTTGCTTTTCACCTTTTATCCTTCTCAGCATCATGACTTAATCCACTCTAATGAGGTGAGCTCTATTGCCAAAAACCAGCAGCAACACAGCTCTCTTCTGGCACCGCTTGGGGTTTGTAAGGAGTCAAAAAAAAAAAAAAGAAGTGACTTTGTCAGCCTTCCAGAAAGGAGGACAATGCACCCTTTGAAAAGTTTTCAGCTTTTCTGCACTGTCTTTTCAACTGCAAGTTTCCTCCATACTTACCTTGGAATGCATCTGAGCTTGGTAAAACTTGTTCATCAGTAAGGCTGTACCAATGCAAGGTGCTTAGATAGACCATTTAAGTTATTGTAAAACATGCTTCTTCTAGCTTGAAGGTCATTATTGGTGGCCACATGTCACTGTTTACAAACAGCAGGTGACTGCCAACAGTGGTGAGTGTATGAATTTTCTTTGCTGTTTTTTTTTTTTTACCCATCTGTCCATATTTCTTGAGTTACAAGTACATGCTTAAATAAAAAGCTGGAGGAAAAAAGTAGTAAAGCATTATAGGTAGTAATAATAATTTCAAAAGAGAGAGAAGGAACCTAATAGGCTACTTATGGTTAACTGAAAAAGAATAAAGTGAATTAAAGATGACAAACAGTTAATTTCATAGATATTTGTCTCTAGCCTGGAGTAATTTCAAGTTAAATTCATAAGAGAATACATCATCCTAACAGCGTTTTCAAATGTCTGTAATGTCTAATTAATAGAAAGTTATGGTTACAATGTGTCTGATCCTGCTATGAAATTTATCCATTACTTTCTATAGAAGCAGAAATGGGCCCCATAATCACTTCATTTATAAATAAGCCTCAGAAAGCTATATCTTGAACAGGTACTCAACAAACTGTATTTCCAAAATAAATCATTTTAAATAAAATAATTTTTGTTGCAGTTGTTTAGTTTCCTTATTAATAATTTTAACTCAAATGACAGTTTCAGTTTGTAAAACCAGAGAGGAAAAGAAAAGAGAATACAATAGAAAGAGTTTCCATGGGATTAGACCACATGGCCTTAATACATGTATACACAACCAAGAGAAGTAGGAAGAATTGTGTCTCTTACACTCCTTGGACCTCTCTCCTCTTTCTTCAGCTCTAATCTGATTTTTACCAGTCCCTTTTGATCTACTAGGGGCAGGCAACTCAGGTCCACAAGTACAGATGGAGTAAATATGGAGATTAGCCTCTTCTCGTACTGCATTATCTCCTAATACCTGATTAAGTCCAGAATCATGCAATTGTCTCAGTGTTGGCTATCAGAGTGGCAGAGCACAGAAGGGGGCAGGATGAAGGCTGATTTTGTAATGGATACTTATTTTATCCCAGTGCTCTAAGAAGATTAGGCCTGGGGGTGTCACATTAGCCCTGATCTCTGGGCCTTTGGTAGTCTCTTGCAGTTTTCAAACACCTCTGCTTCAGCCTTGGAACAAACAGGCAGCTTGGACTCTGTGGCCCCATGTTGTGGCATGAATAATTGCACACTGCAAACTGTTTGAAGATCACAAAGTGCTGTGTAAATTACCCAGTTTTTCCTTAGTTGAAGTGATTTGTGGTGACTTATTGAATCTTTCACAGTGCAGCATTAAACTTTGCACATTTCTTACTCCCTGAGATAGAATGGAAGTCAAGCCAAATCCGCCAGTGTTCTTATCAGATCGATCTTCATAAAAGCCAGTTTGTATGAACTGTATTGCTGTATGAAGACCGCCATGTCTGGTAAAAGATCAATTAAATTTATTTGAAGTACCAAAAGATGCTGGCTCAGCACACATTTTAAATCAGCTGATGTGAAAATTTAAAGGACATGTTAAAAAACATCTACATAAAATGTTCCAGACATGTAGAAACCTGTGACAAAGCAGCCAGGCAAGTGGGCTGGCAGAATATTGAGTTAATTATGTATGACAATAAAGAGGAATGCATGTTAATATATAAATCTTCATCTGTGATCATAATCAATATACTAATCATTTTTAATACAACAAAAGTTTTACTAATTAAGGCACTAGCCATACCCAGGGGTGTTCTGAGTGCCTTCATTTGGAAAAAAAGCAGGAGATACTCAAAAAGAAAGAGAAAAGAAAAATCCAATGAAATCCATGTTTATTTAGCATAGCTGTTTCTTCCAGTATGGGTCAATTAATATTTATTCACTTTAGCAGCCAAGAATAAGCAAGCTTAAAACAAACAAACCATCTCCCATCCCAACTCACTAAATGAATGTGAAATGAATATATTTTGCTTTACAATAGCAAGAAATACTTAAGTAGGGAGAGAAAGAAAGTCTCCAAAACTATCTTCTAAATTCTAGCTGAAAGAAAAGGTTGAAAATGTTGTTGTTGTTGCCCATTGCCAGTACAGATCCTACAGGATTTAGAGCAAGTGCTTATATTTTTTTTTAATCAACATTTGCAAATTCAAGCCATGGTAGAGATAAGCATGCCAGGTGTTAGATACAGTACATCTATAAGTCATATGTGTGTTTTATCAACAGATATGTAGGTTTTTTAGGAAACAAATGAAGCAAAATAAGACTTCCTGAATTATTAATGCTCCTTTCCAGTTGTTTTCATGTATCCCAGAAGCAATGCTTTTTTTCCCCACTTGCATTATTTCCCCAAATGAGGACTATATGAAGTTCTCTGAAAAAATCTATTGCTGAATTTTGAACCTCAGAACAGTTTTCATAACATAGGAGAATGCTTGAATATAACATGTGTGTTACATCAACATACAAGAAAAGGCTACAAAGACATTATTTCTGATTTTTAAAAAAATATTTTTTTTTCTTAACCAAACTGCTCTTTACCACCCCTGCCACTATGCAAATAAATTAAGTAAAAAACAGCAACTCTAGAACAAATAGTCCAGATTAAAAGTTCCATTTATTTCCCTGGGAAAAATTCATTCCCAGTGTAAATCTGCTGAATACGCCAAGGATTCTTCATATATTTTAATAAGGCTGAACAATTCTGGGTTTCCATTTTCTGTCAACATATTCTGACTTTTGACAGGAAGAGTCATATTTGGATATATGTCCATGATATTAGATGTTATAATACAGATGAAACAAGTCTGGGATAATATTCTTGCATATTTTTAATAGCTAATATCTTATTTTGTTGCAAACCAAAGAGAAATAGAGATATAAGTTAGCAGAGACTTCAGCTCAACATTTCAGTTGGCAAACTGTGACTTGCTTCAGCTGCAGTCTCTCATTATTAGCACTTCTGAAACTACATTTAATAGCCCATTGTGGTCAGGCTACTCAGTGAAGCAAAGGTACTCCTGAAATCTTGCAGCTGATGTGCCTCCTGTAGTTGACTCTACTAGATCATGGTTATATGTATTCTCCATTGTCTGGAAGAAGCACCCGGGATTCATTTGAAGGATAGATAGCTATGTTGGTTTTGCTTGCAGCTCAAAACAGATCAGGGTTATTTAGATAGCATAGGGGATTGTAACAGGGAACCCCAACCCTGTTAACTACATAGGGAAGAGGGTTAGGAGAAGAGAGTGGGGGTCTTCAGGAGGGCCAGACTTTCATAGCTCACAGGGGCAGTCAGGTACAGCAGACAGCATCAACAGACACTGGAGCTTAAAAGCCTGGGACTACTAAAGTACTGAGGAAGGTTGCAGAGCAAGGAAAGCCAAAGTTTGTTAGACTGAACAAGAACACCTGGTCTCATCTTCAGGGGCAGTGGTTATGTGGCTGGAAGGGGCAGGGCTACATGTAAGTCCAGTCTCTGAACTGGGGTTGGTAGTTTATACCTGCAGGTGGCTGAGTAAGGAGTAGAAGACAGGGATGGCTGACAGTGAAAGGAGGTATTCTGGGTTGGGGGTGAGAATTCAGACACCTCCTGATGATGATGATAATAGTTATGGCCCCGGGGGGTTGTAGCTGAGTTAAAACTGGATAATTAACCCTTTGTGTTGTGGTTTTCTTCTATGTGTTTCAAACCAGAGGACTGACCTGTGCCTATAGGGGAAGTCTGAAGGCCATGGAGCAGGATGTCAGGGGTACTCTGTGCTTGTGAGGCCAGTTGTTGGCCAGAGATGTGAAGGGCTGAGACCTAGGAACCCAGAGTCCAAGGCAGTGGACCTGGGCTGAGTGGGGATCAGCTAAATAAAAAGGGCAGAGGCCTAGAAGCTTAAATCCTGGACAAGGATTTGGGGGCATGAAGGGCTCAGTGTCAGTCTAGGACTGAGATGTCCCCTACGAACAGGTTGTGCCCTTGTGCTGGGTGCTGCTGGCAGCTGCTCAGGGCTGGCAACAGTGGGACAGCTGTACAAGGACCCAGAGAGCGGGCACAGGACCCACAATATCCTTGTCTTCCCCATCAAGGCACGTGCTGCTGATAGGTGTTGTATGGCCTCAGTCCCCTTTTGACCAGTGCCCTGCCTCCTGGTGATGACATTGCAGGACCCAGAACATGTCACTTGGGTACCCTGGTAAATTCTGTCTGCTGCCTGCCATTTGTTCTTATTTTGAATTGGGAGCAGTTCCCCTCCTGATGACCTTCTACGTCTGCTACCTTGGCTTCTTTCTGAGGCTGCACCACCCTTGCACCCCACACTGGAAGCCATAGCTGGCGGGGTTGACCACACCAAACCACGAGCCATGCCGGCATTGGACACATGGTAAGCCCCACACTGGCTTACCACAGGGCCCTCCCAGCTAATGCCCCTGCCCCTGCCCCTGCCCCTGCCCTCTGACACTGCCCCCCTCCCTGCCTGGCTCACCTGCACTCCTCTACCCCCCGCCCCCTGCATACCTAGCATGCAGAGAAGTGGGACACAGTTCAAAACTTTATTGAGCAGCCCGTGGCCCTGCAGCTGGGAGGGTATGGGCCTCTCACCCCCCAAGCAATGTACTGATGCTGGCAGTGATGTCCTCCTCAGTAGCAAGGGGCAGGGACATGTAGCACTGCCACAGGTAGCCCTCCAGGCAGTTGCAGAGGTTGTAGGGCAGCCCACTCTCCTTCAGTCCTGCCAAGCTGGAGTTCCGAAACACATGGGTATCGTGCATGCTGCCCAGCCAGCCAACACTCATGTGGGTGAATGTGCCATGGTGGTCCACAATGGCCTGCAGGACCATGCAATGAAATCACTTGTGGCTGTAATAGGGGTGGTCCTTTTTGGAAATACTAAAAGATGGTGCAGTAACAGGCTGTTACTGTGTACTGTGCCGTGTGTGTGCCACACAGTTATTTTTAGGCACTACATCACTGTAGCTACACACTATGAGGGAGCACATCACTTTGGGAGCACATCACAGCTTTTGCCAGCAGATGCTACATCACTATAATGCATTACTACAGTGATGTAGTGTCACATGTAGATGTGCCCACTGCCATTTTCTAAGCTGATTACTTAAGGTAGTAACATTAGGAAAGCTTAGGCACCTCTGATTTAGTCTGTCTATATGATGCAAATTTACTTTGCCTTCTTCCTCTAACCTTATATCCTTACATAGCAGTGCAAATAAGTGGTTTCATTTTCAACATGCTGAGTACACAGTGGCTTTCATTGTCTTTCATTAGAAGCCATAAGGATTGCACAGCAAAATGAACAATTTTGTTTCTTAAAGAAAAAAGAAGTAAACTTGGTTGTGTCTTGTCCGGTTTCTCATATGCCTGAAGACAGGGGTGAATTCACAGGGTGGGGTAGAGTTAAGGTGACCATAACTCCTGTTTTAACTAGGATAGTCCCAGATTTTAAAGGCCGGTCCCAGCTGGCTAGTGAGAATTAAAATGCGTGCCCCAGAAATGCAAGGATATGGGGTACAGTCTAATGTGAAGGAAGAGCAGCATGGAGCGACAGGGCACACCACCCAATGCACCACACTGCTCTACTGCTGCCCCCACCACTGGCTGCAGCAGCACCATTGACAAGTGTCCTGGATGTCCTGGATTTCCTTATGGTCAGCCTAGGTGCAGTGGCAAGTCTGCACCCCTGCTTTTGGACCGGACTGCACTATGGGAGCCTCTGGGGACTTTTTAAAGTTCCTAAAGCAGGTGAAAATTACCTTCTTCCCCTTCCTGCTCAAAGAAACACCCCCTCCCTCTTCCCT
The DNA here is from genome assembly GCF_052110815.1 of Crocodylus siamensis. Lineage (NCBI taxonomy): Eukaryota > Metazoa > Chordata > Crocodylia > Crocodylidae > Crocodylus > Crocodylus siamensis. The sequence continues at coordinate 121,187,353 of NC_143397.1, read as the reverse complement.
CCCCTTCCCCCACCTGCCTTTCTCCTCTCTCCTAACAGCAGAGAAGCACCAGAGCCATTGGAACTGGACTCAGCTGGGCACAAGGGCAATGGTAGCAGGGATAGTTGGGGTTCCCCTTCCTCATACTGTGACTGGACAGTGTTGGAGGGACCTCTTCAGTCACCCAGTAGCCACTGACTCGTCCCCAGCTGAGCCCAGCCAGTGCTCAGCCCAGTTGGCTCTGGAACTTCCCTGCCCCCAAACCCTGGAGAATGCAGAGAGAAAGAGGAGGGGAAGGGGCCACCTCTGAGTAGGAAGGGGAAAGCGGGGGGGTGTTTTCATTTGCTTTAGGACTTTAAAAACTCTCCAGAGGCTCTCACAGTGTGGTCTGTGGCAGAGGAAACTGGAATCAGGGGGTGCAGCCACCCACACAGGCTGCTCCCACACCCCCTTTTTGGAAATCTTGGATCCACTCCTGTCTGAAGGCCATAATTGCTGAAAAAACTCTGTAAGCATTTGATTTCCCCCCCCCACTTCCAGTTATATCCAATACTCCAAGCAAGTGCAATCTTCATATTTTGCTTTATGTATGAGCTTGATGACTTCCCCATATCTTACAGCAGGGGTGCTCAACCACTTTGCCTGCAGGCCAGATCTGGCCCCTTGCACCATGTAATCCAGTCTGAGGGGTTCCCCATGGATTCCGTGCAGAGCCCCACAGGCTGTGCCCCTGTACACCAGCTTGGGCATGTAGGATTGTGCAGGGGCCAATCCTGGCATGAAGGGGCTGGGCAGGGGTGATGTGGGACCCCTGGAGCCCAATCCCAGGTAGGCAGGGGCATTGCAGGGCCCCAGGGCCTGGTCCCAGCCTATGGACTGGCCCTGTGCAATTCATCTTGCCCGTAGGGCCAAAAGTGTGAGCACCACAGACTAACAGAGCTATTCCAGCTTTAAGATAACCAAGAGATCCCCTGCCTCAGTAACTCATTGCCTTAATTCTGCGAAATCAGTGCTCTATATTTTATCCCTCTATGCGTAATGAAAGCTGATGTCTCTTTTCTTTCCTCCCGTTCACCTTTTTCTGTGATTTCTTTTTATCAGAAGGGGGAAAAAACCCACATAGGCCAGAACCAATAAAATTCTCAAGTCTGCTGGCAGGTGGCATTGTGAGCAAGCAGAGCAAAAACATTTCTGGGAACAAAACACAAGAGTGGCCCCAATGAGACTTCTTCCGTTTTTGGTCTTTTTTGAAGAAGCAGCAGGATCAGGCCCATTGTTGTCACAGTGCAATTCATCTTCTGTCACTCGAGCCTGGAGGCTCCAAGTCAAGCCCTAATCTTCAAATCCTGCCTGATGACACCAAGGGAATCAGCCTTATACTTCATTTAGCTTTGCTTTCTTAAACCTTTTGTTTGGAAAATCCACTATTTTTAAGCTTGTTTCTAGCTGATTGTGTATCACTACTTAAGTAATCAACTAATATTTCATTGAGTTTGGTAACTGTGACGACACTGATCAGTGGCAAATGGGTGCCACACCATTATCATATTCATGAGCACAGCTGAAACAAAAATCACTAAAATAATGTAAAGACAACCCGCATTTAAATAGTTCCTATTTGGTATGTTAAAACAAACTTAATATTGTCGCATAGTATAGTAAAAAAAAGAGGCTCATGTTAAGCACCCTTTTCCATTTTATAAAAATAATCAGGGCCAGAGTCTATTCCACCTATTAAGTGTCTAAATGGACTTAGGCACCTAAACACAATTCTACCTGTTAAAGACCCTAAAAATCCATTATTGCATCTACTTTTATAATTTATCAGCATCTGACCCTTAAGACTGAGTCTTAAAAAAGCAGTGAGGAGGAGGAAGATGCACCTAACCTTTCGAATCAACTGCTTTTCAAAAGGATGTGAGCACAGTAGAATAGAACCACACTGAGGTGCCTAAGTCTACTAACATGCCCAATAGGTAGGCTAGACCCTGGCCCTAAGTGTGTCTTTACACATGTGTAGAAGGCTTAACTTTTGGCGCTTGGGTTGAGTCCTAGGCTGGGGATTCTGCTGTTTTGATTGGTGGAGCCCATCCACCAATCAGGAGGCAGCCAAAAGAGTGAACTGCGCCCTTTTTGTGATGGGGAGGGGGAAAGGAGCTCCACCAATATAATTGTAGACTGCAATCCTGTCAGGTCCGGAAGACTTCAGGGGCAAAGCCCTGAGGAGTATATAAAGAACAGTGTGCCCAGCACAAGGGGAGCTGAAGACAGAAGATCAAAGTGAGAAAAGCTGCAGATGATCTGCCCCACCGGGGAATAGCCCCAAGCTCCTGAAGATCCCAGGGGGTGAGACTCTAGGGCTCAACACGGTGTGCATTTCAGTGCACAGAGCTCAGGTTCTGAGAGCCATGAATGGCCGCTCAAGCCTGCAAGCCTGGCAGGTGTCCAGGCATCACAATGCACATTTTGGCACATGGAGCTCAGGCTCCGGGAGCTGCAAATGGCAGCTCAAGCCTGCAACCCTGGAGTGCCAGCGGGCCACACAGTGTGTGGGGCAGCACACAGGGCAAGGGCCTTGGGAGCCATGGTGAGGTAGCTCCGGCCCAATTTTCCAACAAGCAGGGGAAAGACATTTGGGGCAGGCAGGCTGAGAGAAGAGGGTGGGTGAGCAGCCCCTCTCCCAGTCAAGGCCCTAAGGGGAGGGGGCCCCTGGTGCTTTCTGGACAGCCTTCCTCCCCCAAGAGACCCCATTGGAAGCAGGAGTATCCCTTTCCATGGGTCATGGCACTATATTAAGGAGTAGCTGTTATTAAGATTGTTATGATTGTGCCTTGTATTGAAATGTCATACTGGGATGTTGTATTGTGTGATTCTGCTGAAATTTTATTTGTGTTGGGTAAATAGTGTTATCATAGGACAGAGTAATTTCTGAAAAACACCCTGGTGGGTTTTTTGAATGCTAGGTTCCCTAACTGGGTAGGGGCCTGTTTGATGCCTATCATTCTGCATTAAAGAAAGAGGGAACTGTTCCTCTGTAGGATTAAAATCACATTTCCACTGTTATATTTTGTGCAACCCTTTAACTGAGTACAGGTTCCCCACTGTGGGGTGGGAAAGCTGTGGGTTCATTGTGGGTATACATTGTTTTCCCTGGGGGTTGTAGTTGGGAGTGATTCTCCTACAATGTTATTTAGGGTTTGACCCTGATTATTGGTTAATGTCCTCTGTGTAAATAAATATAAAACTGAATATCACATATATATGTATATTATATGTTAATAAATACTGTAAATAGTTAAGAGCCTGTCCCAAGTCTAACTCCATGGAGGTAGGAGAGAACCACAACTAAGTGGTGGTGACCCCTCCCACAGCACCCTCACCTCTCACCATTCCCCTATGATTGGGATCAGGGCACACCCTTGGGTGTACCTAGGCTATGCATGCGGTGGGGGCAGGAAGGAGAGCACTTTAAACAGGGCAGCTCCAAGAACCGCTTTAATTAAAGCGCCCTCAGTGTCTCATGTTTTCAATGCCCTGCACTTCAACTAAAGTTTGTTGAATGAGCTTTAGTTAAACCAGCCCCACACCACTGCCATTTTCAAGAGCAAGGATGATGAATACACATGACATGGAGGCTGCTGGAGCACACTAATTAGAATGCTCCAGCAGACTTGATTAATTGAGTCCGCTCCGATGCGCTGTAATTACAGATTATTGAAGCGGCATCCCTATATGTGTACAGGCACCCTAAGTATCCACACATAATTAAAATCATACATTGTGGTTTTAAACCTGTGTAATGAGAGAGAGAGTATCACTTAGCTGCTAATAAATGTTTTCTTAATGGAAAGTTGATAGAGAACTATATAAACTCTATGTTAAATACATAGATCAATGTAATTATTTTAAAAGTTCATTATTAATGTTGGTCATTATATTAGTAATATTTTGAGGAAATGATATATCTTCTTCAATTTATTATTAGCCAGTAGCTGCTGCTTAATTTATTTGTGTTTGAAATGTGCCATTTGAAAATATTAATTTGGGAATTTTAATTTGATCCCTGAAGTCAAAGAAGTTAAGCAAAGGTTTGCATTTGGCTTAGTATCTTTAATGTCATGATACTTGATGAGTGTTCCTATTTACATACTTGTTATAATATCTGTTTCAGATAACAAGTTTGCTGTTGTCTTGCTAATTAATTTATTTAATCTTATTCTATAAAGAGAAACATATTTAATAACAAACATCATCAAAATGCAAGTTCTGTGGAAAATAGCAATCTTGAAATTAAAAATGGCTATAACTTGATCAGACCAGTGGTCAGTTTCACATGGTACTCCATTCTGTCCATAACAGTGACCAGCCTCAGAAGCTTCAGAAAAAGGTGCAAGGAACCCTGTAAGGGCCATGTTGGATTAGTCCATTCTTTTCAATTCCTACTGATAAAACATGTCCTTTCTTTCTAAATATCTTTATCTCTTGCTTAATGTGACAGGCCCTTATAAGAATAAATGTAAATTACATGAAAAATCCCTATTTTGACTAATGTGGCTTACACTGAAAAGCCAAGGATCCAAGAGTGAGGCAATTCAAGACTTTGGAGGGCTTCCACAGCCACATTTACCTCTCCTGCTTTATGAATTCTGATTATGTTGGATTTGTAGGGGATTTCAGGTTACTTTTACATATGCCATGGCCTCATTCAGTGGACAGGATGGATGCTGTTTGTCAAAAATCCTGCATTTTTTGCCTCTCATTACCTTATCCTCTTCTAGAGTGTGGATGTACTGATATCTGCCATTCACACCCTTAAATAAATTCCTTTCTCAAATGCCTCAATCCTATATAAATGCCCTAAATTTCATTTAAAGGTTAATAAGAAACCAGAGGTGGATCCAGCTGGGGTGCAGTGGTGTGACTGCACCCACTCTTGTGATTCCTGATCCTCTCAAACTTTAAAACCAACTGCCTGGGAGGGACTAACATATTTCTATTCAGTCAGTTCTAAGGGAGTCAACTGATTTTATGGCTCATTATAACTTACCTAATTCCTGCTAATCTATCTTCACTCCACAGGTATTAGTGACCCCCCCACATTGGTCTGGATTTTCAGTTAATCAAGTTATTCTTTCTTCTGCAACTTTCTTGTATGTTAGCTATTCCTGGTGATCTCTCTTTCATTTCAGCCCTGCAAACAGCCCTGAAAGCTATTTTTAGTTCTAGCTAGAAACCTTAACTTAGGTGTGGTAATATTAACTCAGGTGAAATTAGTTCAGGTATGGAAATAATTGACAGTAGGTACATCTACACAAGACTGTGCAGTAGCTGAATAATACTGAGCAGTAGTGTGTCACAGGATGGACAGTGTCAATATGCTACTGTGCAGTATTATAAAGCTAATGCACAATAGCATCACTTAAAAGATGTTGACCAGCACTACTGCTCAGTGTCTGGTTACAGCACATTTATTTAGTACTTACTAATACAAGCACTGAATAAATGCTCAGTAACAACTGTGCAGTAGCGTCTTGTGTAGATGAGCCCGATGAAATGTTGGATGCTATGTTAAGATACTCAAGAAGGCTAGACTTTTCTTATGAATCTGAATAAGGGATGTACTTTAACAGATTACTCAAGCTGCTGATTGGATTCTCTGGCTCCATGATGGAACTGATCTGATGCCAAATAGAAACCAAGACCAGCACCTAACAGTTTAGGGTTGTCCTGGATTGATCTGTCTTTTGGCACTTAATCTCTATAGATGGACCTGATTTCTCATTTGGGATGATACCGATTTGAAACCATTGCTGAAAGCCTAATGCTTTGACCATATCTAGAATGCATAAGTATTAGGCACATTTACTGAAACGTGGACAAAAGTCTGGCATGTGCTTAAATCAACCTTCTGAAAATTCCTGTGCATCTATCTTCCATGTGTGTGCCTGACAAATCATTTATCTGGTTGGTTTTACAAACTACATCTGTACACCAATTCCTAATTTTAGACTTCTAGATAGAATTTGTCTTTTTTCCTCCACCAATTTCCTACAAAATTACCATGCAGTGAAACAAAAATAATATGCTTGCCAAAGTGTACAACCAACAAGCTCCATAAAAAACAAAGAACACTAAATTCTGGAGCTTCTTGATGAGATTATGCTTTAGGACTTATTTTTTTCCATTAAAAGTTTGTTATTAATGGCATGATTCCCCATTTCCCCAAACTGGCACTGATTGTACTGTGAGTTTGGTGTGTAAAAGGAGACTCACGGGCCCTTTAACATTATCAGTTCTAATGATAAAAAAGCTCACATTTTAATTAATGAAATGAGTCAAGTGATTATTGTTCCATTTTTAGTGTCTGCCTGAACACAGGCAGTGAAAACTGAATAAATACCTCAGGATGTGTCCCATAATGCCACATCAGACCCTAGTCTTGTTCTAAGGTCACAAATTGATGAGCATAAAAGAAGTTTCACAAGCAGCACATTTCAAGTTATGAGAACACACAAAAATACACAGAAGAAGGGAGAAAATAATTTCAAAAGTTGGGTATGGTTCTGAAGTGAAAAGGGACAGTGCTAGGAGTAGCACAGAAAACTCAGTGTCGATCTTCCTCTTCCTCTGTAAAAAATGTTCAGCACTCTTTTTTGTTTCTAAATGTTCCAGTATTCTTTTGTCTAAAATAACTAAGCATTAAAATCCCTCTGCCAGTATCCTTAGACTTACAACTATGTACTTGTAAAGCAGTACATGGATGGAAAAAACATAATTGTAGTTGCAAGCAACCAAGTGGTGTTATAAACTATCTTTACTAAAAATTATGAGACAAAATATCTCAGCATATCATAAAAAACCTCCACCACAATTGGCACTAATTAGCACACTGGTTAATGCTGTCAGCAGAGAGGCCAAGGAAATGAAGGCAAAATTTCCCTCTCAATCCAGGTGCTACCTCCAGGGCACGATTGAAACATGTTGGCAGAAGAGTGTGAGGAAACTTGCCCTGGTGCTCCTGGGCTATGCCTAAGGATGTCATTTTTCATGTGCACTAAATTTACTAAAAATGTTATAAAAAGGGGGAAAAAAAATGATGAAACATCTTGACAGTGCCCTTTTAAGTTTCTCAAAGATTTAATAAACCATTGGAAGTGTAGTGAGCCTGTCAAGGTGTAGATGGCTGCATGCCTGGAAACCTTTATGCACTGTCCATTACTATTGCTAATCCAGCCCCAGGCTGGATTAATTTGTGTGATGTTAAAGGGGGAAAAAAATCCCTTCCAGCAAAAGGATAGTATCCAGCTAGGATAGCACAGGCAAAATGTTTAGGAATAAGCCATAGCACCTAGAGAAAACAACATGTTGTCCACACTTCATACTACACAACAGTTTTTGGTCTGTTCCCTGCACCCCAGTACTAGGACCAAATCCTGATCCCCTGTGCAAAGCAACTTGGGAAAGTTGGAGAGGTGAAGAAAGTATCTTCCCCTAATCTTTCAACAAAGTAAAAAATACCAGTGTTGTTGGTGTCCTTCTATTTTTCAGAGAGTCCAGTATCTCACTCCATGTTCAAGAGTAATCCCCTAACAATTTCAATAAGAAGTAAAGGCTGGAACAAAAACTGGGGGACAATTTAAAACGGTCCCTTTATCTCCTGCAGCACCACTCTACACATAAACTGTCTTATCACACTGAAACTCAGAGGGAACTTTATTTATTGATTCTCATTCATAAAAAATTATAAATAACATTTTGGAGAACTGAAAAATCCACTTGTGTTGTTTGGGTCCTGAACCTCTTCCATACTCTGACCCATGAAAGTATGAAAAATGATGTATAAAGGACTGTCCATCTTTGGATACACAGCATGTACTACCCACTGCTCACAGCCCAGGAGCCTATAGGGAGAAGAGGGAGCCTGCAAAGTGCAGACAAAGACAAGGAAAGCTCAATTGCTTCTCACACACAGTTATGCTGTATGTTTGATGTTTCAGCAGGGCCAAGGGCAGGCCTGACAATGAGCAGGGAAAGGAAATAAATGTCACCGGAAATAATTGAGCTCTGACAAGCATGTAGGAGAACTGATCTCAAGGGCTGTGAGACTGGCACAGTCAGAAAAGAGAGTAAGGCATTATAGGGAAAGAGTTGGAGGGACTGAGAGGTTGGAGAACAGAGAAAAAAATGGCAAAGTTTGTGAGGGGAATGATGACAAAGGAGGTGATGGCTTTATTCCTGCCATCTACTGACTTTGGGTAGAATTCTGTTTCCTTTTGTGCACCTAAATGGCAGTTTTCTAGCCATACAAGTGGCATTTTAGGCACTTCATAGTTTCATAGTTTGTAGGGTCGGAAGGGAGCAGATCATCTAGTCCGACCCTCTGCCATGGCAGGAAAGAATACTGGGGTCAAATGACCCCAGCAAGATGTTCATCTAACCTCCTCTTAAACACCCCCAGGGTAGGAGCCTGCACCACTTTTCTTGGAAGCCGGTTCCAGACCCTAGCCGCCCTGACCGTGAAGTAGCACCTCCTGATATCTAAACTAAATCTACCCTCTGCCAGCTTGTGACCGTTATTCCTGGTCACTCCTGGCAGTGCTCGGGGAAACAGTGACTTCCCCAATGCCTGCTGATCCCCCCTGACTAGTTTGTAACAGGCCACAAGATCCCCCCACTTGCATGTGGGTTCCTATTCTGTAACCCCTACACCTTAGATGTATAAGTGTGTGTACATAGACTGAGAAGATGCACAGTAGGCTACGTGGTTGGACATGTACTCAGCCACATGCATGCATAAATCCAACAAAACAGAGAGCACTCCCAGATTTTAGCTCCCATATTTGAATGGCTAGAAGACTTACCTAAGTAGCAGGAGACTCAGATTCTTGCATCTCCTCACACAAAGAGGATTTAAACCTGCATCTCTGTGACTTTCACCTCTGGATGAAATGGATGGAGAGCAGTCTGCCCTATTGGAAATAACAATCTAAGCTAAAAGCTAGGGTCTTCTCCCATCCAGGTCAGCAGGCATCTCACAGAGTCACATGCCCCCTAGCTTGCTTTCTTCTTAGTAGCCACTATAGGTAACCAGCAGAAACCTGGTATAATAAGATTGCCAAATACTGCCTGCACAGAGATCAAATATCCTACCAACTCCATTACAGGGATACCAAATACTTTTATTCATGTGTCGCTGGCACTGATGACTGATCCAACAGCATCCCTATCCTACTGTCTCTCCTATTGTGAAGTTATTCTTACCCAAACAACTTTGGTCAGAAACTCTTTTCAAACCTTCATTCCTTTGATCATTTATAACATCCTTCTAAATTCCTAATAATACATTTCTGACAAATTTGTAGCTTTTTAATGAAGTATTGATACTGTTTTTTACTGGTAGCTTAGACACAGTTGCCTCTCTTCTTTTGTTGCTCCCAGTCCATTAGTTCCCATAAAAGAGCAAAAGTCCTAAGTGCATGATTTAACACTTTATACTATTAGAGATATTACCATTTCTAGTACTCCATTCCACAAGATTATCAAATTCTTCCTGAGCAGTAAACTGATTATGCCCCATATTGACAATACCCCCCAGTTTCATGCTGTCCATGAGGCCCCCTCTGCATGTGCAGGTAAAGGCATAATTGTCTCTAATGTGCAATCCACACAACTATACTTCCTGCCATGCCACATGTGGATGGCAGGAGGCAAGATTGTGGGGACTCTCATTAGACCCAATTGTGCCTTACTGCTGGTTCAGGGGGAGCCAGGTCCTGGACTCCCCTGGTCAGCCAGAAGCAGTCATCTATGCTGGGGAGCCCCTTTTGCTTTGGGGCTCCCAGACATTAGGGTCAACCACAGCTGGGACCCAGAGCCCCATCAGCTGTGGGACTCTTGGTCCTGGCTGCAGATAAGGCACAGACAGGATCAAGAGCCCTGTGTGGGCCCAGAGGTTTTCACACATTTCCAAGCCTTGGGGATCATGGCAGCTGCAATCCCTGAGACTCAGGAGTTACACCCCTGTGGCTGAGAGCCCTGTCAGCTGACAGAGCTCCCAGTGATGGGGGAGACCCTGCTACACATGCAAATTTAAGCTCGATAGCAACCAGCTATAAAGTTAGTACATATTTTCAAGGTCTAACTTGAAAGATGGTTGGAGCTTTTTATCATGGAATAGCTGTTTTGCACATATAGCTGACCTCAAGGTAACTGCACAATAAACAAGTTATTTGTGTGATAGCTTCCCCCTATATGTTACAGGTAAGTTTCATGAACACACAACCATTTTTTGCACCAAGGTGGCTAATGAAAATGTTAAACAGTGTAGGCATGTCCACACAAGTGCGCACATGCATCTTGCAGCATTTCAAAGTGCTTTGAGATGCTGCAAGAGGCACATGCAGAAATGAACAAACATTTTGCATGCTGCATATTTGCAGCACGGGGGCAAAATTGGACCCCTGGATATCCAGGGGTCAAAACAAAACATAGGGGAAAAAATCAGGGCAGGGCATGATTCCAGACCATGCCCTGAGGCAACTGGAGGCTCAGTCCTCCACAGAGATATTCTGGTAGCCAGCCAGAGAGTTTCTATGGCTGGCCCTTGCCCTGGTGCTGAAGCATACTGCCTACCTGTGCAGCGCAGCCAGTGTGCCAGTCCCGGGGAGCTGGACCCTGGCTTCTGCCAGTAAGTAGGGGAGGGTGGAGGGGACCATGGGGGAACCCCCGCCAACCCCACCTGCTCCCCCAGCCCCCTGGATTGCTGCCCCACCTGGGCCCATCCTTTGCCTGCCTCCCTGAACCTCCCAATTGCTGCCCCATCCAGCCCCAGCATCCCGGTAATTTAAAAAAAAAAAGCCCTGCAATCACTGGCAGTAGCAGCTGCTGTCCGGGTCACTGGGGCCTGGTGGCAGAAACCCACCATGCAGTGCAGGACCTGGGTAACAGCTTCAGCGGCCCCAGCTGCCTGACAGCACACAGAGCCACGCAGCGCCCTGCCAACCTCGGTCACACCCACACAATGCGGCAGCAGCAATGTGAGCGCCAGGTGAGCGCCAGGTGACACAGAGCTGGGCCCCACTGCCCCCTTCTGCCCTGTGCTGTGCGGGGGGTTTGCCATGTGACCCCATTGACCCCCATGGCAGCTGCTACTGCCAGTGAGTGTGGGGCTTTATTTTATTTTATTTTTTTTTTGAGTCCCAGACTGTTGGGGCTGGTTGGAGTGGGTGCAACATCGAGGCAGGGCTGGGTGGGAGGGTGATCAGGGAGCTCCACTGCCCCCTAGTACCCTATGCTGCACAGGGGGGCTCTGCCATGTGGCCCCAGAGCCCCTGCTACTGCCAGTGACTGCGAAGCTTTTTTTATTTTAATTTTTTATGTGCTGGGAGGCTGGGGCCAGTGGGGTAGCCTTCTGGGAGTGCAAGCAGGGATGGGGCCAAGTGGGACAGCTATTGGGGGGCCTGGGGAAACAGGTGGGGCAGCCATCGGGGGGGCCCTCTGGAGCCAGCGGGGGATGGGACAAGGTGAGGCAGCAATCTGAGGGGCTTAGGGAGCAAGCAGGGGTAGAGCATGTGGGCCCTGCAGGGGGGGTGGTAGCCCCTGTGTCAGCTGTGGCCCTTGTGGGGGGCAGTCCATGATATATGCAGGGGGGCTGCACCCTGCAGGGAGCAGGGGACACACCCTTCCTGAGCAGCTCCTCCGCACTGTCCTCCCACTATCCACCCATACCTACCCACACACCCCACAGCCCCTCACATCCTTTCATGGCCATCCAAATCCCCCTGCTCCCCTCCTTCAAACCACACTTCACCCCAACACAAACCCTGCGTGCCCAGCTGCTAGACAGGATGAGACCTGCTGACAGATAGCTGTGGCTGCAGAGGCAGCTGTCCCCATATCCTGGTTAGTGAATGGGTCACAGGGAGCTCTAAAATCAATGGCAAACAGCAAAATATATAGGTGTTTAGAATTAATTTTATTATGATGATAGGGACACTTGTAGGCTTCCAAATTGCTTTAACAGTGTAGATATAGCAATAAAACATTGCCCAACTGATCTCTGTCTCTGTTTCTCACTCTCTCTCTCCATAGTCGTCTTTTGTTTTAATTGTGGAGGAACATGGATTTTGGGGTATTTTAGAGTGACTCTGGGATTTTTTTATTAGGGATTTTTTAGTTTTCAAATTGGTAACACCAGAATTCCTGCTAGGGAGGACCCAGGCAGAGGAGCCTGCTCAGAGCCGGCACCTTAGACGCAGCTGAAGGTGCCTGACCTCCTGGCCATTTGGGGCCAGGAAGACATGCTTTGACAGTTCAAAGTAGGCCACCACACTGGGAACATCTTCCCTGTAATAGCTGCCCAGATGGCCAGGCAGGGGCACACATGGCAGTAGTGGCCAACTCTGCAGCCACAGCCCACTGGCAGCTGGCCCAGAAGGGCAGATGCCTCTACTGGCTCTGCAGTCCCCATCTGAGTCTGGCAGGTGCACAGCAGGTCATAGCCAGGCAGCAGCCCCCACTGCCAGACTGCTGCAGTGGGTACAGGGTGCAGAGAACTCTCACAGCTGCTTCAGCAGTGCAGCTGGCACAAGGGGTAGTGTCCCCAGGTACCAATTGGCTGGGCCCCAGAAGTTCCTGAGAGTGAGGAACCCTGAACTACTTGACAGGGCAGCTTTTTATACTGCTGGGGACAGCACAGGTGCTGGCTCCAGGTTCTAGGTCCCCCTGGCTGCAGATCCAGGAGGAGCCAGGCAGGGTTATTTTGCCCCAAGTGGCACAATTTGCCCCACACCAAAGTGCATGTCTGGGCATGTGCGCTGAGGGAAAAAGGCCCAGCTCAAATTTGCACAGCTTCTATTTGAACTACTGCAAGTGCATGTGCCTGCGTGTGTGGACACACCCTATTGGTTCCAAGACTAACCCTTGGGAACATCACTCTCAAACCTAGAAACTCCCCAGTCAATAAAGCCCACTCGTTTTTAACTAACTCTTTATCCATCTTACTATTTTAGTATTAAACTGCATATTCTCTAGTGTAGCTAATAATTTCTTGTGAGGCAATGCGTCAATTCTTTCCTTAAATCAAGTTAGATGATGTTGAAGAAATCAGTTATTCTGTCTTAGAAGGACATTTGATTGGTCTAACACTATCCTCCTTGATAAAATCATGTTAATTTTTTTTCTATTTGTAGTTTGCCCCTATATCTCTGATCCTTCTTTCCTTCAATATCTATTCTAGGAACTTTCATAATACAAAGGTCAAACTAGTAGGCCTGTCATTGCATGCCTCATTCTTTTTTCCTTTTTTGGAATATAGTCACTATGTTGCTCCTCAACAAGCAAAACACTAAGAACCCCAAAATAACAGATTTATTGAGGATGCACACTAAAAAAGTTACTATTTAATGAGATAGTTCTTTCAATAGTACGGGGTCACAATTATCTGCCACCCTGATTTTGTCTGAGTTAGCATTCATCTTCAGTAAAGACTGAAGTATTTATTCAGTACTTAGAAAACACCCAGATTATTCTATCTTCAGAGCATAGCAGCCTCACCCCTTCCCTGCTGTCTCTTGATTTATATGACTGAAAAACCTTTCAGTGTTTATTTTAATTTCTTTTGCAAAGTGCAATTCAACTAAGTCTTGTTCCATTCTCACTTTATGTCTGCAATTTCTGTCTTCTGACAAATATCTCTTGTATGAATAAATCCCTTTTTCTAATCCTTTAGTTCCTTTGCTTACTCTTGATAGCCTGTTTAAAGTTCATACAAGAAAGAAGAAAACTCTTCCTTGCTGATTTTTTGGGGCTTTTTGGTTTGTTTTTTGCTTAGGAAATCCAGATACAAGTACTAAATAGTATTTGCTCATTTAACTTGAAAGTAATTCCATTTCTCTTCTCTATTTAAATGCTTGAGTTTTCAAATCCAGTTTCTCAAATTCATTTCTTAAGTTTCTCAGAGTTTGCCTGTCTGAAATCCAAAATCCTACTTATACAGTTTCTGCTATTGCACAGTTTCTATAATTGCTAAATTCACTCACACAGAAATCCTTTCTCCTTCTGAGCCCATGTGTGTGTGTGGTGTGGGTGGGAGGGGGAGAAACTATAACAAGCCCCCAGTACCTAATAGGAATGTTAGTACTGTGCCTTTCTAGAGTGATTTTTATCCAAATTGATTCTGTTTAGCCCATGCCATTACACTTACTTCATTACAATCCACCACTTCATTGATACACAATGCTGCTCTACCACCACAAGTCTTATTTCATTTTTCCCGAATAGCTTATATCTTTCAATATCTGTATTCCAGTCATGGCTACCATACTATCATGTTTCTATTATTATTATAATGTCAAGTTTCCTGCCCCATACCAGGAGTTCTAGTTCCTCTGTTTTATTGACCTGACTCTTTCCATTAGGTCCATGCTACACATTGCATATATTAGGCAATTAACTGATTAATTGTTCAGTAATTTGAAATAAACCAGCTACCTGTGCAAAGTAATTAGCACATGATAGAAGTAACTATCCAGCTATAAAAAGAGCCAACCGGCTATAAAGTTAGTACTTGAAAATGTGTAACAGTGTTATCGCAAGTTTCTATCTAGCTTTAATTTGAATGTGTAGAAGGGCCCTTAGTGCTCAGACATTTCAGTTTCTAGTAGTGCAATGTCTTCTCGATTTGTAGGTGGCACATCATCTGGAATTTGACCTTCCATTTAGTTGATATGGCTGCAAAGGCTCTAGCCATCTGGATCCTTGACCTTGTATGACACCAGTCATGTAGTTTCAAGGACAGTTGCAAGCAGTGGTGTAACGAACAGGGTTTGCACACTGGGCAAGCCCTGTAGAGAGTGGGGCGGGGGGTAGAGGAGAGGGTACAGTTTTGAGAGCAAGAAGGAGCATACATGTTTTGAGATTGAGCGGGTGATGGTGGTCTTACTCAAAAAAGTCCCCAGCTGCTGATGTTGCCATGTGCTCTACCTGCCCTGGCTCTTGCTCTTAAAGCAGCAGCAGTGTGGTATCTGTGCACCAGCTGCTACTGCAAGAGCAATGCTGCCAGAGTGTAGACTCTATGGAGGTAGGGGACATATCTGGTGTCCCTTCTAAGTAGCACCAAGACCTGGTGCTGCTCTTACCCACCCTTAGATACACAACTGGTTGCAAGCACCCAGTGTGATCGAGTTGGACATTTTTAGACATACACAGAATTGTTTGGTTTGAAGGTCAACATAGGTTAAGTGGCCTGTTTTATAGAGAACTGGATTTCTTGCTTTGCTTGGTAGTCAGCTACTAGCTCTGGGTGAAGCTGATCCAAACAAGTCTTCAGTCAATGGTTCATCAGCAGTTCAATCTGTGGCGGTATACTCCTATTAACTTGATGCCCAGGGGCTTAAACCATTCTCCACCTAGCAAAGTTGCTCATTGTGCTTTGGCAATTATGAAGTGAAGGACCCCTCAATCCTTTTGGTGGTGGGCACTGACATAACATTCTCCCTTCAAGTCAACTGCTTGGTTATAATCAGCAAGTCTCACTTCAGACAAAACAACAGGCAGACAGTTTCAAGGCCATATGTCTCTCCTGAAATGAAGGCAAACTCAGATCCTGAGTCTACGTCCATGACACATGGAAAACTTTGTAGTACCACCGCACCATAGGTCTTCCTCTGGAGGGGTGATGTTTCCACATTGCTGACAAATCTGGTAATATAGGCATCAGTGAGCATTTCACAGGCTGAAATTCCATTTGAATCAACAACAGTATTTCTTGCAGGCAAAAGCATATACTACTTGTTTGACTTCTTTCTGGAAGGCTTGAATTTTTGACGACACACACACTTGACATGACCCTTGTGCTTGCATGATAGCATTTGAGATCACAGAAACAGCATGTGTTGTGTTTGTGGCTCCCACTACAGCTATAACAGTTTCTCTTGTATGAAAAAAGTTATTTTCCTGTGTGCTCACGGTGACTTATTTGGAGGATTTCCTTTGGATTGCACTTAAGTCTCAGTTGAAATCATTTTCACAGACAGCACTTGGAGCACTGAATGGAGAGATACAGACTTAGGAACAAGTACTTTTACTTGAGCAATAGGGAATGCTAAGATTTGCTTTGCAAAAAACCTTCATTGCACACCCCATGCTCAAATTGAGCCCTCAGGAGGCACTCAAGACTGGTATCAAAATTACAGTTCTTGGACATAACATGACTAACCTACATGATACAATCCCTTCGTCTGGCTGTGGATTGCATTAGTAAAAATGGAACCATATCACCATTTCATAGAGTCAGTGCAAAGAGATATTTTAGTAGTTTGAGGACTTCATTGTATGACTTCTCACAGAGTCTGGTCATGGACACAAGTGAGTGAACAATGTGAAAAACCTGTTCACAGATAAGTCAGTAGCATAATGCATTCCTGGTTAGCCTCAGGGATCTGACTGGCTTCTGGGTAGAAAACAAGGCAGTCAGGGCAGAAGTCACATGGACATGCCACATTAAACTTCTCCATGTGGCTCCAGCTTGCCAATGTGGAGAGAAGCTGTGTGGAACATCCTATAGGCAAGAATCCCCTGGTCTGGTCTGAGGTGGTGCAGTTCCCCTTCTTCTTTGCAGCTCTTGGCATGCACAGTGCCAACTGAAGCACTCACAGCATCTTACTTACTGGGATCCTGTTCTCACCTTCACTTTTGTATATTGCAGGTGTTTGTTTGTCCCAGTGAAATCAGACAGGGAGCAACAGGGACAGTCCCCTTTATTGTACTTAGAAAAGGCTTAACTTCTTCTAGTGGCTCTGTATCACACATGACCATTTTGTTACACATGCTTGTGCTCGTTTATTGTACTTTGCAAGATCTTTCATTGTATGTGTATCTTTGAGCAGTGGGCATTGCAGCAGGTGTTGCATAGTCTGATCCTCTGTGCCGCAGTCACAGGTGGTTGAACCAGTAGTATAACCCCACTTCTTCATTTGTTCCTTGGAGCATCAGACTGAAGGCTTTTCAAGCAAAACAGCAGCCAACAGCAGGTGACAAACAAAATGTAAAAAAGCCCCTACCTACTGCCAGGAAGGCACACACACATAGCAGTAGAAAACAGATACAAAATGCTTTTCATTGCTCTGTCTTAGTGTATTTCCAAACTTTCCCTGGTATAAGTCTGTGCCTTGAAAACCCAGGCCCTTTGACAGTGGAATATTTAGCAACAGTACAAAAATCCCTGGCAGCAACTCTGCTCATAATTGTAGAGTGTTTGTAAGTTTATAGGTTTATGCATGTGCTCGCATAATCATTTGAGATGCATAATAAAGTTTCCTGTTTCTTTTTTACCTATAATGCAAGGGACCTCTCTATAGACTAACCTTGGAAAACTAATTTATTATAATGTGAACAAAATGGAAATGCATAAAAAACCCAAAAAAGAGAGATTTCTATTTGGTTTACTGGACTATTCCAAGCCAATGAATGGCACTAAAACCACATCACGCACAACAGCAGTCTGCATAATATGTTCATGCCCATCCTGTTAGTGCATAAAAGAGTGAAAATAAGAAAGGAAAAGGGAAAATCTATATAAAGAGGATAATCTCTGCATTCAAGGCACAAGGGAATTGCCTATACTGCCAACAACCAAAGAAAAGTGGAGAAACTGAATCTGAGAGCAGTGTACTGTAGCCAGAGGTGTCAGCAGTAATATCATTTGACTCAAGCTTGACAATTTAGTGCAGTGGCAATTCTCCTCTAAACTTACTGCCTTCATACATTTCTCTGTGCAATCCTATTCTCCTGTTGTATTACACAGACTGCCTGAGCGTCTCTGTGTGTCTCCTTCTCTTTAGTTACTTTTATGGTTATGACCGGTGTGTAATGTATTTTTCCTCAGTGTTCCCCACGTAATGATCCCTGTCTCCCACGAAGTCCACAGTGTAAATGAGATGTGACATTACTGCAGTGCAGTAGTGTTTAAATTGAAATATCATAGGAAGGACAACACACTTCAAACGTTGATGTTACAATAGAGTGCTCAAGAGTTATGTATACAACATTCATTGTTTACTGCTCTAAGATGGAGCTAGTCTTCAAGAAAGTGAGAGAGGGTAAGTGAGTGAGTGAACCATTGTTAATAACAATCTCAAAGACTGGTTATCAAAATGAGCAGGGAAATCACACATTGTGGCCTCTGCACTGCAATGCACACTTCTTCGTAATAAAAATGCAGTAGTTGGGAGAAGATTAGCATATTTCTGTCCTGTTTAATGGGTAAGTATATGCTGATATTTGTAAAGCTCTCCTAGATGCTTTTACAGAAAGTTGAAATAGAAAACATTAAAAAAAAGGTATATAAATGGCAGCTACACCCACCACCAATTGTATTCAATGCAGACATTTTATTATGCAGAAGTCTACAGTGATGGCATAGGTAAGAATACATTCATTTTCCAGACAGGGGAAAATTCACTCCTACACAAAGCCAAATATTCATTATGTAAAGTAGGGGGAGACTGAGGAAGTAAAAATCACCCCACAGCCCAGAATCATGATGGTGGGCCACAGCGTAGCCCTACCCTTTGCACCTTCACATTATTTGACTGAAATACTGGAGCTACTGGATATACTGGAGCATATGGCCCTGGCACACCTTTAAAGTGACTTTCTTCACTGTAAGTGGCAAGAAATGCTACAGGAAGGCCAGTTTGTTTGTTTGCTTGTTCTGTAGTATTTTGAAAGGACTGCAATACTGCTGTTCTTCTCAAATGTGGACAGGTCCCAATCTAGAAAGAGAATCTCTATTACTATTTTTTTTTAATCTCAAGTTAAACAAACATTTGGGGTGGGTTATACAGAGATGGGCCTGGCTTGAGCTGGGGGTAAAAGCAGATGGCTCCCTGAGGTGCCTGCCATCCCTGTAATTCTGTATAAGCTAGGATGGAAAGCAGTGCTGCATTGCACAGAAAAGCACAAGAGGCTCAGTCTGTTGATCCCCAATACAGTCACTATGTGCAAAAGTTTACATGGCATAAGGGGTCTTCCACTGCCTGTCTTCATAAATGGAACATTTCACCCTCTACACAATTTAAATTCATTTGCAATGGATGGTAAATAATTGATCATAAATACAGATATACCATTTACTCTAGTGAAAAATGCATCATTCTGGAAAACTGAAGGGAAAGGAGTAAAACAGGGCCATCCTTTTCATGCATCCTTCAAGGACCCAGAACTTTGCATTGGAGACCCTGCTACACCAGTCAGTAGGAGAAAGTGGTGCCCCCTCCCTTCCATCTCCCAATGGCCTGATGGAAACCAGGCAGAAATGAGTCAGTCATTAGATTCAGCTGGCAGCAGAAGCCACAGCAGGGCCCTTCAACAATCCAGACAGTTTTCTACAGCCTTTATGACTGGCTATTTATACAGCAGGGTAAAAGAAGGCTGGGACAACATTATCTGCAACTTGATTACACCATCCTTCTTCCCAAACATCAATTTAATTTGCCTCTGGAGCATCAGTCAGAGTTGTCTCTTCAGAAAGATTCAAAAGTTAAACGTATGGTATGTCAAACTCCAATAAGCGGGTGTTAATAGTTTCCAGTCAGTTTTGAATTAAAACTATCATGCAGTTTCCTAGTAAAACAACCATTCAAATGCACACAGAAAATGTTATAAATGGTAAAAAATATAATACATAGAATTGGAATACTAGGTATGATTTTAAAACAATGATTAGAAAATGGGCAGAGAGAAAAAGAGGAAGAGTTGTGCTTTATGTGGAAGAGTTGTGCGATTGTTCAGAGCTCCAGTATGAAACTGGAGATAGGCTTGTTGAAAGTCTTTGGGTTAGGGTCAGAGGGGAGAGCAACCAGGGTGATATTGTGGTGGGTATCTGCTACAGACCACCGGGCCAGGAAGATGAGGTAGATAAAGCTTTCTTCAAACAGCTAGTGGAAATTTCCTGATCACAGGCCCTGGTACTCATGAAGGACTTCAGTTTCCCTGATACATGCTGGAAGGGCAATACAGCAGTGCACAGGTAATCCAGGAAGTTTTTGGAGAATGTTGGAGACAACTTCCTGGTGAAAGTGTTGGGGAGGCCAACTAGGGGCTATGCTCTTCTTGAGCTGCTGCTCACAAACAAGGAAGAATTGGTGGAGAATGTAAAAGTGGATGGTAATTTAGGCAGCAGTGACCATGAGATAACTGAGTGCAGGATCCTGAGGAAAGGAAGGAAGGAGAGAAAAAGAGTAAGGATCCTCGACTTCAGAAAAGCAGATTTCAACTGAGTCAGGGAGCTGATAGACAGGACCCCCTGGGAGGCCAGTCTGAGGGGGAATGGAGTCCAGGAAAGTTGGTTGTACTTTACGGAAACCTTACTGAGGGTGCAGGAATGGACCATCCCAATGTGCAGAAAGACTAGCAAGTACGGCAGAAGACCAGGTTGGCTGTTCAATGCACTAAAATACAAAAAGGAAGCTTACAGAAATGGAAACTTGGACAAACAACTAGGGAAGAGTATAAGAGTATTGCTCAGGCATGCAGGGATGAAACCAGGAAGGGCAAAGTGCAATTGGAGTTGCCACTAGCAAGGAATGTGAAGGGTAACAAAAATGGTTTCTACAAGTATGTCAGCAACAAAAGGAAGATCAGGGAAAATGTGGATCCCTTACTGAACGGGAGAGGCAACCTAGTGACAGACGATGCAGAAAAGGCTGAGGTACTCAATGCCTTTTTTACATTGGTCTTGACAGACAAGGTCAGTTTCCAAACTACTGCACCTGGCACCACAGTTCTGGGAGAAGGTGAGCAGCCAACAGTGATGAAGAAACAGGTTAGGGACTATTTAGAAAAACTGGATATGTACAAGTCCATGGGACCAAACACAATGCACCCAGGAATGCTGATGAAGTTGGCCAGTGTGATTGCAAAACCACTAGCCATTATCTTTGAAAAATAGTGGTGACTGGGATAGGTCCCACATGATTGTAAAAGGAAAATTATAGGGCCCATCTTTAAGAAAGAAGAAAGAGGATCGGAGGAACTACAGACCAGTCAGCCTCACCTAAGTCCCTGGAAAAATCATGAAGCAGTGTCCTCAAAGAATCAATTTCTAAGCACTTGGAGGAGAAGAAAATGTTCAGGAACAATCAGCATGGATTCACCAGGGGCAAGTCATGCCTGACCAATATGATTGCTTTCTGTGGTAAGATGATGGGCTCTGTGGATGCAGGAAGAACAGTGGACATGTTATACCTTGACTTAATTATACCTGTAGCAAGGCTTTTGACACAGACTCCCACAACATTCTGGAAAGCAAGCTAAGGAAGTATGAGCTGGATGAATAGTCTGTAAGGTGAATAGAAAACTGGCTGGATTTTTGGTTGGCAGCCAGTATCAAGTGGAGTGCCCCAGGGGTCAGTCCTGGGGGTAGTTTTGTTCAATATTTTCATCAATGGCCTGGAAGATGGATGGAGTGTGCTGCCAGCAAATTTGCAGATGACAACCTGCTGGGAGGGAGTAGTAGATACACTGGAGGGTAGGGCTAGGATTCAGAGAAGCCTAGACAAATTGGAGGACTGGATCAAAAGAAATGCCATGAGGTTCAATAACAAGAAGTGCAAAGTCCTGCACTTAAGAAAAAATGACCCCATGCACCAGTACAGGATAGGAACCGACTGGTTAAGCAGCAGTTCTGTAGAAAAGGACCTGGAGGTTATAATGGATAATAAACAGAATAAAAACCAACAGTGTGTCTTTGTTGCAAAGAGGCTAATGGCCTATTGGACTACATTGGTAGAAGTGTTGCCAGCAGGTCAAAGGAAGTGATTATTTCCTCTAATCAGCACTGGTGATGCTACATCTGGAGAAAGGATATGGATGAACAGTAGAGAATTCAACAGAGGGCAACAAAAATGGTTCAGGCACTGGGGCACGTGACTTACGAGGAGTGGCTAAGGAAACTGGACTTACGTAATTTGGAGAAGAGAAGACTGAGGGGGGATTTAATAGCAGCCTTTAACTACCTGAAGGGCGGTTCAAAAAAGGAGGGAGCTGGACTGTTCTTTGTGGTGGCAGATTACAGAACAAGAAACACAGGTCCCAAGTTAAAGCAAGGGAAGCTTAGGTTTAAAACACTGGAACAGGTTACCCAAGGAGATGGTGCAATCTCCATCTTCGGAGGTTTTCTAGACCCCAGTTTAGACAAAGCTTTGGCTGGGATGATCTAGTTGGGGATGGTCCCACTTTGAGCAAGGGGGTAGACTAGATGACCTCCGACATGCCTTCCAACCCTAATTTTCTATGATTCTATTAAACATACTCATATTCTTTATGCTGAAGGGGCTGCTGTCACTGTTACATATTTAAATTTTAAATCCAAGGTTTCAGGGATTTCCACTGCTGTGCATTAGTGCACACACCTCAATATATTTCTCTCAAGTCTTCCTTCACAGGTGATTTCTCTAACTCTGAAGTCATGTCCACAGTTTGTAGTGTGACCTCTCCTTGTTTCAACAGAATGGCCTTATCTCAGTCCTTTCCAAATGCTATAAGCTATCCTTTCCACCATTGGCGATGAGTAGAGGGTGTACGCAGGTGCACATGCACCCCCTGAGATTGGCCATGTACCCCCTAGAAGCACCAGCTGTGAAACTGGAAGTGCCGGCAGAAGTGCACTTTCATTTTCACTGATGGTTTCATAGATTTCATAGATTTCATAGACATTAGGGCTGGAAGGGACCTCGGGAGATCATCGAGTCCAGCCCCCTGCCCAAAGGGCAGGAAGTTACCTGGGGTCATAGGATCCCAGCAAGATAAGCATCCAATTTACTCCTGAAGGTGTTCAATGTAGGTGCTTGAACCACCTCTGCTGGCAGACTGTTCCAGACCTTGGGGGCTCGGACAGTAAAGAAATTCTTCCTTATGTCCAGCCTGAAACGGTCTTGCAGGAGTTTGTGACCATTTGACCTCGTCATGCCTTGGGGCGCTCTGGTGAACAGACGTTCCCCCAGATCCTGGTGGTCACCCTTGATAAACTTATAGGTGGCCATCAGATCACCCCTGAGTCTGCGCTTTTCCAGGCTAAAGAGTCCCATGGCTCTCAGCCTGTCATCGTAAGATCTGTTTTCCTGACCTCTGATCATGCGCGTGGCTCTCCTCTGGACTCTCTCAAGCTTCTCCACATCCTTTTTGAATTGTGGGGCCCAAAACTGGACGCAGTACTCCAGCTGCGGCCTCACCAAGGCCGACTACAAGGGGAGAATGATGTCCCAGGATTTGCTTGAGAAGCATCTATGGATGCACGCCAGCATTTTGGTTGCTTTACTAGCCGCAGCATTGCATTGCAGGCTCATGTTCATTTTGTCGTCAATGATGACCCCCAAGTCTCTTTCTTCTGTAGTGCTAACCAACATAGCACTGCCGAGCCTATAAGGGTGCTGCAGGTTTTTCCTCCCAAGGTGGAGAACCTTGCATTTTTCGGTGTTAAACACCATCAGGTTCTCGTCTGCCCATTTGCTGAGCTTGTCCAGGTCAGCCTGGATCACCCGCCTATCTTCTGGCGTGGATGCTTTGCCCCAAAGTTTGGTGTCATCGGCAAACTTGACCAGTCCACTCCTGACTCCAATGTCCACATCGTTAATGAAGATGTTGAACAGTATGGGTCCCAGGACAGAGCCTTGAGGGACCCCACTGGTTACAGGGCACCATGATGAGTGACTGCCATCAATCACAACCCTCTGGGTCCGACCATGAAGCCAATTTCCCAGCCAGCGGATTGTGGTGGAGCCAAGGCCACAACTGGGCAGTTTGGCCAAGAGGTGATCATGGGATACCAGATCAAAAGCTTTTTTGAAGTCAAGATATATGACATCAATCTCTTCTCCCTTGTCCAGGTGATAGGTCACCTAGTCATAGAAAGAAATGAGATTGGTCAAACAAGACCTACCCGCAACAAACCCGTGCTGGCTATCCCTTAGAATGTTAGCCTGGGCCAGTCCCTCAAGGATGGCCTCCTTAATAAACTTTTCTAAGATCTTCCCCAGGATAGAAGTCAGGCTAATGGGCCTGTAGTTAGCCGGATCCACTCTCCTCCCTTTCTTGAAGATCGGCACCACATTGGCCTTCTTCCAGTCTTCAGGCACTACACCAGAGCGCCAGGAGTTTTCAAAGATCCGTGCCAGGGGCTGGGCTATGACGCTCGCCAGCTCCTTGAGTACCCTGGGGTGCAGATTGTCAGGGCCAGCTGACTTGAAGGTATCCAGCTTCTCAAGGTGTTCCTTCATGAGGTCAGCATTTATGGAGGGTAGGGGGTCCCCATCACCCAGATCTCCCTGTCCCATAGCAGGCATGGGCATCCCATGTGACTGATGAAAAACTGACGCAAAGTACCTATTTAATAGGTTGGCTTTTTCCTGGGCGTCAGTTGTCAGTTGCCCCATCTGGTTTAGCAGTGGTCCAACATTGCCCTTGCTTTTCCTCCGGCTCCCCACATATCTGAAAAAGGACTTTTTGTTGTCCTTGATGCCTAAAGCTAGTTGGAGTTCAGTTGCAGCCTTGGCTTTCCTGGTTTGGTCCCTGCAGGACCGGACCAGTGCGGAGTAATCCTTCTTGGAGGTGAATCCCATCCTCCATCCTTTGTAGGCTTTCCTTTTTAACTGCAGGAGGTCCGCTAGGTCTCTGGAGAGCCAGGGCGGCTGCTGTGCCTTCTTGCTGCCTTTCCTCCGTGTTGGAATAGATTTAGCTTGTGCACTGAGGATCGCTTCCTTGAGAAGTAACCACTCTTCTTGAACTCCCATCTCCCTGGGGTCATAGTCCCTGACGGCCTGACCGACTAGCCTCTTGAGCTTGTGAAAGTCAGCTTTTCTGAAGTCAAGGACTTCTGTGTTGCTGACTGACTTGCCAGCGGCGGATGGTGAAGGTGATCAGCTCGTGGTCGCTGTCACCCAACTTCCCATCAATCACTAGGTCGCCGATTAGGTTGTCCCCCGTAGCCAGTACCAGGTCAACCAGCGCTTTGCCTCTCATTGGCCCATAGACTTCTTGAGTCAGGTAGAGGTCATCCACGCATGAGAGAAAGCTTTGCACCCGCTCAGATTTAGCTGAGTGATCTTCCCACGAGATGTCCGGGTAATTGAAGTCACCCATGACAACCATGGTCCTGGAGCAAGCGGCCTCAGTCAGTTCCCGGGCGAACTCCTGGTCAAGCTCGGGACTTGGAGTGGGAGGTCTGTAGTAGACTCCTACCATTGTGTCCCCTGTGCCGAATTCCCCACGAATTTTTACCCAGAGGGTCTCTAGCTGTCCATGGTGGGTCTGCACTTGACAATTGGCCATTGGGGGACCACCCCCCAGGCTGGTGATCTGGTGCCCGCCCCAGACTCAGGAGGCGCCAGTTGCCCATGCTTTCCACAACATTCCTAGAGTTAACAGCTGACTGGTTGCTGGGGAAAAGGAACTCTGCTTCCTGTATCCAAAGTGCTACAGGTGCTAGAGTCAGCATATAGATATCCTTTCCCTAGTTTTTTCCCTAGACATCCTACCACCCCTCCCCCCCACCCTTCCCTAGAAGAGCCTAATAGTGCTCTATAAGGGCACAGTTGAATACTATGGGCACTTTTATACATGCTTCAGGGGTGGGGGGCAGCAACTCTGAGAGCTGCTCTAATTAAAGCACTGCAGCATCTTGTGTATCAGCGTCCCTGAACAATGAGCTTTAGTTCAAGTGTCCCACTGCCATTTTTAAGTGTGGGGATGCTGATATACAAGATGCAGCAGCCTGCTGGAGCATGGTAATTACCACACTTCAGCAAACCCAATTCATCAAGCCTTCTCTGACATGTTGTCATTACAGTGCATCAGAGTAGCCTCCATGCTCATATACAGGCACCCTATAGCTCTAGTGAAGTCAGGTAAGAATGTAGAAATCCTCTTCTGCCTTATCTCTGTTCTGTTTTCTCTCTCAGAGAGCCTCCCATTTTAAAGCAGTTAGGCAATACCTAAATGTCAGTTCCAATGGCTGCATAGCCCCTATCAATACCAATTGCTTCTCTTTCTGCTCTCCCTTTACACCCATGAACACAGGCCAAAACTAGGATTCCCTAGTTAGGAAATTGGGAATAGCACTCACCAGTATCCATGTTGGTACAAGAATATAGACCTGTGGTCCAAGCATATAGACCTCACTTGTGGAGTCCAAAAGACTTTGTTTAATTGCAATCTGTACTCTGAAACGACAAACAGACATCACATTTATCCTGGGACAGTCCATTTTTCCTGTGACAAGTTACAATTATTCAGATGTCCATTTACGTTGTCCCAGGATAGACTCTAGAAAGGTTGGCAGGATAAGATCTGCTAACAGTTTGTTCTGGGACATTGCAAAGTAAATCTGAATGATTGTTCTGAGATTGTACCATGGGCAGAAAAGTGGCAGTGGATTCAGCCATTCACCCCTGGATAAGATCCAGAATAGGTACAAAGGATTGGTCCCACCCTCTCTTTTGGACAACACTAAAGAAGCCGAACCTGGGGACTTTTTAAAGTTATGAAGTCAGATAAGAATCTCCCTTTCCCCTGTTCCCTTCCCCTCTATGCCCAATAGCATGTCCTCTCCCCTCCCATTCTCCTTTTCCCAACCCGCCACTGTCCCCAGCTGACCCAGAAGCAGAGAACACTCCAAAGTTGTTCCTGTCCCACTTCAGCTATGATGCACAGGGAACTGGGATCAGGCAGGAACAGAAGCAAGTTCCTTTTCCCTGCCTGATCCCCATGAAGTTCTCGGCCAGCGCAAGAACAGGCTCAGGGTGGGAGAATCTGCCTATCGCTGCTGCCACTTCTGCTGCCCCCAGCAGCATTGCACTGCACAACAGCGGTGGCAGCCAGGGGAGAGGGTGAATGGGAGAGGAGGGGAGGGGAGATGCTACTGAAAACAGAGGGGAAGGAAGGAAGTGCCAAGAGAGTGCATGTAGGAGGGAAGATTCTTGCCTGATACAGGGACTTTAAATAAAGTCCCCAGCTGCTGGTCCCTCGGTGTGGTCTGCCCATCCCAGTGGTGATGGAATCTGGGAGCAGGAGCACAGCCACCCCTACAGTGGGAAGAGCTGCAACTTCAAATGGGCTTGGAATGGCTTAGAAGAAGAAAGATATTAAAAACAATCTTGCATGAAAATTTGGGGCAAGTACCTAAGTTTCTGGAAATCTTAATTTAAAATCTAATGTCTAGTCACACTTCCTGTTTTTGGTTGAGGTAGACTTAAATGAGATCAGCTAACTTTAAAACACAGCAATAGTATTACTTAGGAGTAATACACACCCACACATTGAAGATGATTATTAGTCAATTTTTGAGTTAGGAGAGTTTTGTACATTTCCTAACAAGTCTGCTCTGCTTCATTTTCTAGAGAGAGTTTTTCCTCACTCCCTGTCACGGTCATGTTCTATTCCTTTGTCAAGTCTCATTTCAAATGTCTTGCTTAGTTACGTAACATTGTAATTAAAAACGTTGCCATTGACTTTAATACAAAACTTAAATTCCTTATAAAATCTTGCATCTCCCATCTTAAAGACATGTCAGAGGGAGAGTTCCTGGAAAATATGGGCACTAGTGTACGTGACAGCACTCTGCTCTGATGCGTGTTAATTAGCATTGAAGCAGATTCGATTAATGAAGTCTGCTGTGAGTCTGCTACAGTGTACTAGTTAGTGCACTCCAGCAGCCTCCGTGTCACCTGTATTCACCATCACCACATTTCAAAATGGGGGCGGGGAGGGGCACTATAAAGCTTGTTGAACAAGCTTTAGTTTAAGCCCTGCCACCACCACTTTGAAGCATGGGATGCTAAATACACATGACAATGTGGGCTTTTTAATTGCAGCAGCTCTCAGAACCACTCTAATTAAAGCATGCCCCACCCCACCCCCGGGCACATGTATACATGCCCTATGACTTTTTTGTCACTGACTGGAATTTTCTCCATGTCTCTTGATTTTTTATTACAATATTTTCTTAGAATCATAGAAAAGTTGGTTTGGAAGGTGTCTCTGGAGGCCTTCTAGTCCAACCCCATATTTGAGGCAATCTTATCCCTATCTAAGCCATTCAGTTCAAATTTTTGTCTAACCTATTCCTAAAACTACACAATCAATCCTGTCACACAACTACAATGCATATTGCCCAAAGACACTAAAAGAACTTTACCTGCCACAGGTAAAACAGGGAATGAAGCCTATCAATATCCTGCTGCAAGGGTTATTAAAATACCCCCGAGATATAAGGAAGAGAGCCTCCTTTTGGTGAAAAGAGGTAAACTTGTTTATTCTAAAGGACAGCCAGCACCGCTTCTTTGCAGGCAGGTCAAGCCTGACCATCTTCTTTTCCTTCTACGATCAGGTAACTCACCACCTGGATAAGGGAATGAGGTTAATGTCATATACTTGGATTTCAAAAAGGCCTTTGACTTATTCTCCCAAAACTGGGAAAATGCAGCCTCAACTACTTTACGGTCCAGTGGCTACGTAACTTTTTTCCAAGATAAGACCCAGAGAGTATTAATAGATGGACCTGAGTCAACATGGTGGAAGGTGACCAGTGGCACTCCTCAGAGTTCAATACTCAGACCAGTGCTTTTCAACATGTTCATTGATGACACCAAATTATGGGAGGGTTCGGTCATGCTTGAGGATAGGCTGGGGATACAGGCAGACTTGGACAGGCTTGCAAGGTGGGTGGATCAAAACCTAATGATGTTTAACATAGAAAAATGTAAAGTGCTCCATCTGGGGAGAAGTAATCCTCAACACACTTACAAGCTTGGCAGTGCTACACTTGCCAGCACCACAACTGAAAGAAACCTGGGAGTCATGATAGACCACAGAATGAACATGAGCCACCAATACAATGTCATAGCTGGCAGAGTCAATAAAACACTGGCATGCATCTACCGATGCATCTCAAGCAAGACTAAAGATGTCATCGTCCGCTCTACTCAGCCTTGGTGAGACTGCAGCTGGAGTACTGCATCCTGTTCTGGGCACCAGACTTCAGGAAGGATGTGGAGAAGCTTGAGAGAGCTCAAAGGAGGGTCACATGCATGATTAGAGGTCTGGAGAGCAGGTCATACCAGGAAAGGCTGAGAGACATGGAACTGTTCAGCCTGAAAAAAAGAAGACTCAGTGGGGAATCGGTGGCAACCTATAAGTATATAAGGGGCATACATCAGGGCCTGGGGGAGCATCTGTTCACCAAAGCACCCCAGGGTAAGATAAGAAACAATGGACACAAACTGCTTGAAGATCATTTCAGATTGGATGTAGAGAAACTTCTTTATGACTTTGAGTGCCTAGGGTCTCCCCCCTCTCCTCCCGCCCCCCACCCCCGAGGTGATGCAATCACCTCCCTTGGAGATCTTTAAAAAACAACTTGATGCACACCTTGCTAGGGTCATCTGATCCCATCAGTCTTTCTTGCCCGGGTGCAGGGGGGCTGGACCTCATGAGGTCCCTTCTAGCCCCTAACATCTATGAATATATGAATCTATGAACTAGATGCAAACCATTCTCCAAGGTAGGCAGTCAGAAACCTTTTCAGGTTGTAGGCTA
Organism: Crocodylus siamensis; assembly: GCF_052110815.1. Classification (NCBI taxonomy): domain Eukaryota; kingdom Metazoa; phylum Chordata; order Crocodylia; family Crocodylidae; genus Crocodylus; species Crocodylus siamensis. The sequence goes on along the minus strand of NC_143397.1, from coordinate 121,157,785 downwards.
TAATGACTCAGCTTAGGTCAGAGGTACGCGAGTGTGTACTAGGACCCAACCCCTGCTACTGCTGCTACTTCTCCTCATGGTATTGGGAGATCTTCTGCAGCTGCTGCCTTTCCCCATAGCAGCACTGGGAGTGTGATCACTGCTGAAACTGCCTGCTCTCAAATTCTGTTAAAGCCCCACATCCATGGACTGGATCAAATGGCTTCATAGGCCAGATTTGGCCCATGTGCCATAGGTTGTTAATCCCTACCCTAAGTGAATTCAAGTAAAACCCCCTCCAGCAGTTTGAGGCACTGTAGGCACCTGAAAACATTAGGCATCTCCACTTTGGTATGTTAAGTTCCTTAGGGGATTTCAGCTTAGGTTTTTATACATGTTCAGAAGTGATCCAGATCAAATGCTTCCATACCATATAAACTCTGTTGTGATCTAGACAGGTGTATGGATGCACCTGAACTCTGCTTAAGTGCCCAGTCTGTTAGGCCTTCCCCGTGAACCTGACTGATGTCGCTGGCAAAAGCACCGCATCCCACATGCCTTGAGCATAGCTGGTGGTGCTGCAGCTTCTGCTATCATCCACCCTTTACAAAATAGTTTCATGCTTAAAGTATTTTCCCAGGGATTATAACCTGCCCCATCTTGAGGGACTCAAACCTCATTTTCCCTGGAAATTGTCCTAACTTCCAGAATACAGGCCAGTCTTAAAAGGCTAGTTCTGGCTTCTAGTCCTTGCTGGCAGTGTTATTTCTATTTTTAAACAATATTTACCTATTTAATATAAAACACATAAGGATCCTGGCAAGAGACAGGCTTCCCTTCGCAAGGGACTGCCCTTCTCATTGAGTTACAGAGTCATTCCAGCTTTTTCTCTGCCCTAAAAATCTGGCACTCTTGGATGCCCAGCAGCCCAGTTTCAACAGACAACATAAGGGAAAAGCCCATATCAGAGAAAACACGAATTTTAGTTTCCAGGTTTAGATTCTATCTTTGTCACTCTCTTCTGTAACTGTTTCTTTCTCCTGTGTAGCACTACAATTTAATTGAATTTAATGGCCATAAGCAACATGACTAGGAGCAATGGCCTTAAAGTGCAGCAGAGAAAATGTAGGTTAGTGATTAGAAAGTATTTTCTGACTATGGGAGCTGTCAAGTACTGGAACAAGCTACCTAGAGATGCTGTGGAATTTCCATCCCTGGAAATTTTAAAAAACAGGTTAGACAGACACTTGGCTGGAATGATTTATTCAGGGATGATCTTGCCTTTAACAAGATCATCCCTGAACTAGATGACCTCATGAAATCCCTTCCAGCCCTACATTTTTATGATCCTGATACTATTCTCATTTTCTTAAATGCCGTTACATGTTCCTTAATGGACGCTCCTTGAAATTCCTCCATTATATGTTCCTTTATGACTGGCGCTGTTCTTTCTTTTTCACTTTTATAGGCTTTATGTATGGTCATCTTGGTTTCCTCAGTCAAGCTGCTAAGATCTTTAAAAAATAACTAAATTTTGAGATATTTGGAATGAAACTATTTAACATTCAGGAAACCCAATTTCAGCAGAGCACAGCATGTCAAGTAAAATCAGACATTCTCAGGAGGAAAGATTTGTGGCTAAGAAGAAAGCTTCCTGTTAGGAATTCTCTCACTCTGGAATGACAAATCCAAAATTGCACAAAGAAATGTATTACACATATCTGTGGACCTACCTGTCACATAGATCATTCATTCTTCTGAGAAGAGAGCACCACAATCATCAGCTATTTCCAGACAGAGCCTACAGTGACCAAATTAAAAGGTTTAATATTGCTTAAATGATCTGGTCCTGAAAGGGTAAATTAATACGGAAGAGCAGAATTGTGAACAACAATGCAGGCTTTTCCCAAGCTGAGTCACCAGAATGGCTCAACCTGGCAAACTTGCTGCAAGAAAATAACTTCTATTGGTGAAAAGGTGGCTCAGTTGCAATTGCTCATTCTGTTCTTGACTCCCTGCTAAAACTGGCAACAATGGATGTGGAGTTTATGAAATAGGCACCAATTCTGCTATCAGCTGGGCTGACTGAGAGTGCTCAGCGTAATCATTGCTTTGGCCATATAATTCTTTTTGACTAGAGATTCTATTAGAAGAGTAATTTTACTTGTTGTTGCTTTTGTTTGGGAGGCAGAACTATCTACCAAACTCACACTGCAGTATTTAGATAGCAAATGGGGGTAACTGAGACTAGAGCATGATAAGTTAGACAATTCCCAGGGTAAATATATATTATAAGTACTGATAAGAGGCACTATAGTATTATCATACGCTCACTGACCTTCCTCATATTCAAGCTGCTATCAAAGACTTATGTGGTCTGAGAAAGTAAAAATGATTCTGTTCAAAACACAACCATGAAATAATCATTTTAATAAAAGAGGAGTTTTATCATCTAAATATTTTGGCTTGGATAAGGCATGTTTGGGGGGGAGGGGGACTCAGTATTGCTGTGTTACTAACTGGGGCTCTGATGCTACATGCTGATTCATGCAGAAGGACCATTATGCCCTCACACTGAGGTTATTGGAGCTTTGCAGAGGTAATGTAACCCATCTATGCAGATCCACATTCAGGATCAGGGCCTTAATTTTGGATTGGTGAATATACAGTCACATCCTACCACGCCAAGGAAGCTATCTGCAAAATTAGTGAACTGACAAATGTGCACATTCAGTATAAGTGTCATGTATTTGTATTTTAGAAGATAAACGTTAAGAGCTCGGGTCCCATCTGGGAAAACCCTAATGTATGTGCTTAACTTTACCCACTGCGAGTAATAATATTGATCCCACTGGGGTACGGTGAGGGTGCGAGGGTCTGACTGCATGAATCAACTTGCAGCATCAGGGTTCAAGTTTCTAACAGTGCAACACAGACATTTTTTCATCACTGTACCTTCTATTAGCCAAACATTTTAGATGCTAAAGCCTTTTTTCATCAAAATAATTTGTTATGGCTTTGTTAACAAAATTGTTTAAGTCACTGGAAGTACTCACTGTGAGTAGAGTTAAACATGTGCATAAGTGCCTGCAGCAATGAGGTGATTTTACTGTACTTTACTGTAATTCTGTCAATGATATTTGGGGATTCTATTATTTATTGTCCTATGTGAAATGTAATTGGCTTTTCAATAACAACAAGAACAACTAAATAATTGTTTTAAAGATGTCCACTAGGGAATTACAGATTTAGATTAGGGACAATATATAAATTGCATATGTTTGGGACAGTAACATTGTTAATTTTTTTACTAATGTACAGAATCCTCTCTCTACAGAACACTATTGCTCTGTTTTCCTGGTAGAGAATAACAATGTATAAAATCTGATGCCAAACAATGAACTAGCAATCTAAAAGGTTAAGGACTCATTGATCATGGTATTAAACACTGTGTTAGCAAATGAACTGTTGTGCTTTCAAAGTTTTATGTTAAAAGTTAATATGCTTAAGATAATCAATCTCAGCTGCACTAGACCTTCAGTAATTTTGTTCCTTTCATCAAACAAGCCTTATGGGATTGAATATAGTGGTAGTTCATAATGAAGCACTTCATATAGAAGCAGCTGTCTCCTCACCTGTTTCCCAGCCCATCGAGAGGCCTGGAGAAATTCTTCAATTTAGGAAGCAAACTTAAGTCATTATTAGAAATGACAGGGAAACCTGATGAAATTGTACTTTCAATTGGAAAACAAAATTGCAATCAGACCAACATGATTTCCTCATGGTCTGACCATGCTAATGCCAAGTCGAGACATGGGCAAATGTATTTAAAAGTCATAATGGAGTATTACCATGCAATCTCCTTTTACTGGTCCTTATTAATATAAAACTTCAATTTGCATGTAAATGCGGTCAACTTTCATATCATCAAAATACATGAGGCCTGGGAAAGTAATGAATTGAAGTTTGATGCGGCAATTACTGACGTTTATAAAGAATTTTAAAGAGGTCATTCTAGCCTTGGCTGAGAAAATGAGGAAATCAACAGGGAATATTGTCAATATAGCAACAGTGGGAGTTGGAGTCAGTCCCAGGTGTTAGAAGGCCAGATGATGATTAATAGAGAGGGAGTATGAAGCCTTTCACCCAGAAGGACTGGGCTGGACCTGAGGCTCAATAACAGAGCTCTCATGAAAAGGTTCTTGCTGGGTTCCCACTTTAGCTGCCTCGAAATGTGTTCCAGGGGGAATAAAGTAGCAAGTGTTTATGAGAGAGAGCAGTGCTGAAGGTTTAATTGGGCTCCACATCCTTTCAGCTCCCTTCAGTACTTGATATGCAGTTTAACCTTTTTTTCCCCACCTCAGATACTCCAGTGCCACTGGGATTTTAATAAGGCACTAGCTTGATAGCTTGGAAAAACATTGACTTAGTTGCTAAATTGAGTTAAACTGCTTTATTGTGTTGTAATGACAATTTATAATTCTCGCTCTCTCACTCTTGTGCTCCGTTTTTCTTTTTAAAAAGGAAATATTCATCCTATTTTATAAACCTAAGAAACAGTATTTTTTGTGGATTTTTCCATTTCCATCTGTTGAAAGAATGTAACATAAAGCTAGAAAAATCAGTGCAAAAAAATAAGTATAGTTGAATACAGTTGTTTCATAGAATTTAAAAGCACATTAGATTTCAATACAGAAAAAAGATCTTACAAAACTGACCTGCCTCTTAGTAATGTGCCTTATATTTGGTGTGAAGGAGTCATTATATTTAAAAGAGGGCGTGGGCTTGTAGACATGGCACTGGTGTGGAGGCGAGGACTGGTCCTCCACTGCTTTTCACCTTGTGTTCTTGCTTATACAAATTCAGGGCGAGGATCACCAGATTGTGAAACACTGCATTCCTGATCCAGTGATAATTTTTCTACATTATATACTGGCACCAATGACTGTGCAGAAGAAGCATGTCTCTGTGCTCTGTTTCTTTCTCTGGCAACACTTTGTAAGTGACCTTGGGTAAGTTGTTGCTTTGCTCCATGCCTCCATTTTACTATTTGTAAACTGAACATGAGATTTCCATGGGTTGGAGGAGACAAATAGTTGCTGGGGGCTTATAAAACACTTTGACATCTCAGATTAAAAAGTAATAGATATTTCTAATTTATTTCCAGAACTTTTTTCTGTTCACATTAAAAGCAGTATCAGTTATATATAATATGCAGTTTTGAAGCTGCTAAGCTGTTTATCCTGCATAAATAAAACCAAGGGCATTGTTTAGGATCAAATAAGAGAATATAATGAATAAAGATCAATTGTTCTGAACTAGAATTTTAGACAATGATTGGAGGTCTTTCAACTCCTGTTTCCTGCTTTTGTTTTTTAAAATCTAATTTTCATTTACACGATTTCAAATAAATCTCTAGATTAGTTAAAAATATTAGGTTTCATTAAAGTAGATAAGCAATTATGTTTGTACAATTCACAATGTAATTGTCCCTACACTACATTTTTTTGACATTACACATACTACTGAGTAATGGGCTTCAGTTAAGTTTAGGAAGCAGCTAGCAAACAACCTGCCCAGCATTTTGAAATGCTTCTGTGAAAAAGTGTTTATTATTGTCGCTTTCATTTTTCATAGGCATGGGTTTGAGGTTCTTTAGCCTGAGCGTGCATGGGAAAATGTGCACTGAGAAACTGAAATCCTCAGATCTGAGCATCCCCTCGTCTATTATTTTACCAAGCCTATGGGCAGACTGGACTCTTGGGGAATGGCAATGTAAATCAATGTTTGTATTTCTCCACCCCCTGAGATCCTTTGGCCTAAACATTTGCAACTTTCACTAATCTGGATGATGAGTAATAAAAGGCATGCTGGTCTTATAAAGGGCAGGCTTGAAAAATACTAAAGGGACAGATTTAAGGTGTTTTCAGTTCTGTGGAAAACGATGTAGATTGGGACTAGAGTGGAACTATGCTAGAATCTAACTTCCTGATCATCTGGCAAAGTTCCAGTTTTTTCCCATGATCTAAAGCAGGAGGCAGGGGAAACCCACAATTTGCAGAAAGGTGGCAAAGGGCCCCAAATTTAAACAAACAAACAAATAAATAAATAAATAAAAACAAGAGGAAACCCATATCATTGGTTCTCTATTAATAATCACAGCATAGATTACAGGTCTATTCTGAATTACCAGACAGATTTTAGGGATTGAGACTTAGTTTTTTTTCATATTTTTATTTCTCATGACTGATTGATGCTTGGTATATTACAGAACGAAAAATAATTAATGCTTAGATTTACTTTGCTTTGCTTTATATATTTTGAAAAGAGTTTGACACCAAAACCAACTAAGACAAGTTGCTTTCAGTTCCAAACCCAGAAAATTTTACTTTCTTGAGAAGAAGAATTATGTATTATTATTACATTAATAAACAATTATTGTTACAATAATGAACATTATTATTAACGTACTATTCACTATGTAAAAATTCTGGTGACAGGAAAGATCATGAATGCCAAAACAAATTTGAATTAGCAAGGAAAACACAAAATAATTTCCTCTCCCACTGGAGAGAGAATTCTTTTAGCATTGTATGAAATAGAAAAAATAAATATAAATCCTGTCATAAAACTGAACATTATTTTTCAGAGGCCGTGTCTACGCTTGTGTTTTACTGTGGAGTAGATTAATTAGCTGCTGAGTAAAGCATCACTGGCTACATATGTGATGGTATTAGACCACAGTAAACTAATTAACACCGCCATAAAATAGGACTGTTGGGGACAGTCCTATCTTATGCCAGAGTAATCAACTGCAATTAAATCCATATGTAGATGCTGACTGTGGGTGTAAATTGTTCCTGGTTAGCCCAGGGAGCAGGGGGCCAGACTCCTGCCTGTCACTTAGCTACACGGCTCCTCACTTTCAACATCCTCATGACCCAGCCAACCCCTCTGCTGCCTGACACCACTACACAGAGCCTGGGGCAGAGCAAGGTAGGCACAGCCCTGGGGTACTACTACTCCACCCTGGCTCAAATTGCTGCCATCTCTGGTGCACATGTAGACACTGCTCCTGGGAGTAGTTTGCTCTGACTCAAACTGCTCCAGAGTGTATTGCTTCAAATTGGGTGCATCTACACATGCAGTTAGAGTGAAATAACATTAGGAAGAAAGAATATTTAAAATGCTGATGGCAGGGAATATTGCGCCCAGACATGCACAGGCAACTACAGATTCCATTGTTCAGTGGGGGTAAAATTATACCCACAGAATTAAGAAACTATTCCTCAGGGACTTCTAACAAATATTGCTGTTCCTAAAAAGCAACATGTATGTACCCTTCTTGAGGACTATTTGCTAGTTAAATAATTTAAACTGCATTTATAGTGTTTATTCAGTTCAATATTAAACTTGCATACTTGTAATGTGATTAAAGCAGAATTTGTTTACAATGCTTAGTATAAAATGTTAAATGAAAAGGAAACATAAAATTAGGGTAGAGAATTAAATTATCAACATGAACAATGCAGGTTCCCTCACACTGTACTGTGTGGGCACATCTTCATGAGTGGGAATGTGCATTCCCTGGGGACAACTAGCAACAGCACATATTTATGTCACTTCTAGTTGTCCCCAGAGAATGCCCGTGCATGCATGCTCTGGCATATGGCAAGTTGCCCGAGGTGGAGTAGGGGAGGATAAGGGTAGCACCCGAGCTGGACCCAGCTTTACCTGGGATCCTGGAGGCCTCCCGTGGCTCCAGCAGTGACAATCCAGGCATGCAGAGCCTGGCCAATGGTTAGAGCATGGCTCTGGCTAGCCAGGCTCTGGTTTTAGGTGGCACATGCTCCTGATCTCCCAGGCTAGGGACAGACATTCAAAAAGCCTGAGCCTGAATTGATTCAGTCTTTGCAGGTGAGCGTAACCTGCAGAGAGTGAACCAATTTGCAAGGGGATAAATGTTTGGCACATGTCTGCAGTGGCTCAAGCTAGAGCAGCCCTCTCTTCCACAGGGAAGTTGAGCTGGGGACGGGGGCATAGCCAGGTCCCAGAAGGCCCACCACAGTGGCTCCCTTACAGCCAGGATTCCTGGCACAGGCCTGCCCAGCCCCAAAGGGGAACTCTTCACCCTCCTCCATCTCCCTGACTGCCACAAGTGAGGAGCGGCAGGCATGTGGTGCAGAGCTGTGATAGAAGCAGCCAGCATTGCATTAGCTTGCCCAACTGCTTCTATCCCCAGGGCTCTGTGCCACATGCCTGCAGCTTTGCACTCACAGGGGGGAAGCCCCGCACTGGACTCTGTGAGGAAGCAGGGGCCACAGCTCCCTCCACTCCCAACAGAGTGCGGAGACCTGCATGGCAAGGAGCAGGGGAAGCAGCTAGATCTAGTGTGAGGCTTCCCCTGCTGCGACTGCTGGAGCTGCAGGCTCAGGGAGCAGAGCCATGGGGATAAGGCAGGATCTGTTCCCTCCTCCTATGCAGCACTGGCCAGAGCTGTAGCTGTGCTGAGCATGAGTGCCCTGCCCTCCCTGCCTGCTGCTGCTGCCAGGCAGTGGGTCTGCATACCATAAGGGGAGTGTGGGGGGGGGGGTTCCCTACAACTCCCACCCCACCCCACCTCACACCACCAGCCCCTGCCCAGCTGAGCTCTGTGCTTCCACTGCCCCTCTGGGGGGAGGACAAGGAGGGGGAAGAGTTCCTCCCAGCATAGAACAGAGCTGCCTCTACCTCTGCCTCCCACCCCTACTCCAGGCCAGGCAGCATCGGATGGAGCTCCCCCCACCCCCAGTCCCACAGTGGCAGGAGGGAAGGTGAGGAGGAGGAAGAGCACCATCCAGGGGCTCAGAGTCCCCATCCCTACTCGAGGAGGAGGAGGGGAAAGAGTCTGCCCTAACATGGAACAGATCCCCTCTCCCCATCCTGCAGAACAACCAACTCAGCATGGCCGTGTTGAGATGAAGGAGGAAGGGAAACAGGCTAATTCCTCCAGCTGCAGTGGGGGAAGAGGAGAATGAGGGAAGAATTAATCCCCTTCCTGCCTATTTTGCCTTAATAGGGCAATGCCAGTCAGTGTCTGTACTAGGGCTGGTCTCTGTTCTCTGCTCCAGCTGCAGGGCAGACAGCCCAGCCTAGAGAGCATGCTGGGGGAGTCTGGTTCATCTTAAACTAGCAAGCAGTCTGTGACAGACATTGCATAAATCAGTTTGAGTCAAATCAGTTAAGTCATCTCATACTGCATTCAACCGGGTTTACCTCAAACCAGTTTTGTCCATTTTCAAACTGGTTTACGTGCACTGAATGTCTGTTCTGCTACAGGTTTAAACCAGTTTCTGATCACTTAAACCCTAGCCCCAGTGTCACCCCACCACCACCACCACTGCACTGCAAATTAGCTATGTGGCGAAAACATTCATATGCCGTATGTGCGGCTTGCCGCACTGCAGACAGTTCTGTGTTACTGCAAATCACGCGTGCATGCTCATGGAGATGTGCCCTATAGATTTAAAGAATCATTTCCTATACTGCATTCCCAGCTCCTACACAGATCTCTCATGAGCACTACTATTCAATTTATATGAAGAACTGTCCCTCTTATTTTTTTTTTAATAATTGTAAACATCTATGCACATACCAGAGCTGGGTTATAAGTGTAATTACTGCATCACTACCTCCTAGAACACTGTACACTGCTTCCCACCCCTATACCTGGTCTCTCACAAGCTACAGCTTTCAACTCAAAAACAAGAAAATGCACAAAAACATGCAGTTTCCACTCATACATACAGACTCTCCATCCCATCTCCATCAGCTGCTTACCTGCATTCTGGTTGTTCTTAGTCCACTCAAAACTTGTTACTCCATTTCCCCCATAGGTCCTTTCCCCTCCTACCCCACATCCTACCCAGAGTCTACAAAAACCCTACCCCCTTATTAAGTCCTATTTTCTTCACAGCTTCATTTCTCCCTGTGTGCTTTTACTTTTTCCCAGTTGTCTTCTTTTCCCTATACATAGACATCATTCTACTGCCTGCCTTTGTCTGTCTCAGACATGTCCCCTCTTTATTTTCACATCCCTCTGTACTTCTAATAGGCTTTTTCTCCTCCCTCATCTGGTTGCTTTCCTCTTGATCCCCCCACTACCTCCTACCCTTCTTTCCTTGGCCTCTCACTTTGTCTTTTTTTAAGACACTTCTATTCTCTCCTTGCCTCTTACTCTTTTTTTTTTTTCTTCTTCTTCCTCCAACTCATTCTGCTCCCAAACTTCTCAGCCCCTTCATTGCAGGGGAGAGGGCTCTGATGTAAGGCAGTAGGATGAACTGCTGTAGTATTTGTCTTTCCACCTCCTCCTACAGACTCTCCTAGCTACAGCAAACAGAGAGCTGACCCAGATGATCTGGATATTGTTCTATTCAGAATAAAGTGAGAGGGAGCATTAGGATGACATCATAAATTCCCAGGCATGAGATAGTCAAAGATGGAAGAGATATCATGGAAGAAGAAAAGAGTTCATGAGCGGACATTTTCCTGTGTCCCCACAGTGGTTGCTTCTAAGTCAGGCATCCAAATAATAAACAAGAAGCTACAAGGCCCTTGCAAGTAGATGTATTTTGCTGCTGCTGCCATCTCACTGGTGCAGCTTAACGCATTCTGTTTTCAGCTACATGACAATCTGAAATCAGTCAAGTGTTTAAAAGAGCACAATCTATACTTTTTGTTGTGCTAGTAGGTTAAGTGGTTGCTCCTTAGCACATCTGCAGACAGCTCCTAATGGGTGACACCTGTCTCAGAAAAGCATTTATGAGAAACTTCAGAGGTGAGTACCTGTGGTGTCTGTGTGGGGTAAGGGAGTGGGGAGTGAGAATGGAAAAAACTCTTTTGCACAGTTACTGCAGGGAAGTTATCTTATTCTGGGCCTTAATAGATGGGTTTAGTTGTTTACTGAGTTTCTAGCTATGTCATTCTGGGCACTTAGCCTGGCTTTGCTAGCTCAGCAATAAGGAACTCTTCCAGCTGGGTAATATTAGAATTTGGCAAGCTGTTTACATGCCTATACCAATGATAGGGACTCTATTCAGTCCTAACAAGTGTTGGTACCAGATATTATCTTGGAGCAACAGGTATATTTGACCTTGCAATTCTATTTGCCCCAGCCATAGGTCTTTCTGACACTGTGCCAGTACCAGTACTTTAGATAGGAATGGTTAAATTCTGTCGTTTGCCTTTTTTATGTTCTGTGCTTTCAGCTTTCAGGGGTTCATTCATAGTGTAATTGCTTCTCAGCCTCTTGAAGGCTCAGATCAAGTGTAGTTTCTGACAAGATGGGCTTACATCTGTCTAGACAGTGAATCATACTTGGGCTTCCTTTCAGTTCTGCACTGGATTCAGAAGATTGCACTTCCTTAATTCATTTTACTTTCTCTAGATGGGGGTTTATACCTTTCTGCAGTATCCTGAGAAATCTAGTTGTTTCTACCAGGGTGCATCTACATGTGCATTTGATGCAGTACCAGTTTACTCATGAGTAAATTACTTGTGACTAAATGGTGTTGGGCAGGTGTCTATATGCACAGGGAAGCAAGTGTAGATTTTGTGCCAATCTGCTCCCACTTTCTGGGGCCATGCAATGGGCCCCTGACAATACCAAGGGAGCTCCAGGCTACAGCTGGCAGCCCTCTTGAAAAGGCAGCCCCACTTGCTGCTGCCTGGCCAGCCAATTCCCTGACCAGGAGCAGTGTGTTGTGCAGGGATAGCACACAGCAGTACTCTCCTTGTTGCCTGTGCCTCCCTGCCCTATGGCTGCTTCAGCCCCTTCCCCTGGCCTTGATGACCAGCACCCCAGGCTCCTGCAGGCCAGTGTGTTGGCCCTGTTGGACTGCCATACTGACCACCACCTGGCCTACAGCCTTCCAAGCCAGCCCAGCTCCCCCATACCCAGCAACTGCCTCCAAGGTTGCCCTAAGCTTTCCCAGGGCTGTTTCCATGCACCTGCTACCTCAACTCTGTCTGCCTGGTTGGACCCCGGCAGAGATGCCAACAACTGGCTTCAGGATGCCACCGCTGGAGCTGCTGTTGCCCTCCTGGGCCTCCAGTCCTGCGGCCCTGGGCCAGCCAACACTGGTGGTGACACATTGTTCAGCACACCTAGGATGATGAGCAATGGCTGGAGGCCTTCTGCGTGACCCAAGCCACCTTCTGCAGCCTCCTGGAGCAGCTCTGGCCACACCTGGATGGAGAGGCAGCACACTGGTATGCGACTACTCCTCCCTACAGTGACTGAACTGGCCCTTACCCTGCTTAAACTGGCTGCACCTACCAGCCCACAGTACATCAACCACCTGTCTGGTGTGGGCAAGGCCACCACCATGAAGGCTATCCTGGAGGTGTGTGGAACATGCTGGGGGGCACTATGCTCTGCATGCACGACACCCTGGTGGTGGTGACAGGGTTCCATGCTCTGGGATTCCCCCAGTGCATTAGGGCCCTGGACAGGATGCACATCCACATCACCTGCCTGCCCCATGAAGACCACCCCTACTACTGCCAGAGGGACTTTCACTCCATGGTGCTCCAGCCCATCATAGACCACTGCGGTGCCTTCATGCATATGATTGCCAGCTGGGCAAACAGCACCCATGACACCTGCATCTTCCAGAATTCTGGCCTGCCTGGCCTAGTGGAGAGTGGGCACTTTGTTCTGGGGGTGCCGGCACAAACAGCTGGGTACTGTTGTGGTCCTGCCTCTCATCAGGGACCTCACTTACTTGCTTCTGTCCTGGCTCATGCAGCCCTACATTGGCCATCTGGATCCCCACCAGGCCCACTTTAACTGCTTCCTGGGGTGGACCTCTCCCCTGAAGCATGCATTCAGGCATCTCAAAGCCACTGGTACACCCTCACCATGCACCTCAAGTTCACCGAGAACAACCTCCCCCAGGTCATTGTCACATCCTGTGTGCTGCATAACATCTGTGAGACTTGGGGGGAGCTCTTCCACAAGGCCTGGGTGGAGGAGGCACAGCGCATGGAGGACACCTGGCAACAGGAGTACTACCTTTGGCAGCAGCGGTGCCCCCCCCCCCCACCACTGAGGTCCTATGCAAGCTGTGCACCCACCACTGGGGGCCAGGGCACAGAGTGCAGGAGGTGCTGGCCAACCACCTCCTCCAGCACTCTCTGCTCTAGCCTGCCTGTACAATTGACCATAGACACCTCACCACCCCCTTGCCTACCCCCAGCACCATGCTCATTGAAGACACATTTCACAAGAACAAGTTTTTATTCTCCTCACATCAACCAGAGCCCCACCCCCAACAAACAGAGCCCACCTCCCTCCCTAACAGAGCCCTTCTACCACCCACCCCACAGACCAACAATTAAAAAAATCTTCCCCATGAAAATGATGTACATTGTCCTTTGTATGCTTCCCTGGGGTGACAGGCAGTGGGGTGCGGGTACCTAGGAGGTGGAGCCTGGGGACAGGTAGCCAGCACTCTGGCCACTACCCCATGGATATGCATGCCACTGCAAGTGTAGCACCTGCTGCCATGGCTCCAGGCCTCACTTCTCTCCCTTTTCTCCTGCAGGCCAGCTGCTCTGTTGCACTGCCACACAGCCCACAGCGCTTGGGCTTGGGGACATGGACTCCTGGACACCTGGGGTGAGGAGCTGCTTGAGCCTCCACCATCCCTTAGGGCCAAGCCCCCTTCTGCACCATCACTGCAGCCTGAGCATGCCCCTGCTGCGTATGACCCAGGCAGTGCATGAAGAGCTGTTTGCATGGACTGAGGGGTGCCCGACCCACTATGCCCTGCTCCTGATCCTTATGGTGCCTAGGAGCACCTACACACCTGGCATGGGACCCTGAGCTAGGACAGAGTGGGAGGTAAGCCCAGTCTTCCCTGAAACCTCCACCACCACCGAAAGATACCTGAGGCTGTGCTACATGCCCTTGCCCCACACAGGTGAGGACATTACCAGTGGTATTGACATGTTCCTAGGCATATGAGAGGTCTGTGCCCACCTCTCTGGGAGACACAGACTGCTCAATAAAGTTTTGCACTGTCTCCTGCCTCCCTGTGTGCTGTGGTGGTGGGGAACCCAGGGGCAGGGGAGTGAGGGTGGTCCAAGTGGTGAAGGTTGGCAGGAGCAGGGGCAGGGGCAGGGGCTGGGGAAGGCAGGGCCCTCCCCTCAGAGCAAGGCTTAGCGTGTGGCTGGTGGCTCTATGTGGTTATGACTGTTGGCAATGACATGCAGCTCCGGGCAGTGTCATCAGACAGTGTGGCATGTTGGATGGGCACCTGGCCGGGGGCACCCCCGGGGGAGGAGCTGATGTTGCTGGTGGCTGGTGTTTTCATGGGTGGCCATGCCTTGTGGAAGGACCCAGGGCTGTGGAGCTGTCATGGCAGACACTGGCCTGGGCTCCCCAAGCTGCTGGTGGAGAGTGCAGCTGGAGAGCTTGGCAGAATGGGCTTCTGGACACATGAGGGGCCCTCCCCCAGTGATGTGTCATCAAAGGAGTCAGACCAGGACGGGTGCTTAGCCAGGCTGCCCATGCTGCTATAGACAGCACAGCCATGGCCTGGGTCCCAGGGCACGAGGATGTCCATCAGTTGCTACATAAAAGGCCTGGACTTGCAGGTCAACAATTGTGATTAGTGTTGGATACCCACTGTGCCCACAAGGCTTTGACTTATATGGTACTGTCGTGTCGACCAGTCATGCCTGTGCTCCCACATCCCAGCTGACAGCACCTCAGATGTGAGTGTTGAAGCGCCTGCTTGCCTCAAACTGATGCTGCCCCCCTGCCTCACCCCATAGTACCACAAGGTTACCAGAGCCCTCCTGTGACCAGTTGGTTCCCTGGGTGGTGGGCATGGGAATGGGCATGGCCATGGACAAGGACGATGCCATTGTGGGTCCCGTGCCAGCTCTCTAGGCCCCTGTGCAGCTATCCCAGTGCTGCCAGTCCTGGAAAGCTGTCTGCAGTGCCCAGTGCAGGGGCCTGGCACAGGACTGGCAGCTGTGTGGCAGAGGCAGTGCTCTGCAGCGCCTGTGATCTCAGGGCTGGCTGCTGGGGGTGGGCTGCGGGCAGGCGAAGCTGGCTCCGGCAGCCAGAAGCTGCCTGCAGCTGGGCCTGGGGGCTGGCAGGCCTGGCTGGAGCCTGCAGGAGCCTAGAGCAGCCTGCAGGTCTGGATGGCATGGGCCTGGCAGCGGCACTGGGGTTCAGGGAGGCTGGGGCAGCTGTCCTGTGGCCTTCCGAGGGGGACACAGGGGCCCGGAGTGGCCTCAGGCTCCCTGCTGCTGTGCTCCAGGGCTCTGAGTACCTGCAGGCTGTTAAAGACCATAAAGGCAGCCCAGCCCTGGGGCAGAAGAAGCTCCCAGCCCAGAGCCCTGGGACTACCCGCAGGCTGACCCCCTAGTGACAGGGCTGACCTATGAGCAAACATGCTTCTGGGTCACATCTACATGTGTGTAACTGCACAGTAAGTAATCACACATAAATTTGCTACCTGCATTTGCAGGTATCAAATTTACTCACAATTAGAAGATTTTACTTTGAAGTAAGCATGCACAGTACAGTATGCTGCCATTCATTTAAGCATCTCATGCAGACAAACCCACATAGTAGTGCTTTCCTGTAGTACTGAGCCTTAGACCTGTACCTAAGACTGTTTCCAGTGAACCAGGGGATATATTTTTTAACATGTTCTTCTATTCTGCTGTCTATTAGTAAATCACCTCTATAAGCAACTACTCCTTTCATTTGCTGCAGAAGCTCAGCCACTTGCCTTTGGGAGATCTTAGATGTATTTGTAATGCAAAAGTAAGACTGTGAAAATATTTTCAAACATATGGCATAATAATAGAATTGCTCTTTGTGCATAGAGGAATCTGCCCAAATCAATTTGTAATTTTCAGAAAGAGAAATACTTGTGTTACTAACTTAGAAGTATATCATCTAGTGTGCATAGATAGGATGTAATTCTTTCCCTTTTTCCTTTTTTCACATACATGAGTGAATTTCTTCTCATATACACATATAATAACCAAGTTAATCATCTATGTTGCAATAGTACCTAAAGTTCTCATTCAGAAATTAAGTTCCCTTTGTATTAGGTGCTATAGAGAGACAATAGAAAAAGCCTGGCTCCTCTGAAGAGTTTTCAACCTAACTATAAAGCAAGAGACAACAGTAAAATTACAAACAGTGCAAGCACAAAAAGGACCATTTAGACAAAACTGTAGAGACAGAGGCAGAGAAGCAGTACCAGAGAAGGCAATGATATCGCTCTCCTTCTTCCTTTCATGTTTTCTGATGTTTGCAGGGATAGACAATACCATAAATTAAGCTCTCTAACACCATTTATTGGGGTTGGAAATCTTTTATCTAGAACTTCACTGGTAAATGTTTAGTTTTCCTTTAGCTGCACTGGGTATATGAAATTACTTCTGCCTCTCTGAGTCTTAGATGGGGAAGTCTTCAGTAGTCCCATTTATCTATAAGGAGCATATAGGTTTTCTTTCAACAGGCATAATAATTTCATTTCCTTTACAAAGCCATGGTTTGTTAATCGCTGGGTACATCTACATAAGATGCTAAATGCTCAGCAGACTAATTATACTGTGCATTAGTGTGTAATGGTGAAAGCCATGCTAATATGCTAATACACAGTAGAATTAGTCTACTGTTCATTAGCATTATTTAGAAGGCATGCACCAGTGCTACTGCACACTAGCGCCGGTTACTGCGCATTAAGTTGAATGCCTGTTATTACAGGTACTAAACTCAATGTGCAGTAACTACAGCACATTAATGAACATGTATTATTACCACACCCACTGATTATTACCACATACATGTTGATATATGATCTGGGATAGTGGTTTATAACTTTGTGTTTAGTTTTGGCTAGGAAATGACACTTATTTTTTAGTTGTTGTCCCAGAGGAAGACGGTGAGCAAGCACAAAACGTGAAGCTCATTCTTCCTGTTTCACAACAAGGAATGCACCATCAAACTTACCTGTGGCTGCTTAAAATTTGACTTTTCTGTAGGCATGTCTACATGTACCTCTGTTAAGCCAAATTAGCATAAAATTGCCATTTTTAAGGCACGTTAAAGGTGCTTGTCCACATGTGCATGCGCTTAATGTGCCTTCAGAATGCTGATTTTAGGCTAATCCCGCCTAAATTTGATACCCATGTAAAGCAAGTATCAAATTTAAATGTGACTAGCTAATTTGCATTAACCCACGCGTAGACACTTAATGCATATTAAAGCTGTGTGTGTCAATGGACACCCCCCCCCATTAATGCACATTAGCGCTTCTGCATATGGGCTAATGCAACTTAGCTATTTGCATTAGGGCTGTGCAAAGCTTTGGTCACTGATTCGATTCAGCAGAGATTCGACCCAATTTGGTGGCTGAATCTCCAAATCAGAATCAAATCAGGAGGGCCTTTAACCTCTCTGAATCGAATTGTAACCCTCCAAATTGATTCTGAGAGATTCATACATATTCAACAATTCAGACATAGACAAAGTTTTAAATGTTTTTTCTACATACCTCAGGGCACCAGGTGACTCATGAATGCTGAGATGCTGGGGCGTGTGAAGCGTCCCACAGGATTGCCGGGGGGGTCCCCAGCATGCTCAGCAGTAGACCTGGAAGTGGACCAGAAGTGCTTCTGGTCTACTTCCGGTCCACCAAGGTGTGCCCTGGGTGGGGCCCCCATGCACCCCCGGCTTGGCAATTGGTGCCTCCTGGGACTGGGAGTATTTCTGGTTCACTTCCATGTTCACCGCCGAGCATGCTCCTGTGGGACCCTCCATCCGCCCCACCATCACAGCATTCACAAGCTGCACCTGGTACCTCGAGGTATGTAGAAAAAGCATTTAAAGCTGTGTCTATGGCCAAATCGCTGATTCTCCAAGTCAGCATCGAATCTTCAGATTCAGATTCTGCTGAATTGAATTAGGACAGTGATCCAAATCAATTAATCAAATCACTGTCCCTGATTAGGGCCGAATCCAAACCAAATACAGCCTGTTTCGCACACCCCTAATATGTACCTGAATTTAATGCATCTTAATGTGCATTAGTGAATTCATGTGTCGGTCCACACCTAAATGGCCTTAATGAACCTTAAGCAAAGGCACATTATGTTTAGGTGCATGTAAACACACATGTCAACATGCCCTGTTAGTGTTGATTCATCTCCCATAGTTTACCTGGACAAATTATCATGATTTAGCTGACCTAACCTGAGCTATTAATTTTTTTCTTCTAACTTTTCTGTTCCTTTTGTGTAACTTAAGATGGCATAAAATAGCCTGCCTTTTTGCATTCATTGCATTTGGTCTTTTATGATTAGTCAGTAGAATGCATATGTCTCCTGCCAAATAAAAGACTAAACCTAACCTATTGAAATCAACAGGGGATGTTTCACTTATATGAGTTGTGACTGGAGCAGGTGTGTAATGCAATTAGTTTCATAGTTTGTAGGGTTGGAAGGGACCTGAGCAGATCATCAAGTCCGACATTAGGATGTCACTTTTAAATTCGCAGTGCTTTGCTGTAGTGTGATCTTCCCCTTTTGCCCTCAAAGGATTGGTTGCATGATCACTTAGAATAATAATATAAAAGATCATGGCCCCATTGTGGTAGGTACTGTAAAAACATAAGCTTCCTGACCCAAAGAGCTTGCAATCTGAACAGGCAAAGATGAACTAGGAATAAGAAAGCAACACAGCATACAAAAAAAAAGATTGGATACACCTTGATTAACATGTCTTGTTAGTTTCATTTGGCATAGAAGATTCTTTGCCATCCCGTTAAGCAAAGGGAAGCAGTTGGCCACTGAAGTTTTGATTGACTGCTTTACGGTGTGTGTTCTGAAAGGCTCTGGAGTTCCAAGGGGAATATGATCAGTGACCATAAAAACAAACAAACAGAAATGGGCAATCAAACAACTCAGGGCTGAAACCTAGATGTGTGGAAAATATCAGTTTTTCTAAGGTTTCTCTCACCAGGTGGGGTTCACAACTGGCATCAGACTTTTCAAAATGGTTTAAGAACTACTGTATGATCCCCATTACTCATCTTTTGCAAGTATGTTTATGTATCCTGACTTTTTAAGGATTACAGTTCTGATCTACAGTTCACAGCAGTTAATAGAAAGTTGCCCAGAAAAGTTGCTTGGAAGTGCCCCTGTTTTTTGCGTTTTCTATTGGCTAATCTGCATGGCTCCTTCCTAACACTGAAGGTGTTTCAGATTTCCCTTCTGAAGTTCATTCTGTCCAGGGAATTTTAGCATCTGGGTCTAGGATTTGGAGTCAACTCAGGGTGCCCGATGCCTAAAATTTATGTCTCTGACCATTTAAGTCTTCCATTGAATTTGTCCCTAATAAGAGACAACAATTCTGAAGAAAGCTTTACAAATGTGATATCAATGAGAACCACAAGTCTACCCACTTAGCATTGTCTTTCTGACTCTGTAGCTAGACAGCCTGGGCACATACTGACAAGTGAGCACATGTAGTTTGCAGTACCTCAGAGCAGTTTGAGGCGCTGCAGATTGCACACAGTGCACATGCAAGCATTTGCTGTGCTGCTAATTAGCAATGTGTTGGGTTTTTTGACACCCAGAGATCCTGGTGCTCTGGCTGCTGGCCAGGCTTCAAGTGGCTAGCTTGGCACCACTGCTCCCCGAGAAGGCCCTCAAGACTCCAGGTAAGGCTGCTGGGAGCCAGAACATGAGCTGGTTCCAGTCTCCCCCACCCTACCCAGGGCACTTTGCTATGCACCAGAGCACATGCAGGAGCATGCCTGAGGACAAATAAAAGTGGCACAAATATGTGCCGCTGCTATTTGTCCTGTGAGAAACATGTGCTCCTGCACATGGACACTCTTGTCGGGACTTGCCCTCTGAGTCAATAGCTTGCAGGGTGAGGACACATGATACATTTATTACATAGCAATCAACTTGCTATGGTGAAAATTGGATCAATATTTTGATCCAATTATGTAACCTATTAAATAGTAAATTACTAAAATCTAGGGATAAGCATCCCTTAAAAATGAGCAATAATTTCACTCTGTAGGAAGTTACTATGTAGAATGTCTTTGTGTGCTTGATGAACTAATGAATCTCAGTGCAAAATGGCTTCCCCACCCTGGTCTGATCTGTTCCAGAGTGGAAGGTTTACCCATGAAGCTGTTCCAGACCTGTCTGTAGTGGCCAGTCTCAGGGCTGCTGAAGATCCAGCGCTCAAAGGCATATACCTGGGATGAGTCCCAAGCAATCTCAGGGGCCAAATTCCCACTCTGGGGTGGATAAGAGATTTGTGTGGATGTAGCATACATAATCACTCCAGTGCTAGGACACATTGCCTCTATTATATTGACACAGCCCCACTGGCAAGGTGCTGTAATAGTGCCTGTTGTAGGCAATCAGCTCGGGAGAACTGGTCATGTGTCCCGGTCTCACTCCAGAGTAAACTTACCTCAGAATAAAACCTGGGGTAATTTACTGTGTAGAAATCATGTCATACACGATATATATACACTTCATTCATCTTGGCTAATTGTTAATTCTGAAGCCTAACTGTGACCAATTTTTAATGTAATGGCTTATTTAATGGCTTTCTTTCTAATTTTTTATCCATTATCCATTTTTAAATGCAATACAAAAATCAGAAATACACACGCTCATATATGAACTATATACGAACTATAAATTGTATATATATCTGTCAAATTAACTAATAAAGGGTAAAAGAAAGAACAAAAAAGAGGATGGAAGGGAGAAGAACAGAAGAAGAATAGGGAAGTGTGCCAAGATAATATTTTACCGAAATAAACTAAGAATTCTTTCCAAACTGCATTCACATTTTCAAAGCAAAAACCAAACACAACTCTGCCCATAGATGCCAACTGTGCCATCTTATCATACCAGGTTTCGACCTCCAGAGATGCCCTATTCTTCCAATGCAGTAATATAATCCTGCATCTCACTAATAAGGCCCGCTGTATGAGTGCAATCGAGAAGGGATTCAGTTTGAATTCCTTAGGGATATACTCAAAAACACACATATTTGTTAAGTATTAGTGCTATGTTCAAAACTATGTTAACTCTACTTATAATGTCTTTCCAAACAGAATTGATAAAGCATGACCAAAACATGTGACCAAGCGTTGCCTGCAATGCATCAAATCTACAACATATATCTACTGGCAGTATATAACTTTTTAAGTCTAGAGGGAGCCCAGTGTAGATGAAGAATGATCTCTTGTTGTATAAAATGAAGTCTAAGATCAGTTGTCAACATTTAAATATTTTAAATTGCTAATTTCCACTGGGATTCTTTTATTTGGATACCTAGGTCTTCATTCCACTTCAATCATAAATAACGTGAATCAGATCTGCTACGTACCATTGTGTATTGACAGCGTGATGATAGCACAGAATGGAGAAGAAAAGCAGATTTCAAGGCAAAAAATAGTATATCTGTAGTATTTGCTATACCTACAGCCTCAGGTCCTAACTGATTTTCTAATATTTGATGCAACCACATATACTGCCATTCAATTGTTTCTGGAAGGTCAAATGCATCACATGACTCAAAAGAGGTTTTAATAAGATTTTGTGTTAAAAGTTGTTCTACATGCACAATACCCTACTATCCACTTCTTCCACTTCAGTTTGTGGAACCCATACTTCAAAAATGAATTACCCCAAACAAAGGCTTTACAATATAATGAAGAATGAAATACCAGTCAGTAACTTCCAAATTTTTCCAAGCTTTGCAAAAATTGTAGAATTAGAACGTTAGAAAGACAGTGATCGGTACAGCTGATGTTTGCTGATAATGGAAGATCAAAAGGTAATGTGCCTATTGCTCAACATGGGCATTTGAGCATCTATGCAACAACTGACTCCTGCCATGTGTCAGTATGTCAGTTAACTTGTCACTTTCTTCTATGACTCCAAGGGTGAAAGAAAAAGAGAATAATCCTTTTTCCAGATTCAGACTCCTTAGCTGAAACTCAACACCAACATATCCAAATGATATCCTACCCTTTTGTAGGTGCCAAAATTTTCTGGTGCCAAACCTCCAGGTTTCCCTAGCAACTTCTACAGTCATGCAACATCAGTAAACTCTACTGTAACACACCAAAACAAACAAACAAGGATATGAGTAATGTAATGAGAAAAATGCATTAATGTTTAGATTTGTATTGAGCTTACTATAAAAATAAATCAGACAAAGAATTCTGTAGAGACTGTGTTATTCCTTTTCATATTTAATTTAACAAAACCACTCCATCATAGAATCTCCTTCTTACAGATATGTCAATGTCGACACAACTCAGCACTGCCTATTAACAAAAAAAAGAGCATTTGCTCTAAAATTTGGGAGCAGCATACTGCCAAGCAGAAGGGCCCTTGCAAATAAAGCATGTTTACTTTTTTCTTTTCATGACATCAAAAGAAGACATAAATAGTTACAACACAACTTTATTGCAGTATTAATGGCTGTTTATAAAAGTTACATTTTTCTAAATTTAATCCAGAGTACAGCCATCACTATATAAACCTGGAAGTCTATAGTCTGAATTAAAATTGGCTCCAGTCCAAATGAACTAATCCTCATTTAATGCAGGGCCGTCCAAATTAGGCCATTTAAACTGTATTAATTAATATGTATATACAGCATTGCTTTCAGGAAAAAAACAGGCCTTAGGAACTCAGATAAGCATTCCTTAGGAATTCAGATAAGCATTGCAAATAATAGTCCCCTTAAGGGAAACTCAGTTGGATTTTTCAACATAACAGAGGCTATCAGGCACAAACTAACACCTTTACAAAGTCAAATGTGCCAACAAGACATCACCATGACTAAGTGTCAATATCCTTACTAAGCCCCCAGCCCTGCTGCAGCACCTGGGCTACAGGTCTGTGAAGAAGTGGGCAACACCCCTTGATCATGTATTAATCCTTCATTCAAACTGAAATTTGATTTGAACTGTGGTGTGCAAGTCAATTAACAAAGTTAAGAAAACGGTGACCACGTCTACAAATGACCAGTAAGTCTTACTGAATTCCTCGTTTTCTTTACATTTTTTTAAAGGATGCTATATCTAGCTCTGGCCTTTACAGAGGAGTTTTCTTTGTCTGTTCTGATTTGATTTTGTTGGATTTGATTTGTTTCTAAGAATTGTTTGGTTTTGTTTCTCCTCTGTCTAATGTTTGTTATAGTTCTGTGACCTCTCAGTACTGCAACAGCAGGTAAAAACACTAGGTTCAGGAACACTGGGTGTGTCTACATGAGATACTTTACTCAAGATTAGAGATAATTACTGCACACTAAGCATCACCATCTACACCGTGCACACACTAACTACTCAGTAAATTGTTTTAATCACAAGTAAAGAGGCTACCTCTAAATGCAAGTAGTAAATTGACTCTCAATTACTTACTGTGTAGTAGCACATATGTAGATGCCACACCAGGAGCAAATGTGTTCCTGGCCAGCTGGGCAGCAGGGGGTAGAAGATGGCTCCCTGCTTCCCAGGAGCTGCCTGCTGCCAGCGTGGGCTGTACCACTGGTACCCAGGTGGGGACTGTTCTTCTGCCACCACAGAGACTAGGCCCAGCTAGTTCCCACTCCCAACAGCATCTCTCTTGTCACTGCTACAAATGGGGGAAAGATCCCAAGATGAAATGTGTACCCCGAAGGAGAAAAAAAATAGAAGGAAAATGAGAGCAGATTGTGGAGATACACAAAGAGAAAGGGGCAATGAAATACTAGAAAGAGATAGAAAATTGGGAAATGTAATGAGAATGGGATGACATTGAGACAAATAAAAGCTCAAAATGGGGGAAGCATTCTCAATGGTTTGAAAAGTAAAACCCTACATAGTGAGTGTGTCTGCATGTGCAAATAATCTAGGGACAGTTTACTGTAAAGTACTATATAGTAAACTCTAGCAGGCACATGTCTACATGTGCAGTGATGTGGGAGCAGATTTCTCTAGATAGCCTGGTCCAATGCTTGGCCACCCCACAATCAAAAAGTTCCTCCTAATTTCCAACCTAAATTTTCCCTGCTGAAGCTTGAAGCCTTTGCTCCTAGTCCTGTCTCTTACAGCCTCAGAGAAAAAAACAATCTCCATCTTCTCTATAATTGCTCTTCAGGTATTTGAAGACTGTTATCAAATCCTACCACAAGTCTTCTCTTCTCCAATCTAAATAACCCTAGTTCTTTCATCCTTTCTTTATTAGTCATGCCTCCCAAGCCTCTAATTATTTTTGTAGTTCTGCACTGGGGTCTTTCCAAACTGTCTACATCCTTGAAACGTGGGGCCCAGCACTCCAAGTGAGTTCTCACCGGTGCTCAAAAGAGCAGAAGAGTCAATCACTTCCCTTGATTTACAAGTGACATTCCTGTTAATACAGTGCAGGATGTTGTTGGGTTGTTGTTGTTTTTTTCACAACAAGAGCCCATTGTTGGTTCTTATTCAGTTTATGGTCTACTGCAGGGCAATTATTTGGGCCTGAGGGCCACATAGGGTGTGTTGATGATCTGTCATCATGAGCTGGGTTAGCACCCCCACCCCCAACACACACACACAATAACTCACCAAAACTCCCTATGGGGCTTTGGGTGGGTGGAGAGCAGTGTTTGCAATCAGAAAAAGTTTGATCTGCAACCTGCATGCCCTGCCCTGTAGGGAGTCTTGTGAGGGGTGTATGGGGGGTATGTGGCAGTGATTTATGGTGTATGGGGGTACTGCCTTGGAGCCACCTGGGAGTGAGGAGATGGAGAGGTGGGGTGAACATGTAGCAGAGCTCACCTGGTCAGCAGCTGCCCCTGCAGTGCTCTACTTATGATCGGACCCCACAAGGCAGCCGGTGCTGTACTGCTGTCCAAACCCACCAACCTTGGCCGCAGCCAACATGCAGCTTCTGGTGGGGCTGTTCATAGTGTGGCTGCAACTGACCTGGCCAACATTGTCACCGGGAGGTGAGGAGCGCAGAGCAGCACCTGGCCAGCTGCAGCTGCACCAGGAACAGCTTCACCAGAAGCTGCCCATGCTGGCCGGGGCCTGGTACCACTGAGGCTGTTCTGCTTCCCTCGCTTCCTGCTCATTCTCCTGCCCCTACCACGCCATGCTGTGCCACTCCAGGGCTACTGCCAGTGACACACAATGGGTCTCCGGCACCCAGGAGCCAATGTTTGCATTTGCACCCCACTGTCCTTTGTGCTGGTAACTCCTCCACTCCTGCCCCGGCTCTGTTTGGTTACCTGTTTCAGTTGCGAAGAAAATGAAAGTCCGGGCACACCAGACGTGGTGGGGAGGGATGGGCTGGCACAGGCAAATTTCCAGCCAGAACAGGTAAATAAACACCCAACGTGCAGGGTGCATGGGCAGGCTAAACAACAAATTCAGCTGCCACCCACACAATAAGAACTCTGAAGGGCCCAGATGGCACTCCCTCTCCCCCCAGCTGGTGCCTGCGGGCCATGGCCCTATCCCGCCATCCCCATCAGTCTGCCACTGGATGCTGCCAAGTGTGAGGAGCTCTGGCTCCAGCTCCTGGCTGCAGTCTACCTGCTCCACCCACCTGCAGGTGACTGCTTATCACTTCAGTCAAGCAGAGCTAGAGCCAGAGCTCCACACACTGGGCAAGAGCCACCCAGCTGAAACTCCCCTCCCCCACACACTCAAAATGGCTCAAAAGGGGCAGGAGCAGCAGCAGCAGCAGCCACAGCTGGAGGCAAGAGGAGCAGAACAGCCTAGGTCCCAACCAGAGAACACAGCTTACAGCAGGACTGTTCCCAGTGCAGTCGCACCTCGCTGGGTGATGCTCTGCTTCCTTGCCTCCAGTGGTTGTTCCTCCTCCTTCTCCTACCTTTACTGAACCACTCCAGGTGGGCTGATGGGTGGAAAGCTTCAGCTGGGTGGGCTCCTGCTGGAGGTGAGGGGAACACAGCAGCATCCAGTTGGCTATAGTCACACTGGGAACAGCCCTACCAGAAACTCTGCATTGGCCAGGGAGCATGGGAGTGGGTGGGGCTTGGCCCCATCTGGAGCCCCATCTGGAGGGGGCAGCCACAGGCTGGATCCAGTTAGTTGGCAGCTGCAGGCTGGATCTGGCCTGCAGGCCATATTTTGCCTACTGCTGGTCTACTGTAACTCTCAGGTTCTCCTTTGCATTTCTGTAGCCTAGCCAGTCATTCCCCAGTCTGTATTGTGCGTGCAATTATTCCATCCCAAGGGCATGACTTCACACTTGTCTTTGCTGATTCTCGTCTCATTGATTGCAGACCATTTCTCCAATCTATCCAAATCAGTTAGGGTCCTAGTCCTATCCTCCAGAATCTGCAACTTCATCCATCTTCAATGGTGTCATCTTCAAATTTGCTAAAAATGCACTCAGTGCCATTGTCCAAACCATTTATTAAGATATTAAAAAATACCAGACCCAGGACAGCCTCCTGGGGAATCCTACTTGATACCTCCTCCCAACTATACATTAAGCCACTGAGGAGCACTCATTGTGCATGTCAACACAAGATGCTATCTATGTAGCTGTAGTCATGTAGCAAATTGCTATGGCAACACAGCGTTGGCAGGCATGAACCGTGGTGCCACCACTACTGCACAGTAGTAGTAGGGTCAGAAATGGCCTACTGCACAGTAGTAGGCCTGTGGTGGTTACTGCTCAGTCATTTACTACTTGCTAAAGCTCAATTTAGGCACAAATAGCCTAAAGTCATCATTTTAAGGTACATTAAGGGTGTGCACATATAGATGTGTGCCCTCAATGTGCCTTAAATTGGAATATGTAGATATGCCCTGTATGATACAAGAGATTGGGCAAGATGGACCTATGGTTTGTCCCAGTAAATGGAAGTTCTTGAGTTCTCGTGTACTGCAGTGTTTCCCTCCCAGAAAGTGTCCTGATAATTAAAGTTTCCCAAGAGTACCAAGTCCTGAGGTTTGGAAGCTTTCATCAGTTGTTTAAAGCAAAATTTCTTGAAGCAGTTTAAGAACTGTATTGCTCTTATTGGTGTTACTTCAGTTTATTTGGTTTGTGGCAATTCCTTAAAATTACTCCAACATGGGTGCACATGCATGTGCGCCAGCTAAATCATTATAATTAAGGAGAAAAACACTGAGGAAAGGAAAGCGCGGCTGGCTATGCCTTCTACATTTGCTCTACCAAAGTTAACCAGGTCAAGTCTTGCTGAAATTTAATCAATACTATATTTGCTTGAATATAAGACAAGGATTTTTTTTTCCTCAATCAGTATGGGGGGGAAATAAAACTTCTCATTTTACATCTTACAAACAAACCACATTGAATACATTGACAGTCATTAAATTGCTGCTGAAAGCACCACATGCTTGGTAATGGAAACCAACAATGAAGTTGATTAAATGTAACCAACGCTGAGCATGACCAAAAAACACTTGGCCCATATTGGGCAACATACTGATGAAACCTTTTTATTATTACAAAACAACTAAAAAAACCTACTTCAACACAAACCTTGACACAACTTCCCCAACAATAATACTTTGTACTTATTAAACCCCTTTCCACCATTAACACATTAACCTCTCACAGCCTACTCCCAACTCAGGAAGAAGCAACTTTCACTCTGTCCCTTTTTCGTTTTGGAAGACACACTGCCATTCTTCTTTCCTCCATCTTTTCTCGGCTTCTCCTTTCCCACCTCATCTGCACCTTAATCCATTGAAAAAGTATTTCTATTTATATATTGCCAACTCCAAACATGCTCTTCTGGTGACCCTTGACCAGCAGAAGGTTTCTCACCATCCATAGCACTTCTGTTGCACAAAGTAGTATGGTTCTCAGTCTTTGTGACTCAAGTCCTTTGGACATTAATCCAAATCATATGTTAAGACAGTTCATATAAATCATGCTCAGGAAATGATGTACTGTCTACCACACCCCTTGCACGAAAGGGCAGTCCCAAAATGCATTCAGTACAGACTATTCAACCCCATATCCCTGTCTTGGGAACTCTGCTGATCTTACCAAACCCCATATACTGTAAGTATGTTCTCCTTTTATCTATCACTTCTTTCCACACTTTTGCCATCTGTCCTTCTGTCAAATCCCCAACTATTGTTTTCATGTCTTTCTTTGTTATCATATTAATCATCTTCTTACAGTCTTTCAAGCACCCTAATCCCCACCCTTTAGCATATTTATCCTTAAGAAACTCTCTACTTCCACATACCATGCCCAGTTTTTTTTCTAGTCTCCCCCATACATGCCTCACCTTCTTAATGTTCTTCCTGACAGATAATGTCAGAAACAAGCAGTCTTCCCCAACCTCTCTATTGCTTATTTACAGAGAAAATTTATGAAGTAAGTATATACAAAGCTTTCCAAATCTGGCATTCCTCATCTTTCTAATTCCATGGCTTTGTTTGTTTAGCCCTGGCATCCTGTTCTCTTTTAGTTCCCCCACCAAAAATGCATATCTGCCTCTGTACCCTCCTTATCTGCTGCCATAACAGTGGATACACCACTCCTATGTAAAGGATGGTCAGCAAGACTGTCATTTTCACTGCAGCTTTCTACCCTTGAAACATAACATTTGATCACTCCACAATCCCAAGATCTGCCTCATTCTTACCTCTAACTTCTCTCACACTTTTGTTCCTTTCCCTTCAGTGTCCATTGGGATTCCCAAGCTCTTGATTACACCCTCTACCACCCATAGCCCAAACTTTTGTAAATTCTCCTAGTTCCCCACTCCCATCGATGTGCTTTTCAACTTATCTAATTTTGCACCTGACACTTCATTGTAGTCAGTATGTTTCACTAACCTCTCAACTAATACATTGTCCTGAGCCACTATGTTCACATCATCCATGTATAATGTACATTTAACTTCTGCTCCTGGTATCTTTGCATAAGTATCAGCTTACCACCACAAATTCTCTGTGCCAATGGCTCCATAGCCCCCGCCAAAAGATAGGGGAGCAGCAGGCAGCCCTGTCTTACACCTGTTTGTATGAGTAATGCTTAACTCAAGTAACCATTTACCAGTACTCAGCTTTCTGCTTTCCCACACTTTGACCCATCCAGTCATCTTCACAGGAAACTCCATCCTCTGTAGTACTTCAACATGAAATTATGCGCAAACCTATCACAAGCTTTTTCCAGGTCTAAATTCATTATTAGTGGGCATGTCTACACCTGCCCCTAGGGCTCTATTGTTACTGTGCTATCATTTAGTACTTCCTATTAGAAGTACTAAATGATGGTGCAGTAACAGCCGTTACTGCTCCATGCTGGCAGAGCACAGTTTTTTTTAGCCCCTAGGTCACCAGAGCGACACGCTGTACCGAGGGAGTGCATCGCTAGGGTGATGTAGCTGTGGCATCACAGTTTGTGTTCACTGATGCTACATCACTGAAGCACATTGCTACGGCGACATAGCATCACGTGTAGATGTGCCCACTGTGTTTCTTTTACTCTCTTGCACTTCTGACGTGACATCTCTTATTAACCACAGGATCTGAGATATCCTCTGCTCAGGAATGACACACATTTGTTCTTCTTGTATCCCATCTGCTAAACAGTCATGCATTCTTTTGGCCAGTATTTTTACCTCCAAACTGCAATCTATATTTAAAAGGGTTATTGGCCTCCAGTTGCCTAACATATCTTCCTTTTCCATCTTGAATATCAAAATTACCACACATTCTCCAAAACCCTCACCTATCTCCCCACCCTCCATTATTTCCCTGTACATCTCTATGATACCTGTCCCCAGGCACTGCCATAACTTTTTGTAGAATTCCACCACAAGTCCATCTCTTCCTGGTGCCTTCCCTCTCTTTTAAGCAGTCCTCCACCTCTCTCATACTTAACTACTTCTCCAGTTTTGAGTTTCTTTACATCCTCTATTCCTTCCCTTATCCCCTCAAGGAACACCTTCATTTTTCTTCCATTCACTCCTCCTCCTTTTCTTCTTCCATGTCCAATACTGTCACCCTCTCTTCTACTTGGATTACTTCTTCAGTTCTCACTACTTTCAGTTCCCTCCTTCTTTTCCTCAATTTCACCAGAAAATACTTACACCATCCTTCCCCCTTCTCCACCCAAGGTGCTCTAGTCAGAAAGTTGTTCTCATCCGTTTTTCTTTTAAACCATTTTTCAGTCCTCAGCTTTATGTCTTCCAGTTCTTCTTTCACTCATACTCCTTTTTACTGCCTCCTTTAATAATTCCTGTTTTCTTGCCTGTAGTTCTTTTACCTCTTCCACCCCCTTCTTCACTTCTCTTCTACCAGTATTTCTGAAAAATTCTCTTGTCCTTCTCTTGATCATTGTCTACCACTCCCAGATGCCCTTTTAATATCTGTTCAATGTCCTCCATCCTTTATACAGTTCCACATGTTCTTGACAGTTCTTCTCATCTTGTAATAATTGAACATTTAACTTCAACATCCTTTTCCCCCTACCTTCACTTTTATCTAAACTTACTTCCATTCTCAATATCCGGTGATCGCTGAAGGTCACAACTATGATCTCCTTCTTTCCAATCCCTAGCCCATTTGACGTTAATACAAAATCAATCCTCGACACCTGTCTCCCACTGGTTTCCATCCTCGTAATCACCTTCTCACCAGCCCATACATCTTTTAAACCTCCTTCTCTTATTATATTAATCAGAACTTTTGACAAGCTGTCTAGCTCCCCCTCCCCTCTGTCCTCTCTCCTATCTTCCTCCTCAATAATACAACTGAAATCCCACACCAGGATTTGCTGCCTACCTCTGCCTGCATACACCTCTTAAACCGAGTAATCAATTTCTTAAACATGGAAATCTTTTCTTCTCCTCCAGCTAGCTTGTATATACTAAAAAATCTCTTACACTTTCTTTTAAAACCACCACCATCTTTTGACGTGTCTCTTCCACAATCACTTGCACTTGCTTCCACTTCCTCACCCTGGAGTAAAATCTCTTCTCCAGCTACTTTGTTTACATCCAACTCCACCCACCACAAAGGTCCCCATCCCCATATCTTTACAAAATGCTTGTAATCCCTCTCCCATAGGATTCCACACTTCTGTAAACATATCATATCTCCTTTGACCCCACTCAATACTGACATAATCTTATCCCACCTCTTCCTTGATAACACACTTCTGACATTTATAGATGCAATACACAAGGTCATGCCTGTCCATTTAAATTACACATCTCTACCACTTTTACAAGCTTCTATGCTGCTGCTTGATGCAGTCAGCTTTAATCCTCCCCCTTTTCCCATCTTCACAGTCCTTGACAGTTGTTTTAGTGCTTTAATATTCAAGAAAGATTTCCCTTTTCTCCTCTCCCCCACCTTTCCACTTCCCCCCCTCACCTTTCCCCTTTCTGTTAGTCCCTGACGACATAGCTCCAATGAGTTTTTGATCAACTTGTCTCCCTCCCACTCTCTCTTGTTGTCCATCTTTTTTTTCCTATTCTTTATAGCATATACTTTCCCTTTTCTTACTTTGGTTCTCTTCTTTCTTCTGCTTTGTCCTCACTCCTTCATTTTCCTGTATACTTCTCTCCTCATTTCCCATCTCTCTCCTCTGTCTCAAAGTCACTTATTCCACTTACCTTTCCTTCTTTTCCCTCCTCTGTCACCATCTGTACTGCTTCAAGTACTGAAGTTTCACTCTCTTTCTCCCCAGCTCTTCCTTCTCGTGGCATCTCCTGCATTGTCATACATTCAGATTCAACATCTTCTTTTCCACTTTCCTTTTCCTGTCTCTGTTGCCCCCCTGCTGAATCTAGCTTTATTTGAGAAGGACTATAGACATCACCACTGTAAGTGTCCCTCTTCCACACAAATAGCACACTTCAGTATTTCTTGGCATTCCACCACCCTGTGCCCATTCCTTTCATGTCTGTAGCATGCTGTATATTGGCAGTATGAAGCTAGATGTCCTTCCTGCCCAAACTTGCTATAGAGCTTAGGCTGTCCAAAATACATTGTAAACCCTCAGAGTGGCTCTACTTGAATTACTGATAGTAAGTGCGTTATCCCACTCAGACTCCTCTCATCCCCCTTCATTACCACCCAAGTTCTCCACAGTCCTTTCCATATACCATATTTATTGCGTATCTTCTCAACATACATAAGGTTTTGTACATAATTCTCCAACTGCTTTCTCTCTCCCCCATCTCAAACTGGTCAAAACGTGTTGTCTGGGACCCCTGCTGCTCAATCAGGTGTCTGTACATCACTGCCACCTTTGTCATCAGCCTGACTCCTGTCACTCTTTCAAGGAGCTGACTTACCTTTTTCCACACACCCCTGGCATACAGGCAGTGCCATAGGAGCTGATCAATGGTCTCTCCTTCTTCTTGGCAGGTCTCCCTTGGGTAATTGGGTCAAAAGCCTTGTCCCTCACTGTACCTCCTGAACTTTGACTATAAGCTGCTGGCTAAGGTCTTGGCCAAGGAATTAAAATCTATCCTAGGTGCCATCATCCATGAGGACCAGTTGTGTTTAGTACCAGGACACCAGATCCATGGAGCCCTGCTGCAACTGAGAGATATGCTCCAGCTGGAACTAGACAGCAGAGAAAAGGTGGTGGTGCTGAATCTGGACCTGGAAAAAGTCTACAACAGAGTGTCACACCAATTCCTCTTCGAGACCCTGCAGCAAATGGGCATCCTTCCAACTTTCGCCAGCTGGATAAGGATGCTGTACATGGACATAAGCAGCAAGGTGTTGGTATACGGTTTTCCGAGTGAGTTGATCACAATACAGTCAGGGGTCCAGCAGGACTGCCCACTCTTCCCAATCCTCTTCATCTGCACCATGAAACCCCTGGCTCAGCTCATCCGGCAGGACCCTGGAATCCACAGAGCCCAGATCCCCAGGGGAAGTAAGGAACAAGCCAAAGTCCTGAACTACATGGACGACTTGAATATTCTGTGCAGGAGTGAGTGTGTAGTAGAAAGAGTCCTGTAGCACACATGGATTTATGGAGTGGCAGCAGGGGCCAAGCTCAATGTGAGCAAAAGCACCTGCCTGACCGTAGGTGAATCGGAGGTTGAGTATGTGGCATGGGCATCATCTTTCCATGGGTGGGCTTGTGGCACTCATAAAGGTAGTGTTGCTACCAGTGTTTCTGTACACCGCACTGGTCCCCCCCGCGTGTATCTTCCACAGAATCCAGAGATCTGTGAGCATCTTCTTCTGGGGATGCTGAGTGGAGAAAGTGGCAAGGAAGACCCTGTACAAAAAGAAATGGGCTGGGGACAGGGGGATGCCAGACATCCACCTGTTCCTGCAGGCATTGCAAGCCAGATTTGCAAGCTGGCAACTGGGCCAGAGACCAAAACAACCTGTCTAGTAAAGTTCTTGGCAAAGAAGCTATGCCCCTGGTGAGAACCTACTACAAGGAAAGGTTAATGCAACTCACCTGAATGAGACATATGGTAATGCCCATTGTGCTCATCTCCCCCAGTGCCAACTTCTTTTCAAGTCAGAGTGATTTCAATTTCTTCTTCACTCCAAAACTGAGATGATTCCTGTTTCTTCATCAGCCTTAAATGTCTGACAAAAAGCATAAAATGAGGCCCCAACAGTTCACCCAGAATCCTTCTGTTGCCTCCTTTTCTAGTCTGTTGCATATGATTTGTATGGCCCTGGCCTACATGAGATGAAACCATACCAGGCTGCCCTATGCCTCATCTGCAGATACATTTTTGGAGCATCCCAGGATTCATGACAAGAACACCCAGTTCCAGTCATAGGTGGGGGCTAATTAGCACATGGATCCTATGTGGGGGGTATCTGGAGTACACACACATACTGAACAGTTCTGACTCCGATGGAGCTTAGCCCAGTTAACTATATGGTAAATTATAAACATTTTGGTTTTCAGCTAATATCATGCAAAGTTTATAATATATATATATAGGCAAGAACAAAAGTGTTTTGAAAAAGAGTGTATTTACAGAGTACCTGTGCTAAAACTTGCAGCAGTTTCAAAAAAGGTAAAATGCATCAATTCTGAATGAACTAAGTGTATGGGTATGTGCAAATTACTACAGGCATGTTAATGTCAAAGTCAATGTTTTCAGATTTGCCCCTCACTTCCATGTTCTTAGGGAAAGCAGTGCATGACAGTAAGGGAGGTAGGGAAGGGACTGGAAGCAAAACTTGGGAGGCGGGGGGCAGAGGAACCACCTGACTTCCCCTCCCCTCAGTTTTATTTTCCCTGCTATAGCAGTAGAAAGGCAAACCTCCAGTAATTAGATTCTGTACCTGGAAAATTATAACAAATTTATATTTTTTCCATATATAGAATCTAATTATTGGGGTTCATCCTATATTCAGAGTCATTTTATATTTGAGTAAATACAGTACTACTAAATATATGATTGTAATTTTGACTAACGTTACCAGTAATACTTTACAGTGTCATTCCACCTAGAGACAAATATATATGAGTTCATAAACAGGTAGGTCTGTTTTGTTCTGAGGCACTTTTTGTTTGTTGGATACTCACCTTCTTGCAACATTGATGACATCAAGAGGATCTGCTGTAGAATTCAAAGGCATTATATCTCTGCTGACAATTGCAGTGGTGTATACTGTTTAATTATTAATCTGATGAGCTATGTGCTACTCATATAGCATGTGTATAAACCTTCCAATATATTTTTTTTATTGTTTTGAAAATCCTCAGTCAGATTTATGATATTTTACAGGAGAAAAAATAAGAACTATCACACAAACTGGAATGCCTCGAAGCTAATCTGATCCAAATCTGAAACCATTATCAAGCACCTAGAACAATACCCACTCCCCCATACTCCGAGTCTGCCATCACAATGAACCTGACCTACTGGAATCAAGCCAGGAAAAGATCAAAATGATAGTGACTTCTGACAAAGAAAACTAAATGGATAGGAAATTAATTCTACATGAGTTTGAAAATGCATGTGCATGTTGGAAGTATAGCACTATGAAATGAATGCATTGAACTTCAACCCACTAAAACTTAGTTTGATCTTAAGGCTTGATATGTCCATAAATTTCAACAAATGTTCAAAAAAAATCAGGTGCTCATGAACTCTGCCTATGCAAAAAATTGAGAAATAAGTGAACTTCCCTCCTACCTCCCAGGTAGATTCTTTTGTAATCCTCTTCCTACCTAACAGCACACTCCCTCTTGCCAAAAGCAAGTTATGGGAACTCTAGGAAGAGACCCAAGAAAGCAATGAAGAATCTTATATTTGGGGTGATTGATGAATACGAGAAGGTGGACTAGACGTTAGATAAATCTTGTGGGGTTTATTCAATATCTTGGATTCAAGCTGGTTACGGTCAAACATGCATACATATATAGAGAAGGTAGATCTCTTCCAATGGGCAGAGTTCTGTCTAGGATTACCTTTTGCAATAAAAAAATATCACCTGTAATTGTACTCCCCTCTATGATAGTACCTGTAGTGAATTAACACTGCTATAAATGAAAATATGAAAAATAGAGTTCCTGTTTCTCTGGGGCTATTTCTAGCCCACCCAAGTATATGTCAGGCACATCTACATGTGCACCTTAATGTGCATTAGCCAATTTTAATGCACATTAAAGCATCACAAAAAAGTGCTCTTTAAATAGTGACTATTAAAATAGGCTAATGTCATGTTTGTAGTACCTTGCAATACAGGACACCTATACATGTAATGGAGCTCTGCTCTGACGTATGCTAATTATTTCACATGGGAACAGACTTGATTAATCGAGTCTGCTACGAGTCTGCTCAACCATGCTAATTAACACACTCTAGCAGTCATGTGTATTCTGTGTCATGTGTATTTAGCATCCCCACATTTCAAAATGGCAGTGGAGGCACTTTAACTCAAGCTTGTTGAATAAGCTTGAGTTAAAGCACCCCTGCCACCATTTTGAAATGCAGAACACTGAATATACATGATGCTGTGCTCTCAGAGCCACTCTAATTAAAGCGCCACCCCCTCCACCCCAGAGCACATATATAAATGCCCAGAACTAGATTTAATGCATATTACCTAAACTGCATTAATTGAATGTGTAAATATGCCCATCTTTTTCATTTCTCAGTTTCTTTTTTTTCAGTTATAAAAACCCAATTTCAGTGGAACCATCAAGAATAGCAGTAGCAGCGAGAACCAAGATAGAGTAGGTTTTGTTCCTTGTCTAGATGTTCCACTGAGGAGGTGTTTTCAGTCTGGAGGCTCTCATGGACTCCCTCTTCCTGCCACATGCCCTCTCTGCACTAGGAAGCCCTGTAAAAAAGACTCAGTCTCATGAAATCTTCAGGGAGAGCAAAGGAAAACATAGCAGACTTGTACAATTCTGGAAAAAGAGAAATGGGGATTTAAGATGTCATTCTAAAAAGAGAACATCAGATCCACTGACATATCCACTGCAGACAGGAGACCTCGTCTGAATAGGATACATTGACCAGAAGAGAGATTCTTAGTGGTGTATTCAAAACCTGTAAAGAGAATTCACTGTCAAAGAACTTTAAGGTAGAACTGAGACTTTTTCTGTACAATATTGTACAACAACTACTCACTGTGACATCTCAAAATGCAGAACTCCAAAATCTTACAATGCAAATGTTAAGGAGCCAAGTATGTCACAGTTATAGCTTCCCTATGTATCCCTGAACAGGAATATTGTGGGATGTGGTGTCTACTACATGATTCATTACTCATCTCCTGTTATATAAGGTAGTGTTTCTTTAAAAGTTGTAGCTTGGTTTGCTTGCATGGAAGGATTGCCAACCTCCATAAATTTTCAGACAGTCTGTAAAAGTTGTAGTTAAAATCCCTTGTCTGTAAACTCTGTAAAAATATTTCAGTGTCCATAACACTGGGGCCTTTGGCAAGTGGACATGCTTGGGTACCATGTGCATAGAAGTGGAATTCCTCCTTGCTTGCTGTCAGGGGGGAGGGAGCAATCAAGAGTGAACCCACCAGGGAGCATAGCAAAGTGCAGGGGGCAGTTTGGAGTGTCCCCATGCCCTGTTCAAGTTTCCCTCTTCATCCCATCCAATGTGTAGGGTGTGCATCCCCTCCATGTCCCCTGGGATAGTGTACAGCTGAATGAGGAGAGGAGTGGGGCTATGCAAGGGTTGGATACAAAGACCCTGCTGGCATGACCTGGGAGGCAACAATAGTACAGTGGCAAAGGACAGATGCTGGATTCTGAGATGCCTTGGAGAGATCAGGGCACCACTTGGCTCTGTATGAGTAACCCACTCCTCTGCCCTGCAGGGCGGGGGCCACCCTATGGATTCTATATGTGTGTATTTGCACATGATGCTTTGGATTACATTATGTAAAAAATAAGTCAATAAAATATTTCTCTTTGTTCATAAAAAGTTTGCAAATTGTTAGTAAAAAAAACATTTAAAACTTGTGTTGGCAACCCTGGTGCTATGTTTACTTTCAGTTTGGGGTCCCTTCTCAGAACAATAGCCACCAGCCTTGATGGTTTTCTTTTTTCTACCTTCCCCAGACTAATCTAACCTCCAACTGCTGGGGAGTTACAAAGATACAGCATCCTACACTTCTCCAAAATGCTTGAAGTTGCCAAATATAAAGTAAAGTATTTGTCACGCAATATCAAAGAAGTCCGGTGGAGATGAATGTGCCAACTAAGCTGTTGGGTTTTTTTGTTTGTTTTTGGGGGGGGGGTTCAATTTTTTAATTTTGTTACAAGGAAAATGGCTGCAAACAAAAGAAAAAGTCAATAGACAAGCACGAACTTCAAAGTTTTGTACTGAAATAAAGAAAAATCTGCTTATATTTTGCTAATTTTCTTTTGTGTTTTATATGTACTATGATACTTTTAGGTCTGCAAATTACAATGAAAGCTTTAAGTGAGTTGACTTTTTTCCCCTAAATCCAGACATGAATACTACAATAATAAAAGTAGCATTTGAACTGTAATTTTGGATAAAAAATAAAAATGGATGTTGGAATACATATAATATACAATTCTGTTAGAAATGATAATACACAAATATATACAATCCTACCAGTACAGAAGCATAACTAAAATATGAATTAAAAAGTCATCATTACCATTATGTGCATGATTCATCATATGTACATCATGTAAAAAAGGTAGACATGGGAGGAAAAGTTAATCAAACTTTTTCACATTTTGTCAAAGATTTGCGATGATTTTTACCTGAACCAAATGTCAAAATCATAACAAATAATAACTTTCAAAATATGTATGTAACGGGCAGTTTAAGGGGTACTTGCCTTCCATGTGTTTTATATTGGCCTGAACACTTGAGGGAGATTTTCCCAACAGGGACACCATACTTGTAGTTTAGAATTCTCCCCAGCAAGGGGATGCAAAAATGGCCCAACAGGGACACCATAGTTCTAGTTCAGTTTATCCCCAGCAATAGGATGCAAGATTCAAAAAATTAGGGACCCCAGGAAAATTCCAGCCCAAGGATTGGCCAGGTGGCTCCCCTTAAAACCGGAGTGTCTCCCCACCTCTGGGGTGGAGAGAGAGGTTTATGTTGTGTGAGAAGGGCTGAAAAGGGTTCCACTCCATAGTTGTCTGCTGGTCCCACTCCATAGTTGTCTGCTGGACCCCTCGAGTAGGCCACAGGCCAGTGGAGTGCCTAAAGGGTCAAGCAAAAGTGAGCAGACCCCTAGAACACGAGAGTGCAGTTTGTAAGCTAAACAAATTCCTTAGGGTGGGAACATGCCCCAGGAAGCTCCTAGACAGCGAGATGGCAATTCCCTGCTGGGTATGGAGACTTGGGGGTTGGTAAGATTGTAATAAACCCCGCTATTTGAGTGGTTGGGGAAAGGACTGTGGTAGGACTGGTTGGCTTGGCAGAAAGAGATGCCAACTAGGGAAGGTCCCCAGGAGGCCTGTGAGCATTGAGATCCAGGGAGGCATGCCCTGAGGGGAAGCCTCAGTGTGCCTGAGTGCCTTAAGGGAAAGCAAGCCCAGAGGTGCTGCCTGTTCTGGTGGGAGCTTGTTCTCCCTCTGTGTGTTTAACTGTGTAAATAGCTCTGTGGGCTTTGAGAGCCTGTGCCCAGGCAGAGAAGAGTGCATGGAGGTGCATGAAGGAGAATTTGTGTTTAGCAGAAGCCTCAGTGGAAACAATTTCTACAGACCATGAGACACCTGGGCCTGCGTGGATATCCAGAGGCAGCTGGAGCCCGCAAGCATGTGATGCGAGGATAGAGGGACTGCCCCTCCCTCCATTCATTAGGCATAAGTCAGGGTGATTGGCTATTGGTTGTGAATAGTTCATTAGGGATTTAATATAATGAGTATTGTTGGCTCTGTTTTTAGGACCCAGAGACCTTGTTCTGGGGTGGAACCCACCCTCAGACTAACCATAACCTTTCCATTCAATAGACAAATTTATTGATACAAAGTCATAACAAAAAAGAAGCAGTACAGACACGCAAGCAATTCTATACATCTACCAAATCCTAGCCCTGTCATCAGAGTCAAAGTACAGGGTGCAGTCTCCATTTTGAGGCTCTTTCTTAGGTGTCAGATGTCAGCATGGCATGTCAACAGTCTGGAGGTGGGATCTCAAGGCCCACAGTCCCCTTCAGTGCGGTGCATGAGATGGACTGCTGGTCGTATGCTGTCCATGGTGGCCTCAGAGACCCTTCCTGGGAGATGGGGATGGGGATGGGGATGGGGAGGGATGGGACAGGACAAAGGGAGAGACTGAAAGGACAAGAAGGAGGACAAGGAGGGACCTTTTGTTACTTTGAAGTCTCTGCTTTTGTATTGTCCTTCCCTCTTGATGACTCCTCATCTGTGGCTATCTGTGGTTGGTTGTGTCTCTCTGTGATCACACATCCATGTAGCCTTCCAGGGCTTCTCCTAATTTGGTCTGTTCGCCCAAAACTGGGACTGAGGGCCCCCTGCTCTGAGGCCTTGGTAGCTGGTACCACTTTATCTCATGTTATGGGCAGTATGGTACATACTTCTTTGTTTCCCAGGCTTGTTGGCCTTGGTGTGTTATACAGCTTGTCTGCTTCCAGAGCTGGGACAAATTTTGTGTGTGAGACTCAAGCTCTTTAGCAATCATTTAACCCCTGCTGCCCATCTTGAATCCTTATAATGCAGATATCTATACCTATAAGCCAATTCCAAAAAAACAGATCTTTAAATACCATTTCTGAGCAAACAAGTAGCTAACATGGTGCGCCTAAGTTATTAGCTATGTATTCATTGATTTGATCATCCTTTTAGTGTAAATAGTTATCAACTGTTATTCTTGAATAGACTCAACCTTGTGTATTGTAAATAGAGAGTTCCAAAATTTTTATATTATTTAATGTTTGTTGGCATGTAGCAATTACCTCCTGTATATAAATAAATTTTGTAAATAGTTATTTATAAGTCTGCAAGGTCTTTCAATTGTAAAGGAAGCCTCTCCTTTCACGGAGCCTTTGGCCACTCCTAGGTGAGCTGAGCAGTGGTAGAGCAGGGGGTAGAGCTACGTGGCACCCCAGATCCTGAACAATTGGACACAGCTATGGTTAGCACCATGCTACAAGGGTTACATGTAAATGAACCAAAGATCAAGACTCTCTTCTTAGAAGAACTAAATTACTGGACAGCAGATTCTGATGTCATTAGTTATGAAAGGTGTTCTTCTATGGGTGTATAAGAGAAGAATCTTCCTCCATTCTCTGTTTTGTCTTAATAGCTGAACAAGGTCATTTCTAAAATAAAACTCGTTGATAATTTAGGGGAAAGAATAAGGAGATAAAGTACTTTCTTTGAAGACAGAGTATCTTGATTTTTTAATAGAAGCTACTGGATTAGAACAAGGTGCATATCATTAAAAACATTTCTTTCTCTGTTGCCACAGGTTTCATGACTTGCTTGTTAACAGTGCCCCTTAGATTGGAAAAAAGAAAAGGTAACCAAACTTCTTTGAACCTCAAAGTGGTTTTGTTCAGAATCTTTTCAAGTTTTGTCAAAGATTTGTGAGGATTTTTACCTGAACTAAATGTCAAAATCATAAAAAGTTAATTTTAAAAATATGGAAATGAACTACAGGTCAAGAATCTCATTTGGACTACATCACTAGACAGCAGATTCTGCTGTCTTTTTTTGGAAAAATGATATTCCCCCTAATGAAAAATACCATATTTCCTTGCATACCACATGGCTCCAAATAAGACACGCACCTTGCTTTTGGGTAGGCAGAATGAAAAAAAGATTTTTCCAGAGTTGTGGCCAGAGAGAGCAGAGAAAGAGCTTCCTCTTCAATTCACTTACCTACCCTTGCCTGATCAAAACAAGAATTCTAGTTTTAACCATTTCACAACTGACTTATCAGTAGCTTTTGCTAAAACTGTAGCTGCTGCTAAAGACTGTACTACATGGTTCTAGGATTTTGAAAAAAAGCTAAAAACAAGTTACAGGGAAGTGAAACAGGAGATGAGATTAACAGGAGCAAAATTACTAAGGAAATGGCAATTTCATAGATTTCATAGACATTTCTGCTGGAAGGGACCCTGGAGGATCATCGAGTCCAGCCCTCTGCCCCAGGAGCAGGAAGTCAGCTGGGATTGTAGAATCCAAGCAAGGTAAGAATCCAAATGTGTCTTGAAAGCGTTCAAAGTGGGTGCTTGACCCACCTCCAGAGGCAGTCTGTTCCAAACCTTGGGGGCTTAGACAGTGAAGAAGTTCTTTCTTATGTCCAGCCTGAATCGGTCACAGTGGAGTTTGTGACCGTTTGATCTTGTCATCCCTTGGGGCGCTCTGGTGAACAGATGTTCCCCCAGATCCTGATGAGCACCCCTGATAAGCTGATAGGTGGCCACCAGATCAGGCTGAATAGCCCCATTGCTCTCAGCCTGACATCATAAGTTCTGTTTTCCTGACCTCTGATCATGCACATGGATCTCCTCTGCACCCTCTCAAGCTTCTCCACATCCTTTTTGAATTGTGGAGCCTAAAACTGGACACAGTACTCCAGCTGCGGCCTCACCAAGGCCGAGTACAGCGGGAGAATGATGTCCCAGGATCTGCTTGAGAAGCATCTATGGATGCAAGCCAGTGTTTTGCTCACTTTACTAACTGCAGCACTACACTGAAGGCTCATGTTCATCTTGTGGTCAACCATGACCCCCAAGTCCCTTTCATCTGTAGTGCTAACCAGCGT
The DNA here is from genome assembly GCF_052110815.1 of Crocodylus siamensis. Classification (NCBI taxonomy): domain Eukaryota; kingdom Metazoa; phylum Chordata; order Crocodylia; family Crocodylidae; genus Crocodylus; species Crocodylus siamensis. Next base: position 121,115,562 of record NC_143397.1, on the reverse strand, counting down.
GCACTACTGAGCCTATAAGCATGCTGCAGGTTGTTCCTCCCAAGGTGGAGAACCTTGCATTTTTCAGTGTTGAACACCATCAGGTTCTCATCTGCCCATTTCATGAGTCTGTCCAGATCTGCCTGAATCACCCTCCTATCCTCAGGTGTGGCTGCTTTACCCCAGAGTTTGGTGTCGTCAGCGAGCTTGGCCAGTCTGCTTTTGACACCAGTGTCCACATCATTGATGAAGATGTTAAACAGTATAGGCCCTAGGACAGAGCCTTGTGGGACCCCACTGGTCACAGCACACCAAGACGATTGGCTCTCATCAACCACCACCCTCTGGGTCCTACCACAGAGCCAGTTCCCCAGCCAGCGAATCATGGTGACATCAAGGCTGCAATTAGCCAGTTTAGCCAAGAGGTGATCGTAGGATACCAGAAAGAAGGCTTTTTTAAAGTCAAGATATACGACATCGATCTCTTCCCCCTTTTCCAGGCAATAAGTCACCTGAACATAAAAGGAAATGAGATTGGTCAAGCAAAACCTACCCGCAATGAACCCATGCTGGGTATCCCTCAGGATATTGCTGTCAGCTAGTCTGTTAAGGATGGCCTCCTTGATAATCTTTTCCAAGAGCTTCCCCAGGATAGAGGTCAGGCTGATGGGCTTGTAGTTTGCTGGATCTACTTTCCTCCCATAATGAACAATGAAAGCAATTGATTCCATCAGCACTGCCTGAATAGAAAAGTTGGTTGTGACCATTCCCCCTGAATTTGCCCCTCCCTCCATGGAGCTGATGAAGGGAAGGGAAAGAAAAGAAATAGCAGCACTTTTGCAACATCTCCATGGTTCTATTTGGGGCAGAAAAATCAGGTGCCTTGCTTAAGACACACACTATTTTTGAAAGGTTACCTATTAGAAAATGTAAGCATGGTAGCAAATAAATATGGTAAATATTAACCTCCATAGTACTGGCATTTTTTAACCAATTAAATGATATGATATTTTAATGAAACTTTTTTGAATGTTTAGATTTTACCAGTGTCGTTCCTGTCATGCCATGAGTCCTCTTAAAGTAACCAAAGGAAATTGTATCTTAATTTGAGAGAAGAAACAAGTTGTTTAGTGACATAGGACTGGAAAAGGGCCAAAGTGGTCCCTATTTTCAAGAAGGGGAGGAAGGAGGATCTGAGTAATTATAGGCCAGTCAGTCTCACCTCCATCCTTGGAAAGGTGTTTTAAATGATTATGAATGATCATATTTGTGGGAATCCAGTGGGAAAAATAATGCAGCAGGGAAACCAGCATGGAATTGTAGCAGGTAGATCATGCCTGACCAGTCTGGTTTCATTTTATAACATGGTCGCAAAATGCTTAGACATAGGAATAGAGGTGGATGTTGTTTTCTTGGACTTTAGCAAGGCCTTCAATATGATATCTCATCCTATTCTCATAAATAAATTAAGAAGCTGTGACATAGATATTTACACATTTCGGTGGGTGGCAAATTGCTTAGCGGTCACACCCAGAGAGTGGTAGTAGATGGCTTGGTATTGACCTGGAAGGATGTGGGTAGTGAGGTCCTGCAGGGTTCAGTCCTTTTCAATTTCTTCATCAGTGACTTGGATGTGGGTGTGAAGTATACTCTGTCCAAGTTTGCGGATGATACTAAATTGTAAGGTGAAGTGCACACTCCAGAGGGTAGGGAATGACTGCAGGCAGATCTGAACAAGTTAGAAAAGTGGCCAGTACACAATAGGATGCAGTATAAGAAGGACAAGTACAGAATGCTGCACTTCCCCTCTATGCAGCATTGGTCAGACTGCAGTTGGAGTACCGCATCCAGTTTTGGGCACCATACTTCAAGAAGGATGTTGATAGATTCAAGAGGGTCCAGAGGAGGGCCACTCAAGAGGGCCCAGAGGAGGGCCTAGACTAACACTGGGCTTCTCAGAACTCAGCCCTTGTATGTTCAACCTCAGCCCTTTTTCCTTTAGCTGAGGCCCATCACAGACACTCACCCTGAAAGCCACAATTCATTCATACAAATTCTTCTGGCCATCAGGCCTAAGGAGCATTGGGCAATGTTATAGTAAGATCTTGTGAGAATCCAGATGTAGTACAAATTCTCAGATGGTCATCAGTCTTCCTCAGATGCTAATGGTGACTCTTTGTTCCAAGTTCTACATATAGAACTTCTGGCCCTTGTGGTCCTGGGTCCCTGACAGCTTGCATCATTTTCTCAGTTTGATAAAAAGTTAGTGAAGTATATTACTTAAAGTAAGTAAAATCCCAAACAGGCCAGGATTTCCAGGCTTCATGGGAGAAGGAGAGCTGGTATTGTGCTAAGTTATATTTCCTATTAATGTAAAGTCTATGTTACCCTATGAAAAGAAATCCCTCAGCATTGTGGTAATACTTTTTATAAAAGGACTCCAAAGAAAGTGGGCAATAGAAAAAGCCCTGTTTACCAGGAGTCACCTGCAAGTAACATAGGGTCCTGAGGTCTACCAATCATCCATTGTGCTAGGCCGGGTGACTGGGAAGAAATCTTGTCCTGGCCAATAGAAAAGCCTGTAGAAAATCCTGCAAGGGCAAACATATGAAACTTCCTGCCTCACTGATTCATTCAGTGGGTTTTTGTACAGAGGGTTGAGAGAGAATTGAACCATCAGATAAGGAAAAACCTTCACAGCTGGCTCTAGTTAACCATCAATTCCTTCAGGAGCTGCTGAGATTGGGAGCATTCTGGGGCTTGTGAAACCCAATCATTTCAGGAGGTAGAGAAACAACATCCAGAAAGCTTGAATATTTATGGGGTGCCACCTGGGGAACTGTTCCAGAGAGGTACAGAAATACATCTTGATCTGTAGCTGGAGGAAAACTAGGAGCAGGTTGGAATTTGCCTTCACAGGAAACTTTGGATTTGCTAAAGATATAAGAGAACTCATGTGGAAATAGGACTAAATAGGAGTAGGTGATGATAAACTAATACTTTAAAAACTCATACATTTTCCACACTCTCACCCTGTAAGGAAAGCCAAATTATCCAGACTATCTGGGCAAACATCTCAGTAACATTACATTTAGACATTTCTTTAAACAAGGATGATATAGAAGTGTAACAGTTCAATCTAAAAGCAGAAAAGTTTATTCAAGTGTGAGTGTCTTTTTTATCTATGTCAAAACACAGCAGAGTGTTGTTATGGATCAGCTAAGAATGAGCAAATGATCTGCTTTGCCATTGTTACAGCTTTTGATAAACATATTTGCAAAGTTTTTTTTCATATTTTCCTAATCTAGTGGGGCTAGTGAATACACTAGTTTATTATTAAAATTTTCCTCCTATTCAGTTGTTTTGTTTGTTTGTTTTTAATTTGGCAGGTCATTTAAATCATACTGTATTACGTTTGATGTAAGCAATTCATACCAGTTTTCAATACCTTCCCCCCAAGCTTCAGAAAATATGTTTCTGGATTCCCTTTCACAGCTGTTCAGCTGATATTCCAAGCAAAATGAGAAAGAAATGTTTTATGGTCTAAAGTGAATAATGACTTTTTCCGCTGTATAAATACCCCCACATGTAAGAAGAAATGAGGGGAGAAAAGCATAAACTGATTTGCAACATTCCCACAAATATTTGTTCAATATCCCAGTGATATAATTGGAGTCATTTTTAAAACCCTTTCAAAATGTCTGAATTTGGTAAATACAAAGTGGTATTCACAGTTCTCTCTCTTTGGTATCAGAAAGCAAATACCTGGTATCAGGTATTAAAGGTATTAGGTTTTCTTTTTATCAGAATGGCAAAACTCTTCATAAATATTTAGCATATTTTTCTACTTATGTTTTCCCATCCCAAAATATCCAAAATTTTTCCTTCCTCCTAAAACATTACATGTCAGGTTCAAAGCCTGAATATTTAAGAAATACAGGCATACCTCGTTTTATTGTGCTTCGCTTTATTGCACTTTGCATATATTGCTTTTTTTTACAAATTGAAGGTTTGTGGCAACCCTGCGTCGAGCAAGTCTATCGGCGGCATTTTTCCATTGGTGCCATTTTTCCAACAGCATTTGCTCACTTCGTGTCTCTGTGTCACATTTTGGTAATTCTTGCAATATTTCAAACTTTTTCATTATTATTATATTTGTTATGGTGATCTGTGATCTTTTGAAAGAAGTTCTACTGTGGGTAAAATGCTATCAAACAGCATCGCATGCTACAGAGAAATCTTTCATGAAAGGAAGAGTCAATCGATGCAGCAAACTTCATTGTTGTCTTATTTTAAGAAATTGCCACAGCCACCCCAATCTTCAGCAACCACCACCCTGATCAGTCAGCAGCCATCAACATCGAGGCAAGACCTTCCACCAGCAAAAAGATTACAACTCGCTGAAGGCTCAGATGATGGTTAGCATTTTTTAGCAATGAAGTATTTTTTAATTAAGGTATGTACATTGGTTTTTTAGACATAATGCTATTGCACACTTAATAGACTATAGTATAGTGTAAACATAACTTTTATATGCACTGGGAAAGCAAAAAATTCGTGTGACTCGCTTTATTGCGATATTCGCTTTATTGCGGTGGTCTGGAACCGAACCCGCAATATCTCCGAGGTATGCCTGTACAATTATCCTGTTGAGAATCAGACTTTGAGTGATGTTCAGGACTATCATTTAGAAAGTATTCATTAAATATTTTCACATTTTATGTAGAACTAGCAAACTGCCTGTCAAGAATGATGGGGGCAGGGGTGGTGGGGACAGAGCCCTGCATCTAGCCGTGCCACCCCCACCATCACTCCAGGTCCAGGCTTGCTCCCCACCATCCCACTGCCACTCTGGGTCCAGCCCCACTCCCCCACCTCCTGCTGTTGGCCTTGGTCCAGCCCCACTCCCCCTGCCACTCTGGGTCTAGTCCTGCTTCTCCTGCCACTCCCGGTCGAGCTCCACTCCCCACATCCTGCTGCTGCTCCAGGTGCAGCCCCTCTTCCTCCACTACTCTGGGCTTGGCCCCGCTCCCCCGTTCCACCGCTTCAGGCTCAGCTTTGCTCCCCACTCTGCTGCTCCACGTTTGGCCCCACTTCCCCACTCCCCCCACTATTCGCGCCCCAACTCCCCACCACGCCATGTCCAGCCCCCTCCCGCTGCTGCTCTGTGTTTGGCCCAATGCACCCCTCATTCCCTGCTACTCCACCCCTCACCACTGGTGCCTCCCAGGAAGCAGGGGGGAAGCTTGCATGTGGTGGCTGCAGCCACCACCCAGCACTCTGTGCTGCCACTGCTCTGCATCTGGCAATGTGCACCCCACCTACCTGCCTCCCATAGGCAGTGAAAGTTGGGGGCTAATGGGGCTCAGCCCTCCCAAACACAGGGCAGCCCAGTCACAGCTTGCTGCAGCAGGAGGGGAGAGGCGGGGGCAGAGATACCCTGAGCAGCCAGGATTGCAGGCACCCCAGCAGGCAGGTAAGTTTCTTTCTATCTAGTTTCTTTTTGACTGCCTGGGCTTGGGGGGAGTGCAGATCAAGACCCCCACAGTGCAGGAGGGTGTGGTGCAGAGGAGAATTATTCACCCTTGCCCCACCCCCTCCTGTACTGTGGTAATTACTCCATGACCTGGCCTGGCCTGACTGGGACCCCATTCATGGTAAATGGGGCCCTGGCTGGGCTGGGCCAGGTCGTAGGACAATAAAAGCCTGCAGGCCTCTAAGCATGTACATGGGGCAAGGGTGGGCTGCAGTTTTGGGCTGGGCTCAGTCTCCGCTCCCTGCCTCACTGCTGTTGCTTTGATAACAGCATGACACCATGTGCCTCGCTGCTCGGACCACCCAGTGGTGAGACTCGCATGGCTCTGCACTGTGCCACTGTCAAAGCAGCAGCAGCGAGGCAGGGACAGCAGGGAGCAGAGGCTGATCCCAGCCTGCAGCTTCAGCCCACCCCTGCCCCATGCACAGATCAGGAGGCCACATGCCCCCACACTTGGATCCCTGGTGGTGCACCTGACTGGGCTCTGATTGTTCCACAACACAGCCTAGCAGCACATGCAGCAGGAGGAGCTCCCCAACCCTGTCCCTGGAGAAGCCACCAGGCTCCGATTGTCCCATGACCTGACTTGGACTGTGCACAGCTCACCCCCAACCCCCACCGGGAACAGTCCAGCATAGCCCCAGACCCAATACCCTCCCTCCATGCCCGCCTGTGCAAGCCAATCACCACCTGCCCTATCATAAGTGTGCATGCACAGTTGGCCTGAAGTGTTAAGGACAGATAGACAGATGGACCAAGGCTTTTATTACATTAAAATGGTTTATTCTCCATTCAGTGAAAAAACATGTCATATCTCCAGTTTTTTCAGAGTCCAGCTTCAAATTTTTATTAATAGTATAAAAGTGATTCCTAGATTTGGTTCTTAATTTGGATTATTTTTTTCATTACTATGAGTGCTTCCCTGTCACCTGTCCTAAACTGAAAATATTGTAGTATCTTTGGTTAGAGAGAAGTAGTTGGCATGTTAGTCTAAATTTAGGCACAAGACAGAGTAGATTTACACCTTATAGGGTGCATCTACATGAAATGCTGACTACACAGTAGCTGAATAATCCTGCACAGTAGCGTGTCACAGCACAGACAGTGCTAATATGCTACTGCACAGTATTGTTAGGTTACTGTGCAGTAGGGCTGTGCGAAGTGGGCCCTATTTCATTCGGATTTGGTCTGAATTGGGGACAGTGATTTGATTCGTTGATTCAGATCATTGTCCTTGATTCAATTCTGCCAAATCTGAATCTGAAGATTCAGTGCTGATTCAGAGAATCAGCAATTGGGCCATAAACACAGCTTTAAATGTTTTTTTCCATATACCCCAAGGTACCAAGTGAGGCTTGTGAATGCTGCGATGCTGGGGCAAATGGAGCATCCCACAGGAGTGTGGGTAGGCGGGGGGGCATGTGCTTAGCGGCAAACCTGAAAGTGGACGAGAAGTACTTCCTGTCCAACTCTGGGTCCACCAGGGAGCATGCAGGGCCCCACCCCATGGTTCCCCCACTTGGTGATCAGCTGTGGGGGGACCCTGGGTGCCCCTCCAGACCCAGTCGCTGAGGTGGAGGGTCCAGGAGGGGCCCCCAGCATGCTCTCCAGTGGACCCAGAAGTTGACTACAAGTGTTTCTGGTCCACTTCGGGGTTTGCTGAAGAGTGTGCTAGGGAGCCCCCCACACTTCTGTGGGACCCTTCATGCACCCCAACATAGCAGCATTCACGAGCTGCCTGCTACCTAGAGGTATGTAGAAACAACATTTAAAGCTGTCTCTATGTCTGAATTGCTGAATCTTTCTGAATCTCGGAGTGTTCCGATTCAATTTGGAGTGATTAAAAGGTGTTCTGATTCAATGTGGATTCAGAGATTCACCCATTGAATTGGACCAAATCTCCACTGAATCAAATCAGGGACTAAAACTTTGCACAGCCCTACTGCACAGTAGCGTCACTTTAAAGACATTCACCCGTGTTACTATGCAGTAACTCCAGTTATTGCACATTTATTTAGTACTTGCTCATCCAAGTACTAAATAAGTAAGAAAATAGTAAATAAATGCACTGTAACCACTACGAAGTAGTATCTATGTGGAAGTAAACAGCCAGAAAAGTAGGCAGCACTGCTAAGTGGCTAGAAAAGGAGATGGTGCTCCCAAAAGAATGGCTTACCACAAGACAGTGTGTTCACTCCACTTTTATTTAATATTACATTAACAATCAGCCACTTCCTGTTGAATGTCAGTGTTTCATCTGTGCTAGAGAAATGTTTCATCTATGCTGAATTACCACACAGCAGAAGCATTCTGAGGACATAGAGAAGATCTTTGAGAGGGCACTGAACAAGATTTTAGATTACTACCTAAACAATTATCTCAAACCCAACCTTAGCAAAATCCAAATCTGTGCTTTCCATCTGAGGAACCAGGATGTGGAAAGATACCTGTATGTCACCTTGGGTGACTAGAGTCTTGAACATCAGAAACACCTGGTCTATTTGGGGGATAACACTGGACCATACACAAAGTTACAAAAACCACATATTACATACCAAAGCCAAAGTCAACATGCTTAATAACATTCTTCATAAACTCGCAGATTCCAAGTGGGGAACACATCCATCCACCCTATGCGCTACTGCCTTAACATTTTGTTTCTTTGTGGCTGAATATGCCCGCACCACCTGGGGATGCTCAAGTCACAGTAAACAGATTGACACCACCAAGCAGAATTATAATAGGCCTCCTAAAACCCACCTCTGTTTCCTGCCTCTACGCACTATCTGGCATAGTACCCACTTACATCAGAAGGGAAGTAGCAAGTACAGATACAAGAGTCAGATGACCACCACCCGGTGTATGAACATGAACCAGTGCACCATTATCTCTCTTTGAGAAACAGCTTTTTGTCCTCCACTATACCATTGACCACATCACCTGAGTCAGCCAGAACTACCCTCTGGCAAAAAGACTGGCAGAAACTAGGTGACAAAGCTGTTGAATGAAACCAGTGAGGAATTACCTCCAGTAATGAGTTAGCATCTGGCTCCAACTACAAATGGCATACATGGCGGAGCCTGAAAATATTGAGAGCGGGTTTCAGAAGACATAACTTTCTCATGAAATCATGGTGCCTCTATGTGACCAACCAATATGTTTGTCAGGAGAGGCAAACCACAGATCATCTCCTGAGATGGCCTGTAGTACCAAAATGTACCTCACAAGATCTGGCAACATCAGTACCAGAAGAAGTGGCCTTTGCAGAATATTGGGAACAGACCATATAGAAAAGTTGGATTGGAGACATGACAAAGAAGTCATGTCTCATATAGATACACCCGTAGATAAACAAAATCAGAGCTGTATATAGCATAAACTTTTGTGAGTGCATGTCAATTTTGGTCAACATTATACTATTTAAAGTTCCAATGTTTCAGCAGAATTGTTTCCCAACTACCAATTTCATAGTTCTTAGTGCTTTAACCTTCATTCTCGATTTCATTGAACTGTATGCATTTTTCTGATGTTTACAGGGAAGGTAGCAGCAGAGCATCTCATGGCATGTCCTTTGAAGAACATATATGACTTATATTAACCAAATGTTTTGGATTTTTTTAAAAATTGTCAAATGGTTAAAAAAAAATCTGTTTTCACTCTACTTAAAAGTGAAACACAAAAGGTTATTTTGCATTAGATATGACCAGAGAATTCCATGATCACACAATTTTCTCAGATTCATTGAATGTAGGTGTGGTGTGAATCCCATTCATACATATTGCAAAATTGCTTTTCTTCATTGCCTGCTATATTTAGACAAGGATTTAGTTACCAAAGTTTCTTTTCAAAGTCAGCTAGATTTTGTTCAGTCTTGAAAATGAATTTGTATAATTTCTACTTAACATTAAAATTAATGTCATGTGTTCACCTAGCCACATAATAGATCCAAAGACTTGTGAATCTTAACCTTTATAATGCTATCAATTCTTTCTAAACTGAATTAGTTGAAGTTGGTCTTAATGTATAGAAAAAGAGACAGAGGAAGGGAAAGTGAGGGATTAAATAAGAATGAATGGCTTTTGCCATTCATTTATAATTCAGCTATCCCAAACACATGATCGTAAAAATCTTTAAATCACCCTTTATCACTCTATATTGTACAACTGTACAATTGCACAGGTCAGCTTAATGGCAAAAATATTCTTTGCATTGCTGCTACTATACATGTAGACCCTCTCTACACATGCAGGTAAAGGCACAATGTGATCTAATGCATGATACACACAATCAGTCTCCTGCCATGCCACATGGGCATGGCAGAGAGCCAATGGCAGAGCTGTGCATTAGATCCCATCACACCTTATTGCTGATGCAGTGGGTTCCCCCTACATGGGCAAGAAGCAAGCTCCCACAGCTGGTAGCCCCCTCAGGTGAGGGGATCAGATAAGACAGAGCAGATGAGAAAGTTCTGCATTAATGACTGAGAAGGGAGTGGGAACACTGCAAGAAATGATAAGATGAGCAGAGGTGGAAAATCATGTTTTATTTTGCCGTGGCAAGGTGGGAATTGCTGCAATCTTTTTAGAGAGAGAGAAAGAGTTCCAAACACAGCAAGACAGGAGAAAGGAGGGAAACAAGACATGATAATAGGAATGGCAACATCAGATGAGTATGGGTAGTGGTGGGGTGACAGTGGGAGGTGGAAGAACAGGAGGACAGATGCTATTCTGTGATGTAGAGGGGTGTTTGTGTAAGATTTTTGAGTGATTGGGAGATGAAAAAAACATCAAAAAAATAAAAACCTACAAGGGATCTGTAGGTGTGCTCTGCTGTCCTTACTGCCTGAGAAAGCTCCCCTCTATCATAGGCAACATCTCTGCTTCCCACATAACAGACTCTATTGGTGAGAAAGCAAGGCTAGACTGTTACAGCATCTACCAATCCTATCTCCAGTGCTGATTCTTTACTGACTGATAAAAGCCATCCCTATGTAGCTGCAACCAATGACTGTCCAAATTGGCTTGAGGGACAGACCAGACTGTGACATTGGGTTATTTATATGGCTATCAAATGATTAAAGAATTTGATTTTGATTAGTTGTGCAAATAAAAAAAAAATTGCAATTAATCATGATTTTAATCACACACATATAAACTCTAATTTTTGCACAGAAAAACTCAACATGGTGCAAAATTATGCAGGTACTTTGGTTGAGGAGTGCATGTGGGGGGGGTGTATAGGGAGAATTTGTAAAGGTGCGGGGGGCTGTGGGGGTGTGTGTGTGGTCTGGAGCCTGGGGAGGGGGTGGTCCCTGCACACCCTGGCAGAACGTGGGTCAGGAGTGAACGACAGCAGCAGGGCTGGGGGGGCGCTGTGGATTGGGAATAAGGGACAGGGCATGAGAATATTACCACCCCCCCACAAGTGTCTTTTTTTTTAACTGGAAATTTGGTAACCCTACAGGAATGCAGCTTGGCAGCATGTAGAGCATCATCCAGCAGGTAAGTCTGTGGAGGGGAAGGGGGGGGACAGGGGGAGGGGGGCATATCAAGGCCCCCATGGTGAGGGAGGGAGTGGGGCAGGAGCAGGGGAAGAGGCAGGGGTTGGAGTGAATGGGGCCCCAGAGCTGTGGTGGGTCATAGGATGGAGCTGTGAGCGGCTCATTCAGGGGCACCAGGGGGGCAGGCATGGCTCCTCCCTGCTGCACGCACCCCCAGGAAAAGCTTGGGAGGCACATGCCCCCTGGATTTGTGCAGGGGGTTGAGGTGGCTGCCTGCTGCAGGCTAGGGCTCTGCACCCGGCTGCCTTTGCCCCAGCAGCCACACAATGCCATGTTGTGCCTCTCGCCATTGGGCAGGCAGGGGACACATGGTGCCTCCAGCATGCAGCTCTTGGAGCAAAGGCAGCAAGGCACAGAGCCTCAGCCCTCAGTGACCTGCCCACCTCTTCTCTGTACATGAATCTGGGGGGCATGTGCCCCTTTTGCCTCCCCTTCGGGTGCATGCAGCAGAAGAGATCTACACACCACCCTGCACTCTTAAATGAGTCACCCATGGCTCCATCCCGTGACCCGCCCCAGCCCCAGGGCCCCATTCACCTCAGCCCCTGCCCCTGTCCTGCCCCACTCCCTCACCATGGGGGCCTCGATCTGTCCCCCTCACCTCTTCCCTCTCCCCCTGTCCCTTCCCCTTCACAGACTTACCTGACTTACAAAAATTTTCCCTCTAGACAGAGACCACCTTTGGAAAATGTCAGACTAAATGGGAAAAAAACTTGGGGAAAAGTGGAACTCTGAGTGCAAAGTTTTAGAATGGAAGCACTTATTATTGTGGACACTAATGTCTTGCTGAGTTTCTTATGCATTCACATAAAGACTATGCCTACAGTAGACGAGCTAAGAAGAAGAAAGGGAAGATGAAGAAAATAATGATACATTACAAGGTTGTACACTTCTATAGGCCAAGATAATTGCATCCAACAGTGGTTCCTTAGTTTCTGCCATTCTTCCCATAAGTTCCCTTTGTGTCATATTACCATCTCTCCCTAGTTCAAGGACTCTGCAATTCCACCACACATTCCCCCCTGTGCCAGGGGCTTTGAGCATTCTTCACCACCATCCACAAACTATGCCAAGGACTCTGCCTCCCCTCTTTCCTCAACTCCCTATTCCTGCACATCACTCTTCTACCTTTTCTTTTAGTCAGGAATTAAGTCGCTCAGAATGTCTACCCTTCTAACTGCATGGGTATGATGGCACAGTGGAAAGGGTTTTGCTGGAAGGTGCTAATGAGGGCCACTAACCAGCTTTTTGGACTACAGACAAGAATAGAGGTGGTAAAAACTACTGGCTCTGCTCACCAGGTGCTCCATATGTCCAGGCTTTCTCTCCTTCCATTTTTCTGATTTTCACCAAAATCAATAAAGTTCTGCCCATTGATCCTTAGAACTTTCTCTGATTTATCAGAATTGTCAAGTATAGAATTAAAACATTATCACATTATAGGCAAACAGAGAAATGCTGTAAATCTGTGTGTAGGGTCTTACTTCATTTGGCCAATTATCCTTGGCTTCAAAGATTCATAGATTCTTAGTTCTAAAGCCTGAAGGCACCACTGGGATCAGTTGCTCTGACCTGCTGTATAACACAGGCCAGAAGACTGCCCTGACTTAATTCCTATTTGAACTGGAGCAGATCTTTTAGAAATTAAAAATTTCTAGTGGTGATGGTAAGTCATTCCAATGGTTAATTACCTTCTCTGGTAAAAAAAAATTGTTAGGTCTGAATTTATCTACTTTCAACATCCCACTGTTGGATCTTGCTATACTGTTGCCTGCTAGACTGAACACACTCCTAACACTTCTTTGTTCTGCATGTCAGTATTTATAGATTGTGCTCAGTCTCCCTTCTGCTTCATAAGCTTTTGAGTCTTTCACTATAAAGCAGATTTTCCAATCTAATAATTATTTTCATGGATCTTCTCTGAAACCCCTCCAACTTTTCAGCATCTTTCATGAATTGCGAATATCAGAACTAGACACAGTATTGCAATAGCAGCTGCCCTAGTGCCAAATGCAGAGGTAATTTAATCTCTTTACCCATACTCAGCATTCCCCTGTTTATACACCCAAGGATCACTGTTCAGCCCCTGGTCAGCTGATTAACCATTGGGACTCCTAACTCGCTTCATTGTCACTGGCTTCCAGGATAGAGTCCTTCTTTCTGTAAGTATAACCTACCTTCTTTGTTCTTAAAACTATCCATTTGGCCCTTCTGAAACATGTGGCTGATTTGTAATCAGCTTCAGAAACAGCCAGGATAACTTTCTATCAGTTATCTCTCCCCTTTATTATTTATCCTCCACCCTCCACCAAGCTTTGTAAGCTCTGCAAACTTTTTAAATCATGATTTTTTTTCCCCCAACAAGACCAGATCTTTGATAAAAGCGGTCAATAGTGTAGGGACAGGAAACTGTTCCTGGGTCAGGAAACTATACATCTAGAACAGGGATGAGCAATTATTTGGGCCCAGGGTCCACATAAGGAGTTTCGATGAGTTGTTGCAGACTAGGTCAGCACCACTCCCACCCCCTGCCATGCAACAACTCACCAACATTCCCTATGGAGCTTTGGGTGGGTAGGGAGCAGTGTTTTGTGGTGGGTGACTTTGGGATCTGGGGGCCAGGTCATGGGGCGGTGAAAGCCCAGGGTCAAGGCATGGGTGATCCACTCCCTGCACACCCTGTCCTTTGAGGTCTGAGTGGAAAGGGGGGATGAGCATGTACATATGTGCAGTGGGGGCTGCCTGGGTGCTAGGTCCTGGGAGCCAGCTGGTGGTGAGAAGGACGGAGAGGTGGAGGGCACATGCAGCAGAGCTCACCCATGGCTCTCACTGCAGTGCTCTGCATAGGGCCAAAACCCACATGGGGCAGCCCATGCCGTGCACCAGCCTGCATCTGCTGCCCCAGCCCTGGCCCCAGCTCCACACAGGACACAGCTTCTGGTGGGGCTGTTCCTGGTGCAGCTGCCAGCCATCTGGGTGTTGCTCTGTTCTCCTCACCTGCAGTGGGAGCCACCTGGCTGAAGCTTCCCCAACACCTGCCCACCTGGAGCAGTGCAGCAGGGGCAGGAAGGGAAGGAAGAGCCACCATTGGAGGTGATGGGAGCTAAACAGCACCTGGCCAGCTGCTGCCACACTGGGAACAACCCTGCTGGAAGCTGTGCTTGCTGTCCAAGGCCCAGGCCAGTGGGGCTATTTTGCTGTCCTCACCTCCAGCAGCTGCTCCTCCTCCTGCCCCTGCCCCTGCCTCTGCCCAGGTAATGGGGAAGCTTCAGGCAGGCAGCTCCTCCCCTAGTACAGGGGGCTTCAGCTCCAACTCCTGGCTGTCTTCCACCCACTCCACCTACCTACAGGTGGCTGATCATCACACTGAGCTGGATGAGGGGGTGGAAGCTGGCTGGGAGCTGGAGCCAGAGCTCTGTGCACTGGATGAAAAGCCACCTGGCTGAAGTTTCCCCTCCCCACCCACTCAGAGTGGCACAGCAGGGGCAGGGGCAAGGGCAGGGGCAGGGGCAGGAGAAGGAGCCACCACTAGAGGCAAGGGGATCAGAAGAGACCCACCGGCTCAGGGCCTGACCAGCACATGCAGCTTCCAGTGGGGCTGTTCCTGCAGCCAGCTGGCTGCTGCTCTGCTCCCTGTGCCTCCAGTGGTGCCTCCTCCTTCCAATCCTGTCCCTGCTGAACTGCTTCAGGTTGGCAGGGGTGAAGCTTCAGCCGGGCAGCTTCCAACTCAAATCATGGGGAATGGAGCAGCATGAACTTCCCCACCTGGAATGCGTGTGGCTCAGCCCCATGCAGAGCACCTTTTGGCAGGCCAAATCCGGACCTTGGGCCATATTTTGCCCACCCCTGCTCATGAAACACACCCATTTGATGATGACTCCTCGTTTACAAACATATTTTGAAACCTGTCAGGGAGCCAGGTATTTAATATATTTAATGTGTGCCATATTGATTTTGTTGACTTCTAGTTCATAGTCAAAACATCACGTGGTAACAAATCAAGTGCATTTCAGAGTCTATTATTAGCTCAAAACTATTGCTTAGTCAACCAAACCTGGTAGCTCATAAAAAAGGTATCATATTATTTGTACAAAGTCGACTTTCTAAAGACGTGTGTAGACTGGCATTGATTGCATTATCCTTCTTTAACTATTATAGGAGTACCACTGTTTTTCCCAGACCCAATGTCAAGCTGACAGACCTATAATTACCTGGGTTGCCTTATTTACCTTTTTTCATTTTCACCAATAAGCAGATTTGTTCCAGTCCTCTGGAACTTCCTCACTCTTTTAGAACGTAGTGAAAATCAGCAGTGTAAGCCAATGTCCTCTTCTACCTGCTCTCCCAGTTGATGGGAAGCCATTTAAACATTTTGAGTCTCCCACAGGAACCAGTAGATGTGTGGGAGGCTACTTTGAAGCACCGTAATTACAGTGCATTGAAGCAGACTTGATTAATCAAGTTTGCCAGAGCAGAGTAATTAGCATGCCTCCAGCAGCCTCTGCGTCTCATGTATTAGTGTCCCTGCACTTCAAAATGGTGATGGGGTGCTTTAACTAAAGCTCATTCAGTGACAGACATATTGCCATCTTGAAGCTTGGGGATGCTGATACGTGAGATGCTGCAAGTGCTTTAATTAGAGTATCTCTTGGAGCTGTTTTAATTAAAGTGCAACCTCCCCCACCCTCAAAGCATATGTAAAAAGACCTAGTATGTCTAAGAAACATTAACCCTAACTTCAGAGTAAAGCAAATCACAGTTCAAGGAGGAGGACCTGCCCATGTTTTGTCCAGTAACCTAGTAGTTAGGTTATTCCTTATTTTAGGATGTGAGAGTCCTGGATTTTAGGCATCACATGTGGATCTACGTTTCTCAAGAAAATGCCAGTGAGGAGAATGGGTTTTCTGGGACTTATCCAAGGTAGAGTAGACTTGTAGGCACCTAAGTTAACATAGGTGGAAGAGAAATTGACCCCAAATGTATTCAAGTCATTATCCGTTGCAGCTAAGCAATGGTTAATGATCGATCCCTCTTAATCCTACAAGATGAAGTCTACTATAGATTTTTTCCATGCTGGCTACAATACTTTCTGATAGGAAATTGCCACCTGCAAATTTCAAAAATTCCTCAGACATTTTGGTACTGGCAGCATGAAACTCTGACATATATCACTCAGACTGAAACCTCTCATCATACTGCAGGGTTGTTTTTTTCCTATCCATTATGGATAGGTGCTTAAAGAGCTGGTCATTTTATACTGCAGACACCATCTAGTATTTTATTTTGTGATTTATTTGCTTGGACATTAATTCATAAGTATTCCAGATAATTAGCACCTACCTTAGCAATGACACAGAAATAGATAATGCCACTTTTGACATAAAAAGCCAGTCCTGTTCTTTTGCACACTTGATCGTCCTCTTTCCTTTCCTCTTTTGGCAAGAAGTACCAGTAATAGAAACATGGGAGACCTCAATTCTTTCTCACCCACTCAAGTTACTTAGTCAATAATAGGAAACTAAAAATTCACATCAAACAAGCTGTATCCAAGAGTTGTTCACTAATGTTTATAAAGGACTTCTAGAGGTTATAAAGGGGGAAGTATTGCTATTGCTGTTCAGGTCATTAGTGTTGTTGCTATTGTTGTTATTATCAAATGTACTTACTCAAAGAGGTCTTGCTGTATTCTCCATATGCATAGCTTTCATATGCAGAGCTTTCTTCAAAGAAGAAAGCTCTTTGTCCTACTAAATGAACGTTTATCCAAAGGGGAAAATAAGTTGATAAAATCTGGCTTTTCCCCTGAAAAACACTGAATTCTTTCTCTCTTGACAGCTTTTTTCTTATCCTCCAGGGACATCTCATATTCAGCATAAAGTCTTGATATTTCAGGAAAATCAGGTAAAACAGCATAATTCTTAGGCTCTCCACTGTTGGCATTGTGGAGAAAGAATCCTAGAGTGTTCAGAACAAGTTTTTTTTCTGTGTTTGTTTATGTAGTTAATTTGTTTTAAATAGCAAATCTACTAACTTGTAAAAATAAAAATAAAAAATTCAGAAAACTCTGTCATTCAAAAAAGCATATAAAAAACCAGGAATATCTTGTCAAGATGTTCTATAAATACATTGCTAAACTCCCCTTTACTTAATAAAGTTCACATTAAAACCACCTCTTCAGAGTTCTGGTAGAAGTAAGAATCATTCTGAGTTACTTAAACTGAAATACCTGTACTGCTTGCTTAGAATAGCGATGAAGGATGTCAAAGGGCATTCCTAAAGCTCAAACAAACATTAATATGCCTCCAATATTCTTGCACATGGGTTTCAACTCTTCTTTTGAAATGTGTATGGAAGCCAGAAAACCTGGCTAGGAGTCATTCTTCTTCAGACCCTGGAGGGTGAAGAAAAAATTATTACGTACATTTCTAGTCTGGTGACTTATGTGGAATGAAATTATCTGGTCCTTAAAAGTAATAGAGGCTCCATCTGTAGTCAGAACCCTGTGGCAGTCTGACCCTTCTTTTTCTAAAGGGTAGATATTGGCAATGCCAGTATAAGACCCACAACTTTGACTCCACCTTTACCAATTATTATATAGGCACTTCTTCCTACAATCATTTTGTTTTCTTTATGGAAATACCTTGCAAACCCACCTCCTACAGAAAAAAAATAACTTAAGTGTTCAGAAGATTCATTTGAATGCATTTATGACCTTAAAGTGGGCATATAGGACCAGATTCTGTTCCACCTACTGGATTATCCGAGAGTATGGAACACCAAGAATCACATGCAAGTCCAAGAGCCACTCCAATTAAAGTGCCACTGCATCTGGAGTATCAGCATCTCTACACTCCAAAATGGCAGTGGGGGCATGTGAAATAAAGCTCACTCAATGAGCTTTAGTTCAAGTGCCTCCACCACCATATGATGTGGAAGGCTGCTGGAGCACAGTAATTGCCATGCTCCGCCCCAGTTTAACAGCTCAACATGCTGTGGTCTCAGGCATACATGTAAATGCTGTGCTCGGGAGAAGTGAACTCTAGCGTGAACAGCACTAGATTTTATTGCTACGTGCTAATTGCAAATGTAGGTGCACCCAGTGAGGTGTTTCTCTGCAGTCCCAAGTTAGGCACCTATGTGATACTGGGATTCACAGCCTGAAATCCTTTTCTGGGCCAACCCTTCGTGCACAGGTGAATGTGTCACTTTTCTTTTAAGAACCAGTGCCTATTTTTGGCTGAAGAGGCACTAGTAATTTATGTACTTCCTCAGGAAGAGGGAGACTTGGTTTCTAAGACCGCTTCAGCCTGAAGGGATCCAAAATTGCTTCCCAGGAGGGCTCCGTAACCAGTAGGATATCAAACTGTCTGGTTCTCCCTTGGAGGAGAAGAAAAACTTGGGCTATCTTTCCTATAGACAGATGTGTTTCCTTTTTCTAAGTACTAACTGCCTAATGCAAAATACAAAAGGAGTTTTGGCCATGGGGACTGGAACCCACTTCCTTCCCCTCCACCCTAATGGGGAATGCTGGCCTCAATGAATTACTTGGGATATACGCTCTTGCTTGGTTGCTTTGTGGCCCATCTTCAACAGACAATCTCTCTCCTACAGCCTGCCGGTTAGGCTCTGCTTCTGAGCGGTGAGATGTTGGTTTGAGTTTCCTCAGACTAAAGAGAGTCTAGAACTCAGTTCTTCATTTCTTGGTGAGTCCTCTAGCTATTAGGACATTTTGCAAATAGTGGAAATCACCACTGGCCATATTCTCAAATGACAATGGTTGCTTTGAAGAGAGAGCAAAAAAAGATGGAGAAAGAGAGAGCATGTACATCATGCCTCAAATGCACTCCATGGGCTACTGCTAATTCTCTAACTGACTCTCTGTATGCCTGAAGAAGGGTGTTTCTGCCCAAAAGCTTGCAAAGAACAATTTTCCCAACTATTTAATTGACCTAATAAAAGATATTACCCAAAGAACTTTGTCTGTTAATTCTCTAAGCACTTTCCATTAGTAAGCACAGTTGCATGTCAAGCTGATTTTCCTCCTCCTTTCCAGTTGCTAGCTACATTAATATATGCATTAAATATAGCCCAAAAAAACCATTATATACTCTTCCTAATATTATTTTTCCATGTAAGCAACCAATATAGCTGCCATAGAGATGTTGTGTTACCACCAAGAGGAAGGGAATTGTCTGTGAGATAATCCCGAAATTAAAATGTGAACCATACTGAAAAAAATGTCTGAGAACTTCACATCTAGACCTGTATTAAAAATAGATTGATCTGACAGATTACCAGAAACTTGCAACATCCACTGGAAGATATGAAAATAAATTAACTGCATAAGAGTCATAACTCAATTTTCATAAGTGAAAGTAAAAGCAGGCATATTCTTTACACTAGGCATGAGAATTTAACCACAAATATCTCATTAGTGCTAATTTGATATTATTGGGTCTGTTGCTGCAGTGTTCCAAAGTTAAATCCCCAAGCACAGCACTAATAATACACCCCAAGTTCTGTATCTTCTGATCATATTGAACTATTCTTTGCAATTAAATGAGTTTCCTTAAGGAACACTAAAACCTCTAAAGTAACAGATTCTTTTATAGGACACATTTATATGCTAAAGGAATCTCAAGTATCTAGTGTCAGAAAGAGGACCTCATTATAGCCAGAGTTTGAATTGAGTAGCATGTGCAGTTAGTAGGAAAAGGTTCTGAAAATTGCCATGATTTAACAACTGCAGCCCAAGTTGTCAGACAGGGTTAAGAAATCTAAATACTTCAGTCAAGAAAAGTATTTGTTAGCTATAGAAGATAACCCTGAAGTAATAGGAGCACTCAATGTAGAAAATGTTGTTATATATCACTCCTTGAAATCTCCATATGTCCAGGGCATAGGGTTCAGGAGGAGAGTCTATATGGCAATGCTACACAAAAAAGCAATATGTTTGCTAAGCTGATCAATAGCATGATTAACTTGGCTAAGCAAAAGACTGATCAATCTTATTATTGATCAGTTTAGCAAACATTTTAGTGTGCCTGTGTTGCATAGCTACACTGTGCTATGGCAGTGTTTCATCAGGGTATGCATTCAGTGAGTTCTTCAAAAGGATTTGCAACACATGCACACTATTTGTCTAGAATCATAGAAGAGGGGAAGGAATCCCAACATGAGGCAGAAAACTTGAATTTGTTTTAAAAAAGAAATGAAAAGTTTTTAAACCTATAACAATGGTGAATAAACCTCTTATCAGTATGTACACCTGTATTATAGCTTTTACTTCAAATCTTCAACCACAATCCTTATTGCTACAGTTTTTCAAGAAATCAAAACAAAAAATGAGCAGTTTCAGCAAGCTACAGACAGTATTTTCACTGCAATACCTCTGAGCTGATACTGTCAGTGGAAGCCTCTCTGAGAATTTTGTCAGATTTTTCCATAGCAATGAGGGCTTTAAAAGCCATACTTTCTAAGACTGATACTGACTGTGGATTTTAAAAAAAAAAAAAGAAGTGAACTGGGATTTTGTAAGTGAATTGGTGTTATACAGCTGGATTCAGATACAATCAATCAGCTCTTCTTCAAGGTCAGATTTCTGTGAAGATTCATTTTTTTTAAATAGCTTGGGCACTTGTTTGTTTTCTGTTTGCCCCAACAATCTCAAAACAGATTTGCACTACTGCGAGGTTAAATTGCAAAGAAGTCATATGACTATTTATAGGTATTTCCAAAACTAGAAAGATTTACATGCTTAGACATATGCACCATCTACTTCTCTGGTTTCTTCTCTCTTTCTGCTCTCTCTCTCTCTCTCTATCACACACACACACACACACACACACACACACACACACACACACACACACACTTTTTCTCTCTCACTGGATCAAATTCAACTGTAGTAGAACTTCTCCAGTTTCAGTGAAGCTAAAGTAGGGACGATTTGCCATTCTGTATTTTATTTAATGGAAACTTAACCTAACTTGAAAAGATTACACATATTTCCATACCCTTGAGTGATTCATTTTCTTTTCAACAATTATCATGTGCATTTTTCCCAACATCACTGTACTGGACAGATATAAAATATATTGATTATGCACAGACACTGAAATTCAAATGCATTATTTCCATACTAGACAAATTGATTTCCATAAATTCCGGGGCCCAGGGCAATGGAAAGTCCACTCAGAAGTCCTCCATAATACAAAACAAGAAACCCTATTGGAGTCTATAATACAGCTCCCAAACAGAGAGGGCAGTGCTAAAAAGAGGCTGTGGTTTAAATGAGTTAGCAGATGTGCCAGTTCAGCACAATCCCACCCAGCCAATCTCTCCAGGCAGGATTCCTATTAAGCCTTGGCTACAATTTAAAGCTGCCATGTCTTGGAGCTTTTCAGTGTCCATCTTCCTTTGAGGGGGATCCTCCATGGGGCATAGCTTCTCTTGCTGGCATAAGCAGGGGCAGTTCACACTCACTGTGCCATTGGGGATAGAAATCATGTTTGTTGCCTTTGAAGGAGTTACTTTGGGTTTCTGGAATTAGTGCCTTGCCTTTAATCTTTACCAGGGGACAAACCCTGTATCCCCCCACACACCCCAACCCCCCCGCCCTGTAGATTTCAATGACTAATTAATTCCAGTTTTACATGTTTAAAATGATTTCTCTGGCCACGGCCCTCACAAAATCATGGTTTAAAATGAAATTATTTTCTTCTTCAGGATTTAGAATCTAGTATTTTAAAGCTTTTCTTTTCATTCCTTCTGTCACTTTTATGGGTTATTTACATTTACATGTGTCCTCAACAGCCCATCCACATTTCCATTATTTCTTTCCCACTGGTACTTTATTTCAACTTCTTTAAAGTCAGAGTGTGGCAGTCTTGCCATCCATCATTGTCCCAGAGCTCTTAATTTGGCTATTGGAGGGCGTGAAAATGGGTTAGGCCATTGTAGTAAGTCACAAATATAGAATCAGACAAGTCTTCACTACATTTCTCAGTAATTACTAGGGCTGTTTGACACCAAGTAGTTTCAATTTGAATGGGTACTGGTGAAAATTACTGATGGGTTCAGCTTGTGTATTTCAAGACTTCTGCCTTTC
Organism: Crocodylus siamensis; assembly: GCF_052110815.1. Lineage (NCBI taxonomy): Eukaryota > Metazoa > Chordata > Crocodylia > Crocodylidae > Crocodylus > Crocodylus siamensis. Next base: position 121,093,377 of record NC_143397.1, on the reverse strand, counting down.
ACTTTGCATTCTGGGTTCATATGAGCCCTGGGACAAGGAATCCATATTCATCCACAGGACTCTGTGGCATGTGTCAGCTCCAGAGTTAAGGCACTGATTCTCAATCATGGTGTCATGGCACCCTCAAGGGTGCCATGATACAGGTGCTGACACCTTCACAATGGTAGTAGACAGATAGAACTGTCCCATGTACAGGGCTGCAGCATACACACATTTCTGCATTATAGGTCTCTGATAACTCTAAGCAGGCAGAAGATCTAGCTCAACTGTAGCCTCATCCTGGTTCAGGCCCCCCATGCTTCTCCTGGAGAAGCCGTGCACAGTTAGGCCAGGAAGGGTGGCAATACAAGTTAGCTCCCCTGCCTGCTTTAGAGTTAGCAAAGAATCCTAATGAGGCAGGAGAGTGAGTGCATGCTGCAGTTCATCCTAGTCTGGCTGTGCAGCAGGCACACATGGCCATTTTACCTGGCTATGGTGGTAGCAAGATGCAGTTTTTGAATAACTGAGGCAAGTTGAACACAACTGTGGCTCTCACTGGCAGTGCTACCACACTCAAAAAAGGGGTGGAAGGAGGAGTGGCCATGACTCTGCAAAGGCTGAGAACTGTAGAGTTCAAGCCATTGACTGAACCAGCAGTAACAGAAAGAGATAAATTGATTTGGTGCTTCAGATGCTCTAATGGCAGGAGAAAGGACTTTGTCCCCATCCTATACAATATTTACTGGCAAGATAATTGAGAAGAGAAAACATCTATTTTGATAGCTTCAAAAATAGGGTAGGAGGGCTAAACCATTAACTGCATCCTCCTAAAAATGTTGGCAGGGAACATGGTAGATGGTTCCCCAGTTCTCTCAAAGAATAATGTTCCCCACACAAACTTGCTGAAGTTCTCTGGTGGGGTTTGTTGGATACCTGCAATCTTTTCTGCCATAGAGGGATGAACTGTTTTGCCTAACTCTGAGCACATGTGAACATAGTGGATTCCAGAATGTCAATTTATACTTAAATATTTGAGCTACAGCTGGAGTATGAAGCAGTTCCCCTCTTGATACCTCCAAAAAATAGGATCTGTGCTTGAGGTGCTATTGCCAAGGGTACAGGGAGTCATACATCATCAAAACCCTATAACCATGTGAATGAATCAACAATAGTAATTTAGTGAAGCTTCAATCATTTCTCTCCTCATAAGATCCATCTATTAATTCTATCTGTCTTTGAAACCAATGCAAAATAACCGTGTTTTTCTTCCACCTTCACACACTGCATTCACCATTCAAATGTCAATATTTGCCCATTCCCTGACAAACCACAATGTAGCCCTGTAAAGGAGGTACTGGTGATTCCTGTACCAGATGATGAACCAGTTACTTTTTATTGCTCAGCACTCTAATAGAAATGCTATGCTTCTCATATGACAGACAGAAAATCAGATCCCAAGAGCACCGGAGTGTCTATATACTCCATTGACTTCAAAAGGAGGTACAGGTGGTACAAAAGGAGGTATGGGTCAGGCCCAGAGCCCTCAATATTTAGTATACTTTTTCTCAGTAGAATTTATAGTCTTTGTCTCTATTGCCAAGGATTCTTGACTTTTTTTGCTTTATCGACATATGTAATTACTATTGTGACCACACACTAAATGCTAACTTGTATTTAAATACATTGAGTAGTGAGCAGTTGGCATAATTTTCGTTGCCTTGCCCCTTTTGTAATGGAGTGCAACACATTAACAACAGTGTGAGTGGCTATTCAAGAAGAATTTTCAGTCTAAATGTTTTATTTTGTACTGTATATGATAATATTTTCCTGTCTTTGGTGTCAAACTTGTCTGCTTTACACTAAATTTAAATGCTGAAGCTGGCTATTTTTGTGAAAACACCATAATGCTGTCAAGCTTCAGTTTAATAATTCTGATCTCCAGATGCCTTTCTGACATTCTCTGGAAGCTTTCCAGGCCATTGTAAATGGCACTCAGTTGAATTCAAACAGAACCACTAGAGCTATAATGACTCTTTTTCTCAATCCCTTTGGTCATCGTCAGCTTGCCAATATTCTTATCCCTTACCTAATGTTTAAAACCATGTAGGAGGCCTTACAGCACATAAAGAAACTCAAACCTTATTAGTCAATATTATTGAAATCCTAATAGATTTTTGTTTCTACCTTCTCTTAGATCACATGTTGGATTTTTTTTTTCCTCTTCCATTCGCAAACTATTGAAGATACCCAAGAGCTATAGTGCTATCTTATAATAGAGCTGTCCAGTATTACAGGCTGTAATGTTTTTATTCCATGATATGATTAAAAGAGCATATACATAATGCATATATAGATATAGATATATACAGTTATATATATCTTTATATATATTGCCTAACTCTGGTCAAATGTATGTTTGGAAAATAAGTCATATGTTCATGAACAAAATCAATTAATTAATTCCTTTGATCATTAGACACTTATCTTAATTAACCCACTGTTAAATCTTGATTTCTAGGACCTTCAAATTAATAGTTATCTCTAATATGAAATAGTTATTCATAAGGCCTGCTGTCATACAGGCATCATTTCTAAATTTATGTTCCACATATGCTGTTCACTTCCCTTTAAATAGAATCCTCCTTCATTATAACTGCCCTTCATTCATCAGCTTCCACATCATATACTTGATTATTACTTAAGTGACTATGACTTCACCCAATATGAAGTGGTTTTAACACTATTTAAGCTGCTCTTCCAATATCTTTCCTATTATGGGCCTATCCTATGGGATAATTATGTTGGTTCAAAGTAGAATTATTACATAGCTGCATCAGGAATTCTTGTTAGGAATTATGAACTTTATTGAGAATTGTCTTTTCTTGTCCTTTCCAGACTGACTTTTCTATGATTCTATATTCTGAACTCATGTAAAAATGGAGAACGTGAGAAAACAGAGCCATAAAATTATTTTCTGAATGGTTTTGGTTCCTCCAGAACCTTTCTATACTATACCACTGCCTGCTACACGTTGATTTTAATCACATAAATCTCACTATATGTGATATAAGCATAAAGGTAGTGAAAGAAACCCTTCACTTCTTAAGATGCCATCAGTGTAGGATACACACACACACACATGCACACCCCCTATATATAGATGTAGATATATATATTTGTCAAATTCATGGTCACTTACTTCAATTTCTCTGGCCTGGGACACCATTTGCTTATTCTATACATGCATCATCAACATAATTAATCTTTCTTTCACAAATTTAAATTACCCCTGAAAAAGTTCATTAGCTGGCAAGTCAAATGGCAAAAAAACACTGTGAAAAAGATCATAACATTTTCTATTATTGTCTATCATAGTAGGACATGTTACTTATCTATAAACACAATCTTGCTCTACTTTGAACATGGTTGCGAAACACATAATTCAGCAAGCAAGATTGCTTTGAGCAATTCCTGTGCACACCAAACCTCAAATAGCTTGAGTTTCAATATCTCTAAAAGAAGGACTTAAGTTTTCTTACTCTAGAAGTATTCTTATCCCTAAAAGGAGGACTTCAGGACTTAGATTTCTTATGATTTCAAAAATTAGCATCAAAAAGGGGATCTTGCTCTGATATATTCCATGATTTTCATGGCAAGAGTATCTAGTTTTATAGCTACTCTGGATCTACATATATGCAAACAGCCTTGCATTTCATGATGTGTCCTTCCCTAACCCAGTTAAAACAGATTTTCAGGATTGTCTTAGTATTTGCTCTGATTATGGCTGTATATCTTGTATTCTTAAATCCTAGGATTCTCTCTCCAGTGAGAGAAATAAAAATGTCACTTCATGTAAAAATGTCATTTCATTTCCTGTCTCCAAAGAACACTTCTTTGTCTTTTCCAAGGACTCACTAGCATCAAAATGATTCAACTGTTTTTTTGGCTTTCTGATACTCAGAGCAATCTTACCAGCTGAACCTGACCAGAAAAGGGGTGAGCACAACGTATACTCACCTATCCTTCCATAGATAACTGATTAAACTGGTTTTCCATCTGGAGTAGCCAAACTATTGATACCTCTGTGTCAGGTCCTCTACACTTTCTCCAATGTGCCCCATGCACAAGTCTGCAGTGTGGGAAGACTACACAGGCAAGTACGAAGGCACTTCATCCCTCTTCACACTTGTATGCAGACACTTAAGGAAAAATACCATCTTACTCTAAATTAGTTATCTTCTCACAGAAAAAAATTCTAATTGCTTTTACACTGAGAGTATCTCTGTGGCCCTCTTACAACAGCATAGTAAGCACTGTTCATCTGTGTGTAGCATTTAGCTCTTGGATAATACTTATTGTCAGAAGGGATGCAGTTCCTTTAGATGAAAGATGTATTTCCACTTCATATCTGTCATGCTTTAGTCTCTACCTACATTAATCTCTTTTCCCTCCCTCCCACTCTCTCTTCCTTTTCCTTTCTTTTTTAAACATAGACATGATACTCATAAATTTTCTTCATTTGAGCAAGCATTACATGGTTCTACAATATTACAAAGCCATACATGCTCAAAGATGCATGTCAATAGCAACAACATAGTACATCATTGTCAAAAATATGTAGAAAAGTTTGTATTGCTGACATATACCTAGAGTTTTAATTTTAAGCTACTGTCTTCTTTTTAGTCAAATAAATATTTAAAGGAAAGAAAGACCACAGCCTAAAATAATCATTTGGTTTTCAGCAGTGGTAAAAAGTTGTAACTAGTTTGACAGGGCAGTTAAACACTGAAGCAGGATCTGTATTCAGTTGTGCACATTCTAATTCCATAGCCACCTGTTACTTGAGGATTATTAATCATGATAAGGAGAGCTAATGGGTAGATGGAGTGGAGCTGCTTGTTTATAAGAATGGGCAGAATCATGATAAAGCTATTTGTACTAAATAGAGATATGCGATATATAAATCAGTGCATCTTTACAGCTGTTTCATGTACGCAGTTCACATTACAGCCCTAAAACATTCTAAAAAGTCCCTGCATATAATAGAGAGTGAAGTGCTGGTTTGGAGCAGTGGCATCAGGAACTTCAGGGAGTTGTTTAAAATTCACTGTGCATATTCGAAAGTATTCAGTTCATGGTTTTAAAATTTCAGTGCACATCTGTGGCTGAATGCATGTTTTTTAAAGCTCTGCTTCACATTGTTCTAAGATTCTCTGCAAACGGCATTAATCCTAATGAGATCTCTAAAGTCCCCTGAAAGAAGTCATTGAACATTACCCTTAATATGGCTATGGTTCTGCAATCTTAACCTAGGAGAAACCAGTTATAGAAATAGTGATGAATCAATGTTGAAAGAGTTGGAGTTTTGGTTAAATTCAGATTTGGAGGAGTTCAGATATTTATCCAAGGCTTTTACCTAATATTTTATTGAGGCTAATTTGCTATTCTTTGATTCTTGCAGATTATTCAGTTCTCCTGGTCTGACAGCTCCAGTTCCAGGAAGATCCTTTTCCTTCCAGCTTTTGGTGATCCATCACTCCCTCATTCAGCTAAATGGGATCTAGGAAATGTGAATTATGAGAGAAGACCTATTTGCAATTGGTGATCTAAAGGCAGAGACTTATGAATATGGAAAGGTTGCCACAGACTTCTCCTAACCAACCTGAGGAAGTAGTAAACAATACTATAGCTGTTAATTTGATAAAGCAATACTCTCCACTTTAACAGAAACTTTGCATTAACTACCTCCTGAAAGCGTGATGGGAACACAATCCTGAAAAATTATCTGCAAGTCAAAAGACAAAATTCCAGCCAGTCTCTAGCACAGCAAGTCTCCTGCTCATTGGGGGAACAGTCGGGTCAAGTTTTTCATTAAAAGTCCCTATCACAAACGTTCTAATTAGGCGTGTGACACCAAAGTGCTGCAACAAAAACAGAACTCAAAAGTCTAAATGCAGACTAAAAAAGGGATAAGAGGAGGAAAACACCAGTTCACCCATACTAGAAATGATCGGCATCTTTCTTAGCGGTGGCAACAATGACTGCAGCAACCTTCGCACTTCAAAAATGCCCACCCATTAGCTGATATAGCCAAGGATCTCAGCAACAAGTGCTAGAAAAAAACTGCTAGCTTCTTGTTTTAATGTTATCATCAAAACAGAAACTTTTGAGAGGTTTGTCCTCACAGTTTTATATAGAAACTTACTCTCTCTTGCTGTATGATTATTATTATTTAGTCCTCATTTCATTACTTTTTTTAAAAATCAATCAGTATAAATAGGTTTTGTCAATGTAATGAATTCAGTGATCTATTATGATGATGATGGCTTGTTGGTTGGGTCCTTTACATCGTTTTCCTTTAAGTGTGAGTAAACCATTTCACTTTCCAGTCTATTATTTTCCTTGTGTTCTTCCTTCCCCCATTGCCTGTCCAACAATCAATATGTTTTGTCAGAGGGGAAGAAAAGAAAACTATGATAATGCCTGCACAGCTGAAGCCCTCACATGAATAAAGCACTTAAGATGAAGACTGTATAATTAAGTGAAGACTTGCACTCAAGTCTCCCATTGCACAGAGGCAGTTATTAAGATGAGTGAAACCCACTATCATTATCCAGTAAAGAGTATGATGATTGGCTGGTCTGTGTCAGGCCTCTGGTGGCCAGCTTTGTCACAAATGCGGAAAGGAGAGTTCACTTTCTGTCAAAACTGGCTTTGCCAAATGTTATCATTTTAAATGCCGTGAAAGAGAGGGAGCTGGGCCTAGGGGTATACACAGCCCCATATGCTGGTGACAGTGATACAAGTGTAATTCTAGACTATTAGAGTGACACATAAGATCATTTCTGCCCCAGAACATGAGACAGCTGAGGGGATTATGCAGGACAGGCTGTCACGCAATAAAATTTTCAGAAATCTGTTAACCCCAGCTCAGACCCAGTGAATATTTTATTGCTTAACACTGAGAAAAAGTATATTTATTAACTATAGAAAGATATAGCCAAGAGGCTGGGCAGATGAAAGGTTATAGGAAGCTGAACTCACTTGATATCATACAGTGCAAATAGCAGAATGATTGTGGAACTAAGGGGAAGGAAAAATACCCTCACTGATCCATATTTGCATCAGGGATAGAAATCACTGATAAATATATGACATTGAAATTAAGAAAAAAAAAGTCCAAGTGCTCTCAGGGTAACATATGGTCTCCATAGTACTTAGAAAATTTCATATGCACTCTGATGTACAAAAATTCTCAGGGACCCTTGGACTACAGATGCATAAGTGAGATAGCATGCCAAATACAATATATATACATTTGGGGGCTTAAAATATATCCCATTAAACTGCCCCCCTTTTGTTTTCATCATGTAAAACATTGGCATTATTGTGGAACTCTGCCAATGTTTTCCTATACTGAAAAAGCAGCATTTTCTATATTGTATAGAGCACATATTAGCCAAGTCCTGATTAAAATTCATAGAAATTCATGGAAAGCAACACAAAGAATTCACGAGGAAACTGACTATCAAGTTATTATTCTACCACTATATAATGTTTGCCTGTATCAATCTGTTATCTACACATATGTGCACACATGCACATACACACACAGTTGATTAACAATGCTACTTACTGTTTAATGGGGGGTTTTTTGTTTAATGTAATTTTGTATATAACTCCTTTACACTGAAACGATAGTTGTTGTACATCATCTATGTTTTTTGCTGGAAGATATATAGCTAAATCAAGTGATTAAAATATGTTTCTATGTACCATGTTATTTCCTACATATTTGTATTAACTGTTTTATGTATATGCACTAAAACATGTATCTATAAACGGATTATTTCTTTTATGTGAAACAAAAAGAAAAATCACATTAATACTGGATTTCAATTTTGGAAGAAACTTAAATTCTAAGAGCAACAATTATTATTTTCTTCGTTAAAACAATGAAAAGTTATTCTGTCCAGTTTAATGCAAGTATCTGTGATTACATGAGGCAGCAGTTGCTCAACAATGTCACAAAGGTCAGTAAAAAAAACCCCCAACATGATATGCTTTTTCAAAACTCCCAACATCTGAATGCTGTGTCCAGGGTGTAAGAGGAGCCCATAGGGGTGCACTTGGAGAACAAAAGCAGCCCTTCTGCTAATTGACTGAAAAATTAGCCAGGTCCCCCTGTGGGAAGCACACAAGACAGCAGCAGATGGAGACAGCTCGGACACCATGGCAAAAAAAGCTCCTCAAAACCTGCTGTGAATCTGCCCGCAATTATGGGTCACAACACTTTTCTTGTTTAACAGACTACAGGCAAGACAAACAGAGGACGCAAAAGCTGGGAAGGTCATAAACTGACTGTAAATCTATTATTTTAGCCACTAATCAAATGAAGTTTCTTAAAGTGCTTAAATTGTGTGTTATTTAGATAAAAGACTTAAATAGCCCACAGCAAATGGTGTTTTTTCTTCATTTTTTATTTTATTGATCTGAAATATCTTATGTTGTTTCTGTATTTCTTTCGCTATGTCCTCCTCTGCAGCATATAGGCTTCTGAGTCTGAAATGCTACATAAAATCCATATATAAACCTTTCTGTGGTTTTGGATGGATGGATGGATGGATGGGTGCGTGGGTGGATGGATGGACGGGCAGACAGACAAATGGACAGGCAGGCAGTTAGACAGATAGAAAGAAAATGTACGATCGACATAAAAAAACAAACTTTCATAATGGTTTTATTTCAGTTAGAGGCATCAGTTATAGATCAGTTGATATATATAATTGGAACTTTACATTGCTTGTTCTTAGTCTTACTTTTGGAAAGAACCATTTACTTTTATAAAGATTTATCTTTCCTGAGATTTTCGAATTATAAATCTATGAGTAAGCTGTTGAATGGGGAAAAAAATCTTATCATATCTATTGAGAATTAAACTGCTGATATGATTGTCTCCATTTTTTTGTAGTTTTACCAGAAGTTGTATATCAGGGCATTTCTTCAAACTATGAAGTAAAACAAATTGTTTTTATTTATACATTTATTTCATTTTAACAGATAATTCATTTTCTTGGTGTATTTTAAAGTGTCTATCATTTAACTATAATAGCAGCTTTATTGTACCAGAAAAGCACAAAATCATGGATGAGAAATGATTGCAAGTACTATGCAACTCACCAAAACAAAACCAAAAAAAGCCATTAATAATAAATCAACATAAATAGTCAAGAAGAATGCAAAATATTACATTTTATTTCAAAGTATTTTCATTGGCTCATTTGTATGATGCCATACTCAGAGCTGTGTTAAACATTTTCCTCATCCACTCCGTTTTCTTTTTTTAATCTTGCAATAATATCTAACAATGAAACTTTGAACAAAGTTTTTGCCCCACCGAAGTAAATGGAAATTGGGATCCAATCTATATAGGTGATTCATTATGCCTATACAGAGACTCACTGAACATACTGTGTTTTTGTGTGTATGCAAAGAGTTGCTCCTATATATCAATGTATAGGCCCCAAACCTAAGCCTTCAACTATTTATATCCTAGTTGTACTATCAGGAATATTCCTACTGAGCTCAAGTGGCCTTCTCCTGTATGTAAAGACATGCACATTCAGAAGTGTTTTCAGGATTGAGGCCTGGACTTCCATGGCCATGGGCAAAGGCAAATGCATTAGCTCAGACAGTTCTTCCAGCTTGTTCAAGGCCTCTGTTTACAGTGTACTATGTTGTAAGACACATTGCTTACAAGTAAACAAAAATAATATTTTCCATTTTTTAGTGCTTGCTCAACCAGTTTGAACAGAATCTGTTATTTAGCCGTGGAAAATGATAAATAGCACCTTTTGATAAGTGATAGAAAAAGATCTTTCATAGTGACAGAAGACAGAGAATGCCTTTAGTGCTCACAATATGCACACACTTACACTTCTTCCATAAGGTATTCATTATCCATCTCATTAAAATCAATGAAATACTTCCAGTGAAGCCACACTTCTAATTATACTAACAGTCACTTGCAGCAGAAGCAGTGGAGCTGTTCTAACCCAACCAGATTTATCCAGCATCCAGTTTACTCATTAGTTCACATTGGAACAAAATCTGCTTTACAACAGGATTCTTATGCAGGTGTTTTAACCCTGCACTTGTTCCTTAGGAAGCACCTTTATGCAATCACTTACATATTTTGAATTGAAGAAAGTATTGAATAAATTATATCCACCGATTAGGAGCCTAAATGGACTTTGGTGGCCTAAGTACATTTCTATTTCACCCTTCTTGAGTCCCTGAAAAGCAGTTAATGCAAAAAGTGGGAGAATCCTTCTCCTCATCACTGTTTTGTTTGCTTGTTTGCTTTCTTGCTTGATTGCTTTGGGGGGTTTTGTTTGTTTTTGGAGACTCAATCTCAAGATGATTATATGTTACAAAATAGATGCATGAAATTTTTTTTCAGAGCTTCAACAAGAGAGAGAAGACTCTCACTTTGGTACCTTAGTCCATTTAGGTGCCCAATAATTGAAATAGAATCTGGCCCGCAGCCATTTTTATCATATTACTCTTATTTATAGGCTAGATAGCTTTGCCTACAGTATTCCATCTGGGGCCAAATCCTATTTCAACTTTATATATCTAAGTGCTACCTCTATGTACAAATGTGCCCACTTATATGCCATTTTTATCAATTGCACAATTTTTTATTATATTTACACTATGTAGTTACACTTGCCACACAGATGCCTTCTGAGTAGGCTCCAAAGGTTCTACTGTGACTACGTATGCCCCAGGGTAAGATAGGATCACCAAGGAGTACACATAACACATGCTATTTCCTAATACTATGGTTGGAAAAAACAATATGTCCCCTCCTTTTAGCCCAATAGTTAGGACACTTGTCAGGACATGAAAGACACTGGTTTTTGACCCCCTCTCTGTATGAAATTCACCATTGCAACCCCTCATTCAGGCATGGTTTGAACCTAAATCTCCTGCTTTCCTAGCAAAGTGCTCTAACCACTTGGCCATGAGCACCATCCAGCCTTCCACTAGAAGCTGTCTCACTGGGCAGCAAGAGGGAAGACAGATAGGTCCGGAAGGAAAGCAAGCCAGAGGGAGTATGATTCAGTGGATAGGGTACTACCTTGAAAAGGAAGGCTCAATGGGATTTGGCTCTTGCCCTGTTCCCACTATGCAGAAACTAGCCTGCTGCTATTTATCTAATGAATATTAAATGCAAGGTGCAGAAAAGCTGTTGGGGGCATTTAGGCATGTAAGGATAAAAAGGGGATTTGGCCTTTAATCAAATATGATGATAACTCACCATTAAAGAATCTGTTGGCCCTTTATCCTGTACAGCGTAAACTATATTATAATGAATATGCAGGGGGATGCTAATTTTCTAAGTTTTTTTCTCTAGAAATACTATGGGTTTTTTAATGGTAGGTGTCTAATAACTTCAAGTCTCTGTTTATGTATAATTTCTGAGGTTGTGACTATAGCTTTGCTTTTTATTTCAAAATCAACATTAATGCTATTTTCAGTATTTTTCCTATTTTAGAGATACCTCAACAGGAAAGAAAATATATATTATTTCTGAGGTTGTGGCTATAACCTTCCTTTTTATTTAAAAATCAGCAACATTAATGCTATTTTAGGTATGGTTTCCTGTTTTAGAGCTACCTCAATAGAAAAGAAAATATCTTTGAATACCGTCACGTGCAGCTGCACCTCTAGTACTTGGTGCATTTGTTGTTATTCAAAAGTGAAGAATTTATGCTTCTTAATTCCATAAATATAACAACCAGTGCTTTCTATATGCTAACATATGTTATGTTGCATGTTCATAATGCATTTTTCCTTCTTAAAGTTGTTTTGATGAGCAAATAACTATTTCAGCTTTCTCAAAACATTCATTTCTTCCCCCCAAAAGAGAAATATTTTCCCCACAGTTTCAATCATTCTAAAGATTTTACATCACTACAACATAGATAAGAGAAGTCTCGGTACAGACATTAATGGGTTTCTTAACGGTCTACTTAGTGAAGAAGGAAGTAGAGCCAAGACATTTCAGGAGGCTTTCATTACTGTTATAAGGTTTTTCAATGCTGGATACTAGGAGCCAGCTAACATCTTAGGATGTTATTTGGTAGGTTCTTCTTTGATTGACTGACAGTTGTCCAATGGTATAAGGGTCATGTACAGGTATTACATTTCTACCAGGAAAACTGCCATTCTCTGGGAGTATCTACATGTGCGCATTTACTGCACAGCAACTGAAATTACTGTCCAGTATGGACACATGTCTATAAGTGCTTGTGCATACTGTGCAGTAAATATGACGACTTATAACAACTTGAGTGTAAATTTGATAGCTGCATTATGTAGGTATCAAATTTACACCCAATTAGTTATTGCACTGTAATGTTGCACAGTAATGTTTCTTCTGCTAGGTAGAAATTATAAACATACAAGCACTCATACAATTTAATCCAGAGGAAATATGCCACCTATGGGGTAATGATATTCCAGATTGACACATGGAGGATCTTCCCTGCAAGAGAGTTTATCTTGTAAAAATAAACACCTGTATGAACACCACTCCCTGCCAATCCAGTCTGGGAAGTGTGGACCCCTTTCCCCCAGTCCAGGGTCTGCCCAGTCCAGAGATCAGACAGAGGGCTTTTCCCCATTGCTTCATCTTCTGTGTTCTACTCCTGGAGACCAAGGGCAAAACAGAGAAGCAGCAGTTTGCTGTTCTGGCCTTGCTCCTCAAACCAGGAAACCCTGGTCTGAGAAGGCCCTGGAGAATCTTTCCCCCCAACCCAACACCAGAACTAGAGCAGCCACTGCTTCCCCCACCTTCCCCAGACCAGGATCACCCTAGTGTGGAGAGCAGTGGAAATTTCTAGCAGTGGAAATTTCTGTTTATGCACTAAGTTAAAAGGACAGGAGAAATAGTGAATGTGTAAATATGCATCATTGGCTCCAGTGAGGCTGATGGAACTCTAAGATTGGTCACCCATAATAACATGGGTTGTTCCCTATCTCCACCACCTTCTTACAGTGGGGATTTACAACTTCTTCTCTATGGCTGTAGATTGGAGAGCGGAAACATTATTTATAGCATCAAAGCACATTTTAAAAAAAGTAATATAACTGATCATTACCATTGAGATACAAGAGGATTTACTACTATGCTCTTGGGGTGGAAAGGTACTAGGAAGACAGAAACCACAGTTGAATCCACAGAAAAATCCAAGTGGGTAAAATACCAAAATACCTGTTTTATTAGCGAAAGGTTTCCAAAGGAAAAGAAAAAGAGAAAATACCAGAATGTCTATTTCTGCTTTTCCTTTTGCGAATGGCATGTGACTCTGCTATTCATGGAACCTGTGATAATGTTGTGAAATGAATATGGGCTCATTCCTCAGTGTGCTTGCTACAGGACTCCATCAAAACAAGAAAATTAACCATTTGATTTTTTTTTTTAATCCTTAAAGGTTTATAGAATCATAAGACAATAAGGCTGGTAGGGACCTCATAAAGTCATACAGTTCAGCCCCCTGCTCAAGGCAGGAACATCCTTGATTGAACCATCCCAGCCTAGTGTCTGTCTAACCTATGCTTGAAAACTTCCAAGGGTGGAGATTCCACAGCTTCTTGAGGTAGCCAGTTCCAGTACTTGACCATCCTCATAGTTAGAAAGTTCCTCTTTATTTCCAACCTAATTTTCCCCTACTGAAGCTTGAGGCCATCACTCCTAGTCCATGTCCACTTCAGCCACACAGAGAAGCCCATCTCCATCCTCTCTGTTATCACCCTTCAGGTATTTGAAGACTGTTATCAAATTCCTCGTCAGTTTTTGCTTCTCTAGATGAAATGACCCTACTTCTTTCAGCCTTTCCTCCTAGGCCCCTAATCATTTTTGTTGTTCTGCACTGGACTCTTTCCAAACTTTCCACTTCCTTCTTGAAGTGTAGGTCCCACAACTGTACACAATACCCTCAACAGTGCTGAATAGAGCTTCCATTGATTTGCAAGTGGCACACCTGCTAATAAAGCCCAGTTAACTCTTGGCTTACTAGGTTGCATACTAGCTGAGTGGAATCACTGGAATGCATGGGCAACTGGTGTCTCCCGAGTCTGGGGGGGCAGCAGATTGACAACGGGGAGGGGGTCCCCCAGCTATCAATTGCTGACTGGTGTGTGAGTCCCGCCACAGCCAATCTCCGACCAGGGTGAGGGTCCCCCCACAGCGAAACTGGAAGTGCACTTTTGCCAGCACTGCCGGTTTCATGGCTACACTTCCAGTTTTGTAGTTGGCACCTCCAGGGGGTACACGGCCAATCTCAGGGGGTGCATGTGCACCTGCGTGCACCCCCTACACTTTGCCAATGCTGGAACGCATTGCAAATGAGGAAATGTACAGTATGAAAAAGAAGTAATGATCAGTGCATAAGAATTAAACCATATCACAAAGAATAAGCACACAGTAGTGACTAAGGGCATCCATTGCTATGCTGTGCACCCAGTGTTGCACTGTCAAGGTGACACAGCTATTCTGGGCAGTGAAATCATGATGGTATTCTACTGCACTATGTATCCACTGCACTGCTGTCACTGTTATGCTGTGCTTTACACTCTGTTCGCCAGCCCTGTAGCATGCCAGCACTGCTAGGTTGTGTTGTATAGCCACTGATGTGTCATGTTCTCCAAACAATTTCTCCTGGACGGTGCAGTGTTTTCTGCATGGTGTCATGCTGATCATTCTCTATTGTACAAGCACTGGCAATGCCACAGCGTGCTATGCAATCAACTACTGCAATCTGCCATTCCAGCAGGTGTTCTGCCAAGCAATGCTGCACCTTCTGCAGTCTGCCACACTGACACTGCCCCAGAGTGGTGCTGTGTAAGGTCTTCTGTGCCCTGAAGTGCCTTGGACTAGCTGCCACATTCTGAAGCCACTTTTATACTGTGTCATGTCTCCTGACTCTCTCATCAGTGCCAGTTTGGCTATTCAATTACCACTTTGCAATACTGTTTGCCAGGCATTTCTTGCACAGTTATGAAATGCGTCATTCAAACTCAGCCAGAAAGGACTATCAAGACATGAAGTACCATGAAAAAAAAATAGGATAGATGTTTCTATAGTGAAGATGTACTTTCCCCATTAGTATTTAGCATGGGGTATCAAGTAAAATGCTCTAAAAAAATGTCAGGTTCAGAACTGCTAGCACAGCTGGTAGTACTGATTAACAGACTTGACAAAATTTATCTGTAAGCAAGTGATATTGTATCTAATATTGTATCATTTGGCCATCTTCAGTTTTGCCAGAACACGGATATTTTCATTATAATCAAATGCATGGAGAAACAAGTAATTTAAAATTGTCTTTTGGGGTCACTATTTCATATTTTTAATTTTTGAACAGCAGCATTTGGTTCAAAACTATTGTATATTCCATGTTAGAAGTTTTAGGAGCTTCTGGCTGTTGACAGGTTCCCTCTTAGAGCATTTTATCTGCTAATAATGCTGTTATCTTTGAAAAATGTAAAATAAAGCTATTCAGTGTGTTGTTTTCAGAGGTTCAGTATTTATCCCATTTTCCTTCCCAGTCTCTTATCCTTCTCACTCTACATTTCAGATTAAAGCATATTAGTTTAACTTCACATATGGTCTTACCAAAATCCAAAGAGGCCTCAGGGAAGAGTTCCATGGACTACAGCTCAGAGGGCTGGTTGGGGCCTTACAGTACAGATAACATCACAGTGAAGAAAGAACTTATAACTCATACTATCTGTTATCTTTTGTCCCTTTTCCCTCACTGGATTAGTAGGTTCCCTCAGGTTCCCAGGTGGATGGGAGCCTTCAAGCCCCATAAAGTAGCCATCCAAACAGAAAGGACATTCTCAAGGGTTACAAAGGTTTGCTCTCTGAAAGATATGCAAGGAGAGCAGGGGAGGTAGTTCCTGCTCAGTGTGGACATCACAAGGCATCAAAGTATAGGGGACAAGGGTGTGCCATTGGCAGTCCAGGAGTAATCTCCCTGTGAAGATCATTCCATTGGAGATTATGTAAATGTATTCCAAAATCTCCTTCAACCAATGGGTTGACACAGCCTCAGCAACTTTCATGGCCTCATAGGAAATGGAGAATTCTTCACCTTTTCTTAATCTATCCCCCACACTTAGACTGGCCATATGCCACTGAAATGTAGCATTGTAGAGTTCACTGCACTGTAAAATAATTTCCTACAGCTGTGGTATCCAACCGATTGGGTAGAAGAGATAGTCTGACAAATGGCATACCTAAACCTTGGTGTTAATCATTCATTCTCCACCAGTACAGTGTGTTTTTCTATAGGATGGTCTAGATGGTAAGCTAACAGTTATATTACATTCTCTCCTTCCACCATTTCCAGTCTGACACCATTTCTAAAAATGTACCAAGACCTTTTGGACTGATGTATATTCATTAAAGTGCCTGTGTATAGAAGAAAATGCCATATCCAATTGTCCTTTCCAAAAAGATTCTGCCTGACATTCTCCCTTCCCCTGTTTCTAAACCAACAGCAGCAATTTAAAAACTGACAAAATGGAGGTTGTTCATTCTTAATTGAATGAGTTCCTTTAAAGAGTCAAAATTAAGTTATGACATTGCTGCAGAGCAACTATAATAAAGAATTTTCTTGTGGTGCCAAACAGCACATGCCACTTGTTTACAATATATTGAGCTGAGCATTCAGCCTCATTTCTATTATGTCATAGAATCACAGAAAAGTGGGGATGGAAGGGACCTCCAAAGGTCATCTAATCCAAAACCTATTCAAGGCAAGATCACCCTAACTACACCATCTCATACAGGTCCTTGCCTAACCTATTCCTAAACCTACATAAGGAACCCTACTGCACAGCTACAAGGCATATTGTCCAAAGACACCCAAAGCACCCTAACCTCCCACACATAAAGCAAGGTGTTGAGGGCTATCATTGTGCTGCCACTGCTCTCCAGAGATCTGACATATTTATTTGTATATATAATGTAGCACTTGGAAGCCAGGGTCCTACTGTGCTAGTCACAGCATAAACAAAAATTGAGATAGCCACTTCACATCTATAAATACTTGTTGCTATTTCTATTAACACTGTTTGGTCCTAATGATGCATTTGGACACAACTGGTTATATGAAATCAGCATCATTAGAGTGTATTGTGTTAATGATCTGCAAATTATTACTATGGAGGGGTTTATGCACTTCCAGTGAAACAATTTTTCCCTTTTTGTCTTAATGACCACACCTACCAAAATATAAACTAAAACGCCAATCAGGTAAAATAATATTATAGCCTAATTTAATACCATATTTTCTTGAATAGAAGATGACTCAACACCCCAATAATTAGATGATATATATGGACAATTTATAAATATGTTATAAATATCCAAGTACAGAATCAAATTACTGGATATTTGACTTGAACTTGTCACCCCCTCCCACTGCTACAGCATGGAAAATAAATCTGAAGAGTCAGGTAGCCCCTTTGCTCTCTGCTTTCCCCTGACTTCCCCTGGAAGCCCCTTCCCCCTCCCCGAATTCTCAGACCCTGCTCTCCTTAAGCACATGAGAGGGAGAAGCACATTTGAAAACAATAACCTTTAAATTCAAATGGCTGTAGCAATTTGGATAGAGTACCCATACATTAAATTTATCCCAAATTGGTGCATTTTACATTTTCTGAAACCGCTGCAAGTTTCAGCACAAGTACTCCATAAACATACTTTTGAACAGCACTTCAGCACCTATGTATATATAGTACTAACTAGGATTTTTTTTGCAAAAATATATATGTCTATCTATAAATAAATATATTTATATATACCTAAACCTTTGATGTTCTGTCTCATGACTGACATGGTTCACTTACTAGTCCATAACATATGCCTACAGTCAGTCAGTCAGCCAGCCAGCATGTGCGTAATTGCCAACCCTTACAATAGCATCCTCAGTGGCCATGTGCAATTCCTGTAGTCTGCCACTGAACTTAGTCAGCGGGCAGTCATCGACAATATGTGACAGGGTGTGTTTTTACAACTACCTATCAACATCCTTGTTACAATAAATACAACTGCGCATCCACACATCCGTGCTCCTGGATGAGTCTGGATGTTTCTGAGTCTCACTTACTCTTAGCCCAAAGGCCAAAGGAACAAGCTAAGGGAAAATCTCCTATTTCCACAAAATAGGCATGTAGCCAAGATCCTCCATGCAGAAGCCACAGTAGACTCTTGTAAATTGTTCTGTCTTCAGTGCATTTGGACACATCTCCACCCTCTACAACACAATGCCATTCAAGATCATTTTGTCCCAAGGAACAGAGCAGTGCAGACTACACTTGAGCTGAACCCACAAGAGGCCTGATGATGATATGATATTAGTCCAAAGCCAAAAGGCTCATGTTTTACTGTATAGGCCATTGGGCTAGGCCCCTTAAGAGTCAACAGCATTTCAAGCCATGGTGACCTCATAGCTCAGCACTTTTCAGCATGTGTATATATTCCAGATTACACCCCACAACAAAGATCCATGTTCTAATTAGTTTAACTGGGTGTTCTTACCACAGTTCTGGGATGCTCCAAAAATTTATACGCATATGAGGCACAGGGCAACCTGGTTCAGCTTCATCTCATAGAGGGCAGTGCCATACTAATCATATGAGACAGGTTGAGAGAGGGGATTACAGTGATTCAGGGTGAACAATTTGGGGCCCCATTTCATGATATTTGCCAGACATTTAAGGCTGGTAAAGAAACAGAAATCATTGGAAATGGGAAAGAAAGGCACTGTGACCATGAGCTGATCGCCTTCACCATCTGCCGAAAAGCTGTCAAGTCAGTCAGTAATACAGAAGCCCTCTATTTCAGTAAAGCTGACTTTGACAAGCTAAGGAGGCTTGTCAGTGAGGCCCTAAAAGGCCACAACCCAAAGGAGAGGGGAGCTCAGGATGAGTGGTTGCTCCTCAAGGGAGCAATCCTGCATGCACAAACAAAGTCCAGTCTGTCTTGAAGGAAAGGCAGCAAAAGGGCACAGCAGCCCTCTTGGCTCTCCAGGGAACTGGCAGAACTCCTGCATCTTAAAAGGAAGACCTACAAAGGATGGAGGACTGGAACCACCACCAAGGAGGAATACTCTACTCTGGTCCAGACCTGCAGAGAGCAAACCAGGAAAGCCAAGGCTCCAATGGAACTCCAGCTAGCTACAAATATCAAGGAAAATAAAAAGTCCTTTTTTAGATATGTGGGGAGTCAGAGGAAAAGCAAGGGCAACATTGGACCCCTGCTGAACCAGATAGGACAACTGACAACCGATGCCCATGAAAAAGGAAACTTGCTAAATGGGTAATTTGTGTCAGTTTTTCACCAGTCCCGTGGGATGTCCCTGCCCACTGTGGGTCAGGGAAGCCCAGGTGAGGGAGATTCCTTGCCCTCCATTGAAGCTGACCTCGTGAAGGAACACCTTGACAAGCTGGATACCTTCAAGTCAGCTGGCCCTGATGGTTTACACCCAAAGGTACTCAGGGAGCTGGCAAGCATCATAACTCAGCCCCTCGCATGGATCTTTGAGTGCTCTTGGCTCTCTGGTGAAGTGCCCAAAAATTAGAAGAGGGCCAATGTCATGCCTATCTTCAAGAAAGGGAAACAAGTAGATCTGGCAAACTACAGGCCCATCAGCCTAACCTTTATCCTGGAGAAGGTCTTGGAAAACAGGCCATCCTTAACAGACTAGCTGAAGGCAATAACCTGAGGGATAAACAGCATGGGATTATTGTGGGTAGGTCTTGCTTGACTAATCTCATTTCCTTTTATGACCAGGTGACCTATCACCTGGACAAGAGGGAAGAGATTGACGTTGTATATCTTGACCTTAAAAAAGCCTTAGATCTAGTATCCCATGATCACCTCTTGGGTAAACTGGCTAACTGTGGCCTTGACCTCACCACAATCTGCTGTCTGGGGAATTGGCTCCACGGTAGGACCCAAAGGGTGGTGGTCAATGGGAGTCAATCGTCTTGGTGCACGGTCACCAGTGGGGTCCCACAAGGCTCTGTCCTAGGGCCTATACTGTTTAACATCTTCATCAATGATGTGGACACTGGTGTCATAAGTGGACTAGCCAAGTTTGCCGATGACACCAAACTCTGGGGTAAAGCATCCACACCTGAGGACAGGATGGTGATTCAGGCAGATCTTGACAGGCTCATGAAATGGGTGGACAAGAATTTGATGGTGTTTAATACCAAAAATTGCAAGGTTCTCCACTTGGGGAAGAACAGGAGAGAGGGCCCCAAAGTGAAAATGGGGAACCCTGGGGACAGGATCCCCCCTGAGAAAAAAAAAAGCAAAAATAAAAAATACAGAAAAACACTTAACTGCAGCAGGACCCGCAGTTCAGCTGGAACCCAGGGAAAGAACCTGTGGGGATTATAAGCCTTGCCTTTATACAGCTGAAGCCAGCTGGTGATGTAATCGACAATCACTGGCCGGCGAGAATAAAATGGACCAGATGGAACGGCAAAGATGGAAGGGCAGAAAGACCAGGGCCAGTGAAGGCACCAACACTGGGTGCCTCCCAAAAGTCCCTCAGGGAGAGAGAGCCCACAGAGGCTTCCTGCCTCGGTGGAGGACAACCCTTCAGGGGGAGCTGGGAGCCAGGAGCTGCTCCCAATGACAGTGGCAGCAGTGAAAAGAGCCAGGAGCCAGGGGCTGCTCCTAACAGTGGGGAAGGCAGCAAAAGGAGCGAGGAAACAGAAAGGGACCCTGACACCGGCAGCATCGACGGAGGGGCCGGTGAGATGGACACACTCTCCATGCCATAGCAGGTGGGATCATCAAGGGCACTGGGGAAGCGGAAGACACACACCCTCCGGGAGTTGTCAGGTGAGGACAGCACGAGGGGCTGCTAAGTGAGGCCACAAGAGGCAGGGTGCTGACCCTGTACATGAAGTGTGCCCGGGCATCTGCCGAAGGGCTGCAAGGCACCTGAAGAGGCGGGAGGCTGGGTAACTGGGGAGTTGAGCCATCCCAGAGACCACAGGCTACCCTAGCCACGCAGAGGGTATAACCTACTACCAATTCATAGAAAGGCATGGGACCAGTATCCTAGCAGAACGACCCAGAAAGGGACCGCATGGGTCCCTCGAAATATGGTAGTGGGTTTTTTTCCTTATATGTTCTTTGTGTTTCCCCCTTTTGGAGAGGGTTGAGGGGCAGGTCCAGGTGGTGCAGGCAGAATGGTAGAGGCAGAGCTCTTTTGAGCTCTACAATTGCTTGAAACTCGGGTCAGGCTTCCAGCCCTGGGGATAGGGAGCCAACCTCGAGACCCAAGGGAGACATCTTAGGCAACTCGGCATCATCCAAGCAGGTCACCCTCGGAGACCCTGTACCCTAGACAGGAGAGGGCCACACAGGTAGCTGTAACCAGTGACAAAACGGTGTTGGGAGCACAGCCAAGAAAACTACAGTGATCCGCCAAGACTTGGTGTGAGGGTGGGGTGTAAGGGTAGGTGGAGTCCCTCAGAAGACCACAAGTGGTCAGCCCCACCACTGATAGAATATTGAAAGTCATGGCAGGTGAGATTGGGGGAGACCATGCTGGGAGTAAGACCTGCAAGAAATGGTAGGGTGAACACCACCAGCCATCCGGGCCAGAGCCGCACATAACCAGATGTTCAAGGCCAGGTGGACACATCCACCTTGGGAAGAAAAACCTGCAGCATGTTTATAGGCTCGTCAGTGCTACACTGGTTAGCACTACAGATGAAAGGGACTTGGGGGGTCAAGATGAACATGAGCCTTCAGTGTGATGCTGCGACTAGTAAAGCGAGCAAAACACTGGCTTGCATCCATAGATGCTTCTCAAGCAAATCCCGGGATGTCATTCTCCCACTGTACTCGGCCTTGGTGAGGCCGCAGCTAGAGTACTGCATCCAGTTTTGGGCTCCACAATTCAAAAAGGATGTGGACAAGCCTGAGAGGGTGCAAAGGAGAGCCATGTGCGTGATCTGAGGTCAGGAAAATAAATCTTATGATGAGAGGCTGAGAGCCATGGGAGTCTTCAGCCTGGAAAAGTGCAGGCTCAGGGGTGATCTGGTGACCATCTATAAGTTTATCAGGGGTGCTCAGCAAGATCTGGGGGAATGTCCGTTCACCAGAGCGCCCCAAGGGATGACAAGATTGAACAGTCACAAACTCTGCTGTGACCAATTCAGGCTGGACATAAAAAAGAACTTCTTTACTGTCCAAGCCCCCAAGGTTTGGAATAGACTGCTGCCGGAGGCAGTTCAAGCACCCACTTAGAACACCTTCAAGACACATTTGGATGCTTATCTTGGTGGGATCCTATGATCCCTGCTGATTTCCTACCCCTGGGACAGGGGGTGGACTCAAAGATCCTCTGGGGTCCCTTTCAGCCCAAATGTCTATGAAATCGATGAATTCAGCTGCGGGAGTGAAGAGGGAGTCAAAATGTACTCAGTGTAGTAGCTCATCATGACTTGAAATAGAGTGGGTGGTGAGAAGAACTGTGCTTAACTGGTATGTTCATCCATCTTAGTCAGATAGGCTGCACTGATCTGTCCTTGTTGTAACATTTTTGGCACCAGAAGGAGGGTGTTAGGCTAGCTCTAGGCCTCCTAGTGCCAGCCTGGTATTGCAATACCTCTAGGCCCAGTGCCAGTTCCCTATGGAGGAAATACCTACACATTTTTTTTAAGGGGCAAAAAAAAACAGTTCTCAGCTGCATGTAATGTAGCATTTTTGGCACCAAGAGAAGGGCAACAGGCCTTGTTCCAGCCTCTGGTGCTGGCCTGGTATTGTAGTACATCCAGGCCTGGTGCTCATTCCGTCTTGCCGGAGGGACACAAAAAAAAAAAAAAGTTTTCCATCAGCGTGCTGTAATGATAGACAATGTATTTAGTGAGATTTCCTTGTATGTAATTATAAGACAAGGGACTCCCCCGACCATGCCAGCAGAGGATAGGGGGGAATCCTCTTGTATTTGAGTAAATGTGGTATAATAATAACAACATTCAATATAGAGATTTTTAAAAGTTTATCTGAGCTCATCTGACCTTTTTTGATTTAGAAACTGGGCTGAAAATTCTATTAGAGCAGACTTATAGGATTGATGCAACTGTTAATTGCAACAAAAAATTAATGGAGTGTGTTTGTGAATGTGTATGTGTGTGCATGTGTAAAATTTGTTGGTATTCTGGTTATTTGATCTCCGGTCCCAAGCAAAATGAGGAAGTCTAGAGATCTGCCCATTTCTAATCCACAAACTATTGGAAATTCATAGCTAAGACTTCCATTCCACACTGAGCTCTCTCTACTGCAGTTATTGTAGCGCATGTGCCATGTAACATCACTCACTGATCTCAAACTCCTGTAATGTCAAAATACAAGAGGGTAAACTAAGCCTGAAGTGAAAGCCTTAGCTGATGCTCTTACTTTGGATTACTTTCCTTACTTAAAATCCTGTGGATTTACTACACAAAGCATGTGTGTATGCACGCGCGCACGTGCTCTTATCCAATATATAAATAAACATAAAGATCCAATGCAACATTAAAGTACATTTTTTAAAGACTAACACTGCAAAAGTTAAGGTTCTTGAACAACTTTTATCTCAGTCACATTGCACATATGTAGTATTTCTTAAAGCCATGTAGCTAACTCTGTGACTAATCTAATATTTTAGGGCTAGATAGTGGCTAGCCATGCACAGATGCAAAAGAGGGGGAAAGGTGCAGGAGGAACCGTCTCTGCACACCTCCTTATGAGTCATTATCTGGCTGTGTGGCTGCTTATAACAGGTCCAAAATCTGTCGTTGTTCCAAATTGAAATAAAAACAAAAAAGCCTTTAAAAAATATTCATGAAAAGGGGACTATGTCAAAATGTCTGGACTTCTGGATTTGCCTGCAAGTGTGACTTTGACACTAACCTGAAAGGGAGCTGAGCTGTGTCCTGGGCCTTGGTCTGCATGGTTTTATATTGCCCATAATTCTGGATCAAGAAGAGCTTGGATTTTCAGTTAGGTCTCCCCAATCCTGGTCAGGCCCCTGACAGTCTGACTGTAGAGTAGGAGAGCCACTCAATCTTCCCAACCCCCACCTTTCCAAAGAAAATGTTATTAAAACTGATGCATTTATGCAAAATGTTTCATTTTAATGCAATAATGTCGCTCAACAAAATTGCAATTGCCAGTAGTCCTCCAGCCAGCTCCATGTATGAACATGAGGAAAGGGAGAGGGTTACTCTAGATGGATCAAGTGAAAGGGAGAAGACATAAAGGAAGGAAGTATCAGTGGAGCATCTTCATTTTAAACAATTAATGGTCAATTATTTTAATGAATAATCTAGATATAATTATATAATCTCCCTATAAAATGTGTGGATTACCTGAAGACAAAATGAAAACAATGTTGAAAACAGAGCTATCACACCAAATGATCTAGAAGCCCCTTTTCAAAGAAAATGTGCTTGGATGCAGCCAAAACACAGTTGTACATCTAGGAATAAGGATTCCAGGCCGGGAGACAGTATCCTTAAAAATTCAAAAAGAGGTTAGGGGCCTAGTGAACAACCCAAGCTAACTGTGTAACTGCGGAAATAGTCACTGTAGTCCTTAGATGTATACTCAGGATAATAGGAAGGAGGAATAGGAGTTGGTGTTGAAAAGAAACATACAATTATTTGTATGCTGGATAAAATTCTTTATACCAAGAGACTTGAAGAGTCTAATCTACTGGTATTTGGTTAATCAAAAAGACTGACAGGTAACTTGATTATAGTGTTCAGTACCTGCATGGGCACAAAATCATGAGTACAAGCTCTTAGTCTAGCACAGAAAGAAATAGATCCAATCAGTGGCTAGAATCTGAAAGCGGGAATATTCTAATTAGAAAACAGGTGCTCATTTTTTTTAACAGCTAGTTGATTAACTATTAGAACAAATTACCAGGGGCAGTCATGAAAAGTCCCTCTATCAATATTTTCAAATCAAGCTCAGATGTCTTTCTGGAAAACATGCTTTGGAAAGACACAAATTATAAGGTGAAACATAATGGCCTGTGATATGCAGGAGTTCTGATTTACTAGTAGAATCTATGGACTAAGTCCACCCGTGCACTTGCAGATTGGAGAATGAACCCAGTCTACACGTTCATGTCTTGATATTTTCTCCTTTCCTCTTCCTTAAATCTCCTAGGCCACACACCTAAATAAGCAACCTGATTGTCAGCATCTGAGAAACCCAATGAACATCTAGGATGGTGGCATCTTGACAACAAAAAAGGACAAAATATTATTTTATTGAAATGAAAAAATGTGATTTTGCATAATAAAGCACATTGAAGGAACAACTGTAGTGATACCTTAAGGTTAAGAGGTCCAATTTTTTTCTTGTCTGTATATTCCTTCTGCCCCTTATGTTAGTGTTGCAAGGAAAGATCTGTATGTTTGTCAATGAGCTATAAAGAGGTTGATTCTAATCCCTCATACATCAGTGAAGTTAATGAATTTACCATGTAAAAGTAATAGGATCAGAATCATGCCCAAAAGCTGTCCTACTATTCATACAGTTTGAGCAGCATAGTAGTAGCAGTTCTGTGTAACTGACTGGCTAGGTAAAAGTATTGTGATATCACAAGGGGGCAAGACTTTAGATCATGAATGGCATACTGAGGATTATCATGATCATTTCAATACATCTTTGCAAAAATGTCCATTTCTTTTGTTCAAATGTAATAAAAGGACATCATCCTCACTTTTGCCTTTATATACTAATTTGCTTTGCAAAAATTGGCCTTT
The DNA here is from genome assembly GCF_052110815.1 of Crocodylus siamensis. Classification (NCBI taxonomy): domain Eukaryota; kingdom Metazoa; phylum Chordata; order Crocodylia; family Crocodylidae; genus Crocodylus; species Crocodylus siamensis. Next base: position 121,067,523 of record NC_143397.1, on the reverse strand, counting down.
ATTAATTTGGCTTTTATTAATTGAAGGAAATTGGTTTTTTAATATTAAGATTGTTTTTTCCTGTGTTCCCGTAACCTAACATTCTTTGTAGGATCTGAGTGCCCTATATGGAAGTTATACTGCTGTTGTTTTAATAGCATTAAAGTAATTATCAATATTCTGACAAATTTGATGGAGCACATGATAAACACCTGGGCAGGAAAAATGTTCACTTAAGAACTCTTCTTTGTGATCCCTTACCTGTTTATATTATACACGTGTGTGTGTGTGTGTGTGTACACACACGCACATACACACACACACACGTACATACTTTTCATGCTAAAAGAAAGTCTTTTTCTGTTTATTCTATCCCCTTCTAGATATATTCAAGACCCTTATTGTGCACAGTAATGCAGTTACCACTTGTGCATAAGGGAAAGGGCTTG